>NC_142591.1:22843296-23150451 GCF_965207765.1 Zootoca vivipara
CAATACCAAACCTTTAGGTTTGCACAGTTAAAGTGGATGAAAGCACTGTGTCCCCCTAACACAACAAATCCACTTTAAAAAATGAAACTGACTTTTCGCGGTATGTGGTGGATGTGGAAATGTGTTGAACAGTGTGGGGTGAACTAATGACTAACAAGAGATTTGGATGGATAGGTAAAAAGGTAAAGGACCCCTGGACAGTTAAGTGCTTAAAGGCGACTATGGGGTTGCAGCGGTCATCTCGCTTTCAAGCCAAGGGAGCCGGCGTTTGTCCACAGACAGCTTTCTGGGTCATGTGGCCAGCAGGACTAAACCGCTTCTGGCGCAACAGGACACCGTGACGCAAACCAGAGTGCACGGAAACGCCGTTTACCTTCCCACCGCAGCGGTACCTATTTATCTACTTGCACTGGCATGCTTTCAAACTGCTAACTTGGCAGGAGCTAGGACTGAGCAAACAGGAGCTCACCCTGTCGCATGGATTCGAACTGCTGACCTTCTGATTGGCAACCCAAGGGGCTCAGAGGTTTATAACAACCCCACAAACATATCAGAATGAATAGTCAGTAAAAGTGGAATATAATCCGAACTCCGCATAAGCTTTCTGCAGGCAATTCGGGATGAATGCATCCGTCAGTCTTGAGAAACAATAGTGTGCACCTCTGTGGGTGAAGTCGAAACTGTTGTGTTAGCAGCACTGAAGTGAGCTCCCCGGAGCGCAAGCCTGGGCAGTGTGTATGGAGATCCTGGGGTGCCCAGACAACAAGACACACACCCCTCTCAGCCTCACTGATGTTGTCCAAAGTAAGGCAGAGCAATACGTTTGGCACCAGCTTGGTTGCAGGAGATGCTGGAAGGAGGCATACAACAAGGTGCCATCCAGCCATGTTTGGGACTACGCTCTCAATTTGTGTAAGATTTACTGCTTAGCCTTTTCTTCTGAAGATACCCTACAAGGCAGCGGAGGTTTAAGATCAGACTTTTCCTTCTCCTAGATGGGCTCCTTTCCCAGGTAGATGAGCCCCACCTGCCCATCACTTCCCTCTACAGGACATGCAGAAACCGCCTTCGTGACCTTTGGACCCATTTCTCTGGCTTAATCTGCCAGAGCCTGTCTCAACCACAATACCCCCCACCTGTCTTTGTATGAAGGGTACTCCCTAACTCACCAGGGGTTTGAGAACCATTGTCTACCCTCACCTGCTTTAGCTGCCGAGTCGAAGTTGTTCCCGGGGTGTGACCGTTGTCACATGCTGACAGCTTCTGGGAGCCACAGGTGAGAGCTGAGTGTAGGGTGGAGACCTAAAGTGAGCAGACTACTCCAAAAGCAGCACAACATGTTCCCCACCAGAGGTACTGCCCCCTCATTCACCACAATGTGCTGTCATTATAATATTATAACTACCAGTAAATAAAAAAATCCGTCAAATTCTTTTTAAAGAAAATATTTTTTGTTAAAGATTCCTTTGAAGAATATTGGAAACGTTCAGAAAAGCATCCCGCTCAGTGCCTGTCCAATAGCACAGAGATGTTGCTTGTTTTTCCACAAAATTTCAACATTAAATCTTCTTAGAGCAATGTAAACACACAAATGCCAAAAGGCACCTGCTAATATTTGCCTCCCTCTATAAATTCTGGAATCGCCAATTCTGTCAAATCGTTTTGCACTGGTGGTGTGAATGTGAGGAAGATCTGTCTAATCCTCCTTTTTTGCATTTTTACCTGCTACTTTTGTACAATCATCCTCATGCACAAGCGTCAAATCCTCTTGTCAGCACCTAATTTGGCTGACTAGCCAGGGCCATGACTTAAGGCGGATGATGATAGGATGTGTTTGTTGGAAAAGGTGTTGCGGAAGAAATTACCATAAAATCTGCCTCTGTCATAGCTCAAATGGTGCCATAAATTCGCACTGCACTTTTTTTATGCAGAGATAAGCCTTATATCCATCACAGCCAGTTAACTACAGCAAGATTGCACAAGCCGGCAATCAGGACTTCTGCTCTGCATATGCAGTTTGAATTATGCACAGTCTCGTACAGACATTGATTTATCAGCTGTGATTAAAACAGCCGTAACATTCACACAGGTGATATTGATTGCTTTTAGCAGTATCTAGACAACAATTGAATTTCCAGACACAATAATTTTTTTCCCTCGGAACTTCTTTTGTGAATCTTCTTGCCTGTTCCAAAGTAATATTCTGAACCCCATACACGTTTACTCAGAAGTTAATGTGATTATGACTGGAGGGCATACAGCCATGTGAACCAACCAAGGATTTGAGAGAAGCTACAGAGGTACCTCCGAGGAAGGAAAGGAAGGTCAGCCCATGGACAGGGACTTTTCTGAGATGGCCCCACAAATATGGGATTCCCTCCCCTGAGATACACAATCAGTCCACTTGTTGGCAGTGCTTAGGCAGGCTCCAAATTTGTTTTTGCTTTTAATCAGGAGGTTTAATAAACAGACTAATGTCTGACTGTAATATATTGTTATGAAATGTTTTTGCTGTTCTTATTATGATTGTGATGTTTATCTTTTATATGGTTTTTAATAGTTTAAAATGTTGTAAGCCACAGTAGGAAAATAGAGGCCTGGATAGATCAGTTGGTTTGAACCTGGTTCTGATAACACCAAGGTTGCAGGGTCAATCCCCATATAGGAGAGCTGCATGTTCCTGCATTGCAGGGGGTTGGACTAGATGATCCTCAGGGTCCCTTCCAACTCTACGATTCTATGAAAAATGGCTGATAAATTTTAACAAGAGCAACAGTGAGGAGGAGGCATTCTTCCTAAAGAAAGCACAAAGGGCAAAGTACAAAAATAAAACAAATAATTCCTTCTACCAGGGTCTCTGAACAATAACTTCCCTTGTAACTTTGGGGGTAAATTGTCAAGCATTGCAAGCTGGATAAATTCATATTGTGAACTAGGCAATTAAATACCTTGCAAAAAATATCACTATGAGTAAATTGTCAGTTTGCTCACAAGCAGGTTGGGAGAAGTCAAAATGTCTGTTTTAAGGTAACAAGCCGTTGTTATTACCCTGTCTGATGTTTCCTAAGTATAGATCCCCTGCCCATATATTTCCAAAATATCTCCTTGGAAGACATTGGGAAACCTGAGGATTATTTGTAGAAAGCAAATGTCTGAAATCTCTTCCTTAGCAGCCTGCCCCTTAGCCTCAATTGCTCACATCATTGTATAAAGTATTTGTTGAAGTGTATAGACTTAAATTCTTGAGGCATATGATCAGCGTATGAGTGAACACTAGTACGAGGTGTTGTGTTTCTCTTTAATACCATTCCCAGCCATCCAGTTTAGTTTATTCCTTGACTCGGCAGGAATTGCGGTGTATATCCAGTTCCCCTCCCATTTCTCAGTCATTATAGAGAAGGTAGCTGAGGGCCTTCTCACATTCTTTGTTGGATGTTGACACCGAGAGATGATTGAGACAGCTTCCTATTCTTGGCAGGGCATATTGCTTGAGAGTTGTTAAAAGTACATCAAGGTTCTTCCCTTTTGTGTCCATCTTTTTGTCCCCATTGCATCGGAGAAGAGCCTCAAACTATTTTTTCCTTGACTTGGGGAAGCTTTTCATGATAGTGCTTGAAACCTCTTGTTAATAGTATATTATATAGTACATTAACAAAACGTTAATGGGTTGTATCCAGAGAATTCTTCTCTAATGGGAGTTTCCAGAATCACCTTCCTCTGACAAAGGAATCTCCCTCCTGTTGATCTAGCTGCAATAGTTACAGTGGTACCTCGGCTTAAGTACACAATTGGTTCCAGAAGTCTGTACTTAACCTGAAGCGTACTTAACCTGAAGCGAACTTTCCCATTGAAAGTAGTGGAAAGTGGATTAATCCATTCCAGATGGTTCGCAGAGTACTTAAACGGAAAGTACTCAAACCGAAGCGTACTTAAACCGAGGTGTGACTGTACTGTACTAAGTAATAATGCTAGCCAGCCAGTGCTCATTTCCAAATCACTGCAGAATGTTTAGCCTCCCAATAAAAACTAAATCCAAATCTAAGAATTAATGCTGTGTGTGTTACATATCAGTTTTTGAAATCTTTATCATGCTTAAGGAAGATTCTATTTAACAGATCTTAATTTGATTTCGATCATCAAAGCACAAAAGTTATATAAACATATAACTTGGAACAAGAAATCTAGTGTGGAAAACAAAAATCTACTGCCCAAGTTTAATCTAGTATAGGCCAGTTAAGGTGATCCTGCCCCCCCCACTCCCCAATGATGATAGAACGTGAATTAAGAAGCATGAGGCTCTTAGGCACTGAAGATTAAAGTTTAAAACATGGTAATGATACCTTGATGATTGAGTGATGTCTGCCAAACTTCCTCAGGGACTTCAGTAATATGAAGGTAATATATCATTAGAAGTGTTGAACACTATGTCTGACATGTTTAAATTTATGTATTGCATTCCTCTAAAATAACAACTGGGAAAAGCTTTTTAAAAATCTGGAGATATGTAGGAGTTGTGTGGGAAACCACAATGTAGGTGATGGTCTCAGGTGGTGGTGCCGAATAAAAGTGTTCAGAATCATGTCATATGGTAAAAACAAGCTTCAGATAACCTCAAGAATATGTTCATGATAAATTTGTACTCAATGAAGGTTAATAACGTACAATCCACAAAACTTTCGAACTGGATGGGTGCAACGTATTTCAAGTCGATAGGACTGGTACATTGATGAGAAACACAGTTATATGACAAGAAGTTTCATTAGACCTTACTTTCCTGTGAACTTCTTAGGGTTTGTGAATCATAGCCTTAGGTTTCAACATGACAGCCACTTGTTCTCGATTAATGCAGTTTAAAGTAAAGTGGGTACTGTTAGAAGGGATTGGTTAGTCTTCCCCTCTGCCTTGATTTACAACATTTTATATCCAGAAACCTATATTTAAGACATCAGTGGCAGATATTGGAACTGTTGCACCCAGAACTGAACGAAATCCTACCGGAGCTGAGTAGAACCGTTTTACCTTCCCAGTCCTGAAAACGATATCCCTTTTGGATCAGCCCCAAATGGACTTTTGAGCACTACTATCACTACACTGATTTACAATCAGTTTGCTAGCCACTTTGGGAACTAAGACTGGGGGGGAACACATTCTGACAAGGGTGCATTAACTTGCTATTTTTGATTTCCTTGGGGTATTTATTTCATTTAAAAATGCAATCAATCTCTTTCAGAATCTCTAATGCACATATATATATATATATATATATATATATATATATATATATATATATATGCATTAGAGAAATATGCAAATTCCGATCAGGGTGTGTTTTTCTGGCTGCATATTTCTGGATAGATGTTTGGCAGGAGGATTCCCCCTCTTTGAATGAAACAAGTTCTAACACCATCTTTGGAGAATTTGTACAATACAGCAACAAAGGAAACGTGTTTCAGGCTGCGCACGATCCGGATGACTTCATGCTTTGGCGCATAGAATTGTCTGAACCCAACCAGTTCATAAGCAATTGTTCCGTCTTCGAACTATATACTTCCAGATGATTATGTGCCAATATTGGGGGGGGGGGACCCACCTAGAGTTGTCCTAAGTAGCTTTACTCACAAGTAACACACATTAAGTCCACTGGAGCTTATTCTTAGGTAAGTGTGCCTAGGATTCAAGCCTTAAAAGACTAATTTGTATGTGCAGCTGGACTATTTGCCTAATACTGCTGCTTCTTTCTACTTAACATTGCCCTTCCTTTGTCTGTCTGTCTCTTAGTAAAAGCACCTGATATGGTGTCACTACTAAAGCTAAGCATCTAATATTTCTTGTTCATTAGTTTTGGAATCTGGAAAAAAAAACTTCCCTGTTGTAGTATAATCACTTTAAAATTGTAGGAATTCCAATTCCACCATCAACTTGAAAATCCAAATGTTAAGAGTTTAGTGACATTGATTTCAAGAGAATATATAGTCTGTTTTAGTTCTAGAAGGCAGAAGAGAAACATCACAACTGTGCTGTCCAGACAGCTATATACCTTTAAACAACAGTGAACTGTAATCTGCTATTGAACCTTTGGTTGATCTTCTGATTAAAGCTTCATTGTTTTGATTTCTAGGTGATAGAATTTCATCCCACACAATATGTAATTGGATATACACATCTAAAGTCTGTCAAACACACACTTTGCATTTCCTCCACCCAGTGTTATGGTTCAGATTGCATTTAAATTAATTATCAGTTTGTCAGCTATGTGCATAATACAACTTGTTTGCTCCTGGTTTATTAAAACACACACACACACAATACACACACTATAATCCATTGTTAGAGGTGTGTGTTTGTTTAATTAATTGTTCAAATGTAAAATCTGAAGGATACTCCAAGCAGGTTTATGTTGGCTTCCTCCCTGACCTATTATATTTGTGCTAACAATAGACCTGACACTTGTTTTGCAATGTCAGTTCCAAAATAAGCACAGATCCTTTTGAAGTTTCCTACTCTTTGTTGTAAGACATAGTCAGAATCACAAGCCAATTATTCTAAAACATTCCTTTTCCACTGGCAAAACAGTGGGAGCCAATTAACTGTAGGATTACTCTAGCATTTGGTACACTGTTGCATACACTAACAAAAACTGGAATAAAAGCTTAATGCCTTGAAGATCAATGAAAATATTTGTTGCTGAAGCCAAATAATAAAGGTAAAGGTAAAGGGACCCCTGACCATTAGGTCCAGTCGTGACCAACTCTGGGGTTCTGGCGCTCATCTCGCTTTATTGGCCGAGGGAGCCGGCGTACAGCTTCCAGGTCATGTGGCCAGCATGACCAAGCCGCTTCTGGCGAACCAGAGCAACACATGGAAACGCCGTTGGCCTTCCCGCCAGAGCGGTACCTATTTATTTTCTTGCACTTTGACGTGATTTTGAACTGCTAGGTTGGCAGAAGTTGGGACCGAGCAATGGGAGCTCACCCCGTCGCGGGGATTCGAACCGCCGACCTTCTGACCGGCAAGCCCTAGACTCTGTGGTTTAACCCACAGTGCCACCTGCGTCCTTAAAGGGTAGCAAACCCTTAAAAAGCTACACTTAGGAAACTATATGGGGAGATAGAACTGAGAAAACTCACTTTCTGCATTCCATTCATAAATCTACAAATCTCTGTCATGTTCCTCTTTTGAAAACTCCAACTTCAACCTTTTCGTAGGAAAAATCCTCCAGCTCATTTCAGGTGCCCCATCTGCATCTCTTCTTTTTTAAAAAAATTTTTTTTGCATTTTCTATTTATACAAGCAAAATAAAAACATAAACATAAAATCCCCTTTGACACTCCCCCCCCCATTGTGGATCTTAATATAATGATTTTCACCTCTGCATCTCTTTCATAACTCTATTCTTATAAATCCTTTATCATTCCATAGTTCAATTTTTTACCAGAAGTTTTATGTCAATCCTACCAATGTATGTAATTGTTTACAATAGTTTATCAGATAGATTATAAACTTTCCCCATTCCCACCTCTTCCTGGTTTCTAATTCTTCCTGTAAGGTTTTCCATCTCGGCATAGTTCATCAGTTTTATCTGCCACTCTTCCTTGGTTGGAATTGTACTGTCTTTCCATTTCTGGGCTAACAGAATCTCTACAGCTGTGGTCGCGTACATGAATAGTTTCATCTGGTCCTTCGGGATCTCTGTACCTATAACACCTAAGAGAAAAGCTTCCGGTTTCTTAGGAAAAGTTATTTTCAACATTTCTTTCAATTCATTATATATCATTTCCCAGAAGTCTTTTATCATCTTACATGAGCACCACATGTGAATAAAAAGTACCCTCTTTCTCTTTACATTCCCAGCATGTTTTAGACAGCATGGTTTATACATTTTAGCTAATTTACTAGGAGTTAAATACCAACGATACATCATTTTCATATAATCCCCCTTCAAAGTGTAACAAACTCTAAATTTTAATCCCGTTGTCCATCATCTCTCCCACGCTGCTAATTTAGTATTATAACCAAAAAATCATTTGCCCAGTGCATACTGTCTGCATCTCTGCAGAATCCTTTTTGAGGTGAAGGGACCATAAAGGCAAGCAGTTCTCAAAATGTGGCTGCAGCATAAATGTATATCTATCGCCATTAGGACATACGATTGGTGCAGCTGATTTGTAGTTCTATTGACAAGTACCTCTGTAGCAGGTACAGATTTCTTTTGCTTCCTTTTTCTGCTAATATGGTACTTGGTGCTCGTAAGACACGTATCAGTTTAAATGTGAAATTATAATTTTTTCATTCCAATTTGTCGCTCAGTCACCCAGACAAGAGACTGTACAGTAGTTGCAATCCTATATGCACTTCCCTGGGAGTAAATCCCATTGAACTCAATGGCACTTCTGATCAGATTTGTATAGGATTACCCTGTGTATCATAGCCTGCTTGAGAATGAACTGTCTTGAATTTTTATTTCTTTATTTGAGGCAGTTATATTTTCACCTTTCAGCTTGCTCATCCAAGACAGCTTTAGTGTGCTCTACAAACTTCATCATCGTTTATTCTTGGCTTCCGTGCATTTTACTTTTTGTGTGTGTGAGAATTATGCATACCCTTTCATCTCTTTATTACCAAGTCATTTTAAACCATAAAAAAAAAACACTTGCCTTCTTATCTCAGGTAAGTCAGTCTTCATGGGAGTCTTTGGTGAAGGTCCTTAGGTCATTTCCAGCATAACACATGGAGGTCACACATTTTTAACAGGCAATGTCGTGTGTGATTCAATTTGAGCATTTTATGTGGGGGCTGGTGTTTGCAGGATGTACATGTGAATAGAATCCTCTATTTCTGTTGGATCCTATTCACAGATACAAATCAGAAAAAGAAGTGTAGGTGGTTCAGGCCTGCAACATGACCATTTTTTATTTTATTTTTATGTTTAGTTTCAGATTTTCTTAAGGTACGTTAACAGAAGTACAATTGTGATGGGGAAATAATGACACAGTTCAGATTAAAGATGGAGCACAGTTCTGAAAAGGTTTAAGATTGCTTGTGAAGTTGTCTGATTTTCACATGGAAACACTTATCACTTTAGCAGAAGATCTGTGAACTCCAGTCCAGACATTAACTTTTTTAAAGCGCTTCTCTTTTCCTTAACTACAATTTCACCTTTGACATCTAATGTTTCTGCTGCCTCTTTGACTGGTTTCTTACCTTTGTTATATTAAGTAAAATAACATTTTTATTAGCAGTTTTTACATCATCAGCTGTTAAGCTCTTCTTCTTTTTTTGCCTTCCCTTATTGCAGAATTACATTTATGTGCCTAAGCGCAGGCCCACCCCCCTGAGGAAGCCAGTCCTCACATCCAGGAAAACACCAGACAACATACAGCATGTGGGATTAAATTGGCCACAGCTTTATTAATTTCAGATGCAGGAAACCTTGGCTTAGTCAGGCATGGCCAAACTTGGCCCTCCAGCTGTTTTGAGACTACAATTCCCATCATCCCTGACCACTGGTCCTGTTAGCTAGGGATGATGGGAGTTGTAGTCCCAAAATAGCTGGAGGGCCAAATTTGGCCATGCGTGTCTTAGTCAATGGGCGTGCACCCCTCTCAGCCCCCTTCTGGGGGTCTGAGGCAAGACAGGTTGAGTCAGGAATATGGGGGACAATGTGCGTTTACACAGCTGGGGCCCCTCTTTCCTTGTTGTTGAGGGGAGTTTTATGACCCACCACTGTGCGCGCTTGTGGTCAATGACTCCCCTCAATACCCCCTTTAATGGGGACCCTGCAAACACCACCGCGGGAGGGTCTCATCACCACGCCACCCCTTCATTTGGTTGATGGACTAAAGGATTCTGCCCAAGGCCAAAAAACCCCACAGTTGTGACAATTGCTACGGGGAAGGCAAAACCTGCAGAGCAGGGGAAATTCCTTCCCGGCTCTGAAAGAGAGCAGCCATCATCTGACAACCGTAGCAACGCCCATGGACCTGGAAAGGAAAAGGTTAGCCTGCTAAAGAAAAGGAAAGAATTAGAGGGAGGGCTGGGTGGGTGACGCTCTGAGCCGACTGCGCTACTGACATCGGCTGCAGCCACCTTTTAAAACTTAAGGAGCAGGCTGGAGTGAAGCTTGCACTCCGCTCTTTAGCTCCACGCCCCCCCCCCCAGCCCGCCACAGACTGGCCAATTCAAAAACAGTGCTTTGGCGGGAGTGCTGAAGCCTCTGCAGCAACCTCCAGGGGCAGAGCAATGGCCAATTGGGGGGGCGTGGCCACGGGAGGATGGCTGGTCCACACGAGCGCCCCTTATCCTGCTAATGTTTGTGTGTGTTTTTCTGTGTTCCTTTATTGGTTGAGTGTTCCACTTTTAAAGGCAGTAACCTTGTCTTTTATAAATCCCTTGGCCCTGCTGTTTAGCCACATTGGCATCCTTTTGAACGTATACAAGCGTCTTCTGATTTGTGGGATCAATTTGATCTGAGACTGCTATTTGTTTATATTTGTTACAGCAAACAGTCTGTGGTTGTGCAGATTAATACTTAGCAGGAGTGGTGTGCGCAAAAAGTGAGCAAAGTCATCTTCTAACAATACTGGGTATTTTGCCCAGTCATGCATTGTCACAGTTAATGTTGACTCATGTGCCATAAATCTTTAAGAACATTCATTAAGAGATACAGTAAAGCTTTTTGAATTACAGTAGTGCCTCAAATGTACTGATGCCACTCTGAGTGCGTGGCTATGCAAATTTATATTAGGTTGCATATTCTTCTCGCTGAACAGTTAGACTAAAAAGTGAGTTACATTCTCTATGTTTGTTGTGAATTACAAAGAAGCTACTTCATATAGAATTTCCAAAAAGCCCTGCAGCTGTACCAAGATGTTCAAATGTGGAGTAACGTTCAGCTTAGGAGAGCTGGCGAAAGATCAGGAAATGAAAAGCGTAGGAGCTTAAATCAGAAGTTGTTTATGGAAATCAAACCAAGCAGATTCTCAGTGTGTAGCCAGTGTGAAGATACATTTTTTTGAAAGGGAATTGTTTAAATAACACCTGAGGGTATGGTATGACCGTCAGATGACATCTGCCTTTGAAATGTGGAATGTGAAATAGAGAAAAGAAAATGTAATAGGAGAAATGAAAGTGTGGGTAAAAGGATAATTTCTCACGTCTTAAATTACTGGGGAACATACAGCTATAGATATGTGTTACTCTGGCTTACAGTATATATATTATAAAGAACATCTTGATTATTATTTAAACAAACAAACAAACATTATTTCACTTTCACAAATAAAGCATGGATTTTCTGTGAGAAATAGTTTTTATGTGTTCCCGTTTATACAATTGGCATTTCCCTCTTTCGATGCCTACAAAAACTATTTCAAAAGCAAATCTGCATACCCACTGATTGTAGTACTTTCTTTGCAACTGATTTGGAATTTCTTGTACTCGAATACACAGAAAGTGGAAGTGCTTTTTTATTATTGGAAAAAGTGTTTAAATCAGAGGAGTATTTTTTTAAAAAAAATCATTTTTCAAAGGATTAAACACAATCATGAAGTGTAACCATACTGAGGGTTATTAGCAATAACTGATGGAACCTCTGTGTACAGAAGCAGTATATCTCTGAATAACAGATGCTGGTGACAGACAGGAGGGCGAGGGTATTACAAGGCATCTGGCTGGCAGCTGTTGGAAGCAGAATGCAGGGCTCGGTGTACCTTTGACCTGGTTCAGCAAGACAATTCTTGCATTCTCAAAGCTTCCTTCAGACTGGAGGGAACCATGCACAGGAAGTGAGATGGTCTTTGCGTCCCATTGAAATTGGCTTCAGTAAGTAAAACTATTGTATGGGTTTAAATTTTTTAAAAAGCAGTCATTCAAAGTATGGACACCCTTTAGTTATAAACCCCTATATTTGCATTAAAGAAAGAAACAGAAAGTTGAAGACAAGGTCTCTCTCCTGGGCCTGCTTGTAAATGTGTGCTGAGCTGACTAACAGTTCTGAAGAATATTTTCAAAGAAAACAAATAACCACTATTATATAATTCCCTCGGCCCTCTTGTTTGCTGTCACTGAACGAGGAAGGGCTCTTCGATGTTTTTCTTCGGTGGTCTTAATTGAACGGTTCAGATTTTAAAAGCTTAAGTATTTAGTCGGAGCAGTTACAATAGCGTTCCTCACTTCTTTGCGTCCGCCAAGAGTACAGTAATGCTCTGCAGACTTTAGCACTACTGGTCCTGTCCATAGCCAGCATAGCAGAAACTGTTCCATACTATTACCAAAATAAATATATGGGTTAGGAGAGCACCTATAGATATGCCAATTACATTTTTAACATGACTTCCAAATCAAATTAACTTCTTTTTGTTAGTTGCAACCCAGTTTTACAGAAATCATTTGTTACAAAGTCTTAGATATGTCCTGGGAAGGAGTCTCCTGGCTGTAGGAGGCAACAATTTATCCTTTCTCCTATTCTTCTCCACTCCATCTCAAAGCAATACGTATTAGTACACTACTAATGTCTTGAGCCAAAAAATAAAGTTTTCTGACATGTCAGATGCTGGGAATTTTTGTTGACTCTATCCTGCTTTCAAGTGATATGATTCAAATTCATTAACAGAGCCCTCACATTTTATGTTGTGGAACTGCTTCATAACAGGCATTCTGGAAATCTGGGTCCAAAACATAAGGTTGCAGGATTTCATTTACCAGACCAGTAGGCTCAGCAGAGGATCACCAGACACATTCAGAAACGGACTTACAGCGTCAACAAAGTGTGCCAGTTCTAAAAGGAAGCTTCAAAGGAGGAGCAGGAGCAGAACTTCTTTGAAGCCCCTGCCAGTTCATAAAAATCACTGGAGGGGACCATTTCTTCATGAATGGTCTGCTGAAACTACAGTTAGTGTACAGCACCTATGCCATTTGAGTGAGGGCCAACTATAGTTTGCAGTTAAAACTAAAGCTAGGCACTCTCGGTCTTACTTGTTTCAATTTTTCTTTAAAAAAAAAACATTTGCGGGGAGGAAGAGAAAGATTCACACACACACAAACTGCTCTAATTATAGGCAAGATCTAAAATTCTACCGCACAGTTGTAAGACTGTGATATTGAATCTGTATGCCTTTCCAAATACAGTCGTACATTGGACATTTTGGTTCCCGAATGCTGCAAACCCAGAAGTGAGTGTTCCGGTTTGCGAACGTTCTTGGGAACCTGAACGTCCGCCGGGGCTTCCGCTGCTTCCGATTGGCTGCAGGAGCTTCCATGCTTTGGTTTTCGAACGTTTTGGAAGTCAAATGGACTTCCGGAACGGATTCCATTTGACTTCCAAGGTACGACTGTAGTGAGAAATGGAATGAAGCAGACTTTAATATGCATTTATGTGATAGGACCTTTTAAAAAGATTAGGCAACTTAATGAACATATGAAAGAATAGTGAAATGAAATATAAATACTCTGTTTATCTTTGGTGTATTTTTCATCCTACCATTATACATAGTGAATTGAGAGATAGACAGCACAACACAGGAAGTTGCAGTGTCTTTTCTCTCCTATGCCTGCTTTCAAATAAAGTGACCTTTTCCTGGTACTGATTCATATACTGTAGCCAGTGAGGCTGTTTGAGCCAGCAGGTTTCAGGGCGTGCTTTCTGAACTGATGCAAGCAGCTGTGTCTGAATTTGGGCCACCACATGCCCACGTATGCATTGTGTGTGTTGGGAGTGGTGTTTAGTCACAGGACCCTGAGAATGCTTATCCTCAAATAATGCTAAATGGTGCATCCAATATTTTTGTAGTTAGGCACAAGACTGCAGTGACATTTTCTTATGATATTGCTTACAGTACTATCTTGCTTGTATATGTATGTATGTATGTATGTATGTATGTATGTATGTATGTTTAATCATATTATATACAGTATTGTTGGTCTGTAAAAAGTAACTATAAGTGATCTAACTCCAAGTAGCCTTCTCTTTTCATTGTCAATAGATTGATTTTTGTTGTTTTATATGCCTATATGTGGCACGATGTTTAATTTTGTCAGAGATTGAAAGCTTTCCAGCATATGCTTCCATGAAAAGGATTTAATCTCCATAATACAAGCAATAGGGAGGAAATGTATCATTTAAATAGAAACCACACAAATGTCAGTTTTTTAAGGTAGTGCAGAATTGAAAGGTTTCTCTCTATACCAACGTGTAGAGCAGGCACTCCAGAACTATCCTTGAACTGAACAAAATTGCTAATAGATTGGCATGATTTTAAAGCATCTAAAATTCTAGCAAGCCAGCCGACGATCTTCTTCTAATTTCTTATATGCTCAGATCAAGAGGGCACAGAACACCTACCGGTAGTAACCTGCTGTCTTTTCAACCCTCTGGCTTTCATCTTTGGGAGAACATTGCTAATCTTATATGTCTTGCTAAGTGTTGAAACATTATCAGCCTTATACAATACAAAAAATGTGTTATTAATTATAGAAATCTTTCTGCAACTTCAGTTCATTTGAAAATAGCTATTTGGGAGTAATGTGCATTTTAAAAATAATAATAATGTGACAGGAAAAATATGCACTACTTCTAGACTGTAAAGAGACTCTAAAATCTCTTATATAATACTGGAAAGATATGTCAACCACTATCTCCTTCCCAGGATGGGGAGTGGGGCGGGTGATCTAGTTTAGTCTAGTTCAAAATAAATGCTAATGATCTGAGAAAGGTTGTTCTTTTTTATAAAAAAAAAAGGTTGAGGAGCAACTGTTTGAAATGTACACAAATCCATCTTATTCTTTAAAACTATATTAGGCTAGTTTCCAAGTTGTGCTGACATCCTACATACTGGTTTTCAGAAAGGACTGTCACCATCAATTTTTCTTTTTTAAAGGACTTTAATTCTTTCAGCATGTTCATATGGTTTTATAAAGCCCCAGATACATAGCAAATCCCCTTGGTGTTGTAAGACAAGATTGCTGTTAAAAAATGTTTAGGCTTAGTCAGCTTCTTCTCACCACCGAAGTCATGAGGGACTCTGGGAAATGGTGTTTATACTAAGCTTAAATTGATAGGGCAAGTTTAATGCAATCAGGTCAAAGGTACAACTGCTTAGCTAGCCTCATCAACCACTCAGGTTTCAGCATCGGTTTATAAGCAAAGGCCTGTAATGATAACATCTGGCTGCTAACTCATGGACCGCTTTTCTGCACGCCATGATTGAATGTAATTTGATGGTGGGGAGGAGCGAACCTTAGAGGCATCTTAATTCTCAAATTATATGATTCCAAATAGATAAGATAGAAATGCTAGACTTTGATCGATCTCAGTATTGTGACCAGCTCTTCCCCCAACACCCCTTTTAAACAAAGTGGTTTCCTTCGCCTTGCCCATGGGCAAAGGCCTTCAGGTCGAGTAGGAAGTGTGCAGTTGCTTTTTTAAGCCTTTGTGATTTGGGAGGGGGGAAAACAAAAACAAAGTCTTCATTCTCTGTTTGTCTCCTTTGCACTTATTTATCAATCAGAGCTCAGGAAGGTGCCGGTTGAAGCGCTGTGTTCGCTGCGAATTAAACAGCCAGGAATGGGATCAAGATGATGCACAGCTTGCCTCCCTACCACAGAGTGCTGCTTCAAATCCCTCAGCCTATTAAACAATAAAAGATTACATAAGTGAAACCATCTCTCAAAAACTTATCCAGACTTCACTTTTACCAACAATTCATAAATGCCAGGGGCACACATATTCTTTACAACTTATATGATGCCTTCTATTATAAATCTCCATTCTATTCCCCATCACAGTGGTTCCCAACAGGTGGTCCGGGGACCCCCAGGGGTCCGCGAGCTATGCCAGAGGGGTCCGCAAGATGCTATTAGAATAAAAAATATATTAAATATATGTCGTATGATAACAGATTTTTTGTTTTGGCCGCTTCCTGCATGAGCAGAGTCTAGCACAAAACTAGAATTAGATAGAGGCAGTAGTTCTGCTGTATGCCGCAAGGACTACAAGAAACTTGGAGATAAGGCAACGAAAAAGATCCTTCCATTTGCAACCACATATCAGTGTGAGCAAGCATTTTCTTCCTTGTGTTTCATGAAAAACAAATATAGGAATCGGCTCGACATGCAGTCGGATTTCAGAGTGAAAGTTTCAAGTTTGGAACCTAATATTTCAGAAATAATGGACTCAAAGGACAGATTTAACTCATCTCATTAAGAACTGAAAATTAAAACTAACTGTATACTGATGGAGTACTCTGTTGTAACTGTAAAAAACGTATAAATATAAAATATAAAAAGACTCTTAATTTGGCTCTCACTTTTTAATTTTAGGATTAGGAATTAATGGGGGTCCTTGTCACAATAGCGGCTCGATGAGGGGTCCTCGAGAAAATTTTGTTGGGAACCCCTGCCCCATCAGATTTCTTAGATTTAGAACACTAGTCCTTCTTTAAAGGAATAATTGGATGTAATCTTGTCTAATTTTGTGACTGTTTTTCCAATTCTGCTGTTATCAGTGTTCATCAACCTTCAGTCCACACGGGTTGTTGGCCTAGAGTTCCCTTCATTCCCAGCTGGCTTGACCAATTGCAGGGATGGTGTATTCCAACAACATCTGGGGACCCGAGGTTGGAGGACACTGTACTATTTCATTCTGTGTTAAATTCATCAAAGCAATATATCAGGCATGTCCAACAGCTAGATCGTGATCTACTGGTAGACCACCGCACGTCTGTGGAAGATCACTAGTAGATCATTGGCTCCCCCCCAAAAAAGCTGAACAACTGTGGCTCCCCTTAAAAAAAGCTCAACATTTTACCTCCTCCCTGAAAAAACTGAGCAACTTTGACCCGAACCCCCCCCCCCCCCAATGGGCCTTCCTCCCTCCTAAAAAAAGCTCAACAACTTGACTTGAATCCCAAAAAGGGGAGTAGATCACTGCCACTTTTTTTACAGTGTGAGTAGATGCAATATATGATCAGACAAGACAAGAGACCTTAGCTTAGTGGCAGAGCAACTACTTTGCATGCAGAAGGTCACTGGCATTTCTAGGTTGGACTGGGAAAGATCCTCAATCTGAAGGCCTGAAGAACCTCTATCACTCAGTGTGAACAGTGCTAAACTAGACGGACCAATGGCTTGACTCAGTAAAAAGCAGCTTCCGACGTTGTCATGGCTGTTGATTTGTATTTCCCAAATTACTTCTCCTCTCATTCCTCTTTTTCTTCAGCATCTCATCCATCACTGCTCCTAGACGCCAAGACTAACTGTGTCCAGAAGTTTAAAAGTCTTGGCTGATTTTATTGATGTTAATTTATTAATTAAGCAAATCTAAATAAATTTGCAAGTGAATGTTTAAAGTAGTTCTGAAGGGGAGACGCATAACATATTTGTCTTAATATGAGGCCCACATGGCATATCATAAGATATTCTCCTGGGGCATAGCTGTCAAGTTTTCCCTTTTCTCGCGAGGAAGCCTATTCAGCATAAGGGAATTTCCCTTTAAAAAGGGGAGAACTATGTCCTGGGGCGGGGGGCGGGGGTCAGCAAAGGTTATCACAGCTGTGGAGAAAGTAACAATAAACCTACCATTAAAATTATGGACTGGTCATTTCTTCGTCAGAGGGCAAACGGGCAAATTTAGCAGGGGATCAAATACTTATTTCTCTCACTGTACATATATACAAAAAAAGCTGTATTCAATGGATGAAAGGATATATGATTTCTGACCTGATTGAGAATCACATAGCCAGGGACAGAGAATTTTAAAGCGTTAAGATCAGAAGTGGAAAATATGAGAATAAGAAGGCAGGAACAAAGATATTCAAGATATACTTCAAGAGGTCCAGTGCTTGCTACTACACAAATTCATGTCTACGGTAATACAGTGGTACCTCTACTTACGAATAACTCTACTTACAAATGTTTCTACTTACGAATGGAGCTCTGTCCGCCATCTTGGATGCGGTTTAGATAGGATTTTTTCTACTTATGAATTTTTAGATAGGGTTGCTTCGACTTACAAATTTTTTCTCCCAGTGCATTCCTATGAGATTCGACTTACAATTTTTTTTCGACTTACAAATGTGCGTTCAGAACACATTAAATTCGTAAGTAGAGGTACCACTGTAGTCTCTTTCTGACAGCACTTAAAACCTGGCATGGCTCAGCAATGTACATAGCAAAACTTTCAGCATCTGAGGTGGTAAATGCATGTCTGAAGCCACCCAAATTTTTCATCTTTTAATCATTAGCCCGTACTCTCCCACTTAAGTTTTATGATGTATGTGGGGGTTTTCAGTCAAAGGTTGGCGCAATTTATCCCTTTTTCTTGGGAGTGTTATTCAAGTTTTAATGCTTACTTTAGCCATTTACATTTCTTCCTTCAAAGATGGGATGGGACCCTTTTAAAATAATAGTGATTATATACATTGAACTGTTCAAAGTATAAACTGCCTTTGAGGATATTAACAAAAGCTAAACTACCAACTGTTAAGTCAATTAATCATACTCTGCATTGGAGTGTTTCTTTTTTAATACTCATAGGATAATCCAAATGTATATATGTGCCTCAAGAGGTTATATTTATACACCACATGTGTAAGATATAAATGATACTGATGAAGACTGTGGAAGTAAATTATAATAAGGGTAAAGTTTGAACTATTTTAGTATGAATTTTTAATGTGTTTATTATAGTGCAAATTGCATTTTGGCTGAACCAAAGGAGCTAAGATTATTAACTACAACCCCTATACAACTCTTTGAGCATATTCAGAGTTAAACATTTGGTATAAAACGTAAATATAACCTTTCTATCTTAATTCCAACCCCATAATAAAGTAGAATGAGAAATGTTTTGCATTGTTTCTGGGGAGGAGTGGGGAAGTGTTTTTAAAACTGATAGTGCCAGCATATTTTATCTTACTGGACAGTTGTGTGCAATCTTTTATTTGGGCTGTAGAGAACAATATTGGATGATTGAAAGGGAGCTCCTTCTTTACACGCCTTTATACTTTCCATGCAAGACAGTTGATTGAAGAAAGGCCACGCATAAACATTTCCAGTTCTATCTGAAAAATGTTAACATGAGCTGGTATAACCAAACAATTATTGAATCCATATTTTAAAACACAATAATACATCAAAATTCTACACTGAAGCTGTGGGATGTCTCCTCTTCTTTTAGGGTTGCTGCTGGGTTCCAAATGTTTATCATGGGGGGGGGGGGAATGGGAAAGCAAGATATCTGCTATCATTTGCTAGAAGCCTGAGGGCTGAATTCAATTAACAGCTAATAGAGCACATCATAACCACCATGATTGTCAATACAGAGGTGTGCCCCATTGTTCTAGTTCAGACATGCTACGATCCATTTACGGTAAGCTAAGTATCCAACATAGGAACTACATAATCTCTGCATCGTGCATGTCATATTACAAACCACACTTTTCCTCTAGGCCTAAATTCAGTTGTGCCAACAGTATGCTGCAGTTAATTATGCCAGCTACATTAATTATGTTCTAGTTACTTCAGTGCAACAAAGGTTTAAAAGGAGATCCTTCCATCCTCATTGGGTGAAATCATGCTTTTGCTGATATTAAGAATAGAAGAAGTCGGTGTCTGGCATAACAATGGCAGAACTTTAAGGAGAGTCGCTTAGAGGGAAATGTCAATTTTAAACAACTGCAGGGTTTTGAGTAAAGCAAGGGTGGAAGGATATTGAGAATTGAATTTCAGATGGAAACAGCAGGTTTGTGTATAGCAGGGATGGAGGAACACTGAAGGGTTAAAACAAACCTAATTTTAACAACGAAGAATAGCAGAGATGGGTACAGCAGAGATGTTAGCACCAAAAAAGCTAACACAACATAGCCTTTACAAACTCATTTCTTGCTATACTCAAATGCCCCCCCTGCTCTCTGTACTCAAATCTCTGCCATTGTTTAAAATGGCAACTTTCCCTCTCAGTAGTTCTCCACCCCTTATTTACTCGTAACTTCTGATGCTGATTAAATTTGCCATTTTCATCTCAGTGTCATTCTATCCCTGCTTTACTCAAACATCTGCTGCCCTGGTGGCAGCAATAAGTACCGGTAGCTCTGGTTCTCCCAGCTCTACCCATTGCCACCCACCACCGCACTTCCCTGACCTGGGGGTTCTGGATCACGGGCTCTACTGGTCAAAACTGGAGCCTCAGCAATTGCCTTCTCCCGCCGGAAACAAACCAGGACTACTACAAGACAATTGCACATGGCAAAAAAGGAGTGCTAGGCCCTGGTGGACCGCCCCCTTACCCACTTGTGATTGGCCAAGCGGATAGCCAGCCAATCAGGATTTTAAAAAAAATCACTTGTCACTTCCCTCTGTGGTCCCCTAGGCTCTTGCTGTGGTCCCCCATTTACACATTTTTCACTTGCGGGCCCCTTAGAATATCAGGGGGGGGCCCGGTGGGGAAACACTGATCTAGAATGATTTGGCAGGAGCTTCAAGAAAGAATGGTGCATACTAGTGCACAACCACTGTCACAGGAAAAGCTGGTTTCTGTTCTTACCTTTGTAAAGTGTGTTTGTGGCTCAGTGTTTTAAAAAGGTCCACTGACCGAGTAGGTGTAACCTGGGAGGCTGAGCAATACATTGGTTTAACTAGGATCTTCTCTCCCAGATACACCTCCCTGTGCAGCTCAGTTGGGAATTAAAGCGCCTGTCCCTTATCCACACCTACCAGGTACATTGAGGTCAGGCAAAAGAAATAATACTCTGCCCTAACTTGCATGAAATCCTTCACATGGCGCTACTGGCAGGAGAAAGCTAAATCTAATCCTCTCTGTTGCAGCTTCAGTGAACCCGGCCCATTTCTTTTCTCATTAAAATTAAACTCCTTTGTTTCTTGCCTGTGGATTTTCAGTCCATGTTGGTGTGTTGCAATTGTGGTACTTAGACACCCTAGGGTGTGATCATTCTCTGAAAGGTCACTTCTGGGTCATCTGGGACATCCTATGTGCAATAGTATCTTAGTGTATCCTAACAATGCAGTGACTGTCTGCATTGTTAGGATACACTATCTGCATTGCCTATTTTTCTGGGGAAGATTTCCTCCTGGCTTCTGAAGCTTAGATTCATCTACGCACAACAACTCTGAAGCATTTTAATTCATAATTGACTTATATCCTGTATCCCAATTTTCCTGAATGAACATAGCCATGCCCACCTCCTAATCACTTGCCTTGCCTAATAAAATCACACTACCAGTAAAAAACAAACACATTAGACCCAACAGTAGAGAAAACAAAATATAAACTGCAAAGCTAGCAATAAAACTGCATCGCTGTTCATTGAATGTTCTGGTAATTTACCAGAAACCAGTAAGGTAAAGGTAAAGGGACCCCTGACAATTAAGTCCAGTCGTGAACGACTCTGGGGCTGCGGCGTTCATCTCGCTTCAAAGGCCGAGGGAGCCGGCGTTTGTCTGCTTCCGCAGACAGTTTTTTCTGGGTCATGTGGCCAGCATGACTAAGCCGCTTCTGGCGAAACCAGAGCAGTGCACAGAAACACCATTTACCTTCCCGCTGGAGTGGTACCTATTTATCTACTTGCATTGTGTGCTTTCGAACTGCTAGGTTAGCAGGAGCTGGGACCAAACAACGGGAGCTCACCTTGTCGCAGGGATTCGAACCGCCGACCTTTCAATCGGCAAGCCCAAGCGGCACAGTGGTTTAACCCACAGAAACCAGTAGGGGGCTGTTAATACGGATGACATGCATTCCATACTGTTTGTCCTAGTAAGTAATCTAGACATTTGTGTTTTTCGAAGCAGTCTCACTTATCATGCATGTATTGCATTGTATGAAGGGAGAGCCTTCCTGGCTACAGTACTCAACTTTTGGTACCCCAGACTGGACTTAATTGTCAGGGGTCCCTCTCTGAGGACTCTTGCCTGGCACCTACATTGCTATCCTTTCAGTTCTAGCTGAATATCTTTGTATTTTACCAGAAGCATTTAAGTCTTTTGATTGCTTAAATGCTACTTTAATTTGCTGTTTTATTGTTCCTCTTTATTGATGGCTTTATACGAATTATATAAATAAGGAGTGACACACCCAGGCCAAAGGGACTGATGCAGCCCCCCAAACACACAGCAATTTGCTTCTGTTCCCTCAAAACCCCATCAAGTTTGGCAGTGATCACCCCCCTCCCCCAAAAAAACCAAACCAAATTAGACATGACGCTGGGGTGAGCAAATCAGTTTTAACCTCTGCCCAGCCCAGCACCCAGCAGCTCCTTCTGGGTCCTCAGATTGAGCGAAATAACCCTTCCTCTGATCTGCATGGATCAACTGAGGAGAGGAAGCTGCGTTTGGGTACATGCACATGTGCAAGGGTATAAATAGCCACCCAATTTTGGCCACACCCACACACTGACATGTGACACCTGGAAAGCTGACCAAGAGTGAATGTGACCCTCTGGTTAAAAAATAATAATAGTCATCCCTGGCATAAATAAATATAAGTAGTTTCTTCAACTACAGGGGTGGAAGAGTATAACTGTGAGCATTTAGCCCAGGCATAGTCAAACTCGGCCCTCCAGATGTTTGGATACTACAATTCCCATCATCCCTGACCACTGGTCCTATTAGCTAGGGATGATGGGAGTTGTAGTCCCAAAACATCTGGAGGGGTAGATGTATTTACTTCTCCCTTGTTCCTGATGTAGATCTTCAATCACCCTTTCTTCCCTGGTGGGGAGGGGGCCCCATTTTGTGGTTCCTCAAAATGTATTGGGCCAGCCTTGGCTTCATTACACCAAAGTGAAAAATAAAATGTAATTCAAGTGAGCCATAAATATTTTCTGTTGTGTATACAGAGATATCTTGGGAGAAGAGATCATCAGATTGCAGCTGAAACATAAAAAAATCTGGATGGAGGCCATATTTGTAAAAGCTTTCTGATAAATGTGAATAGCTGGCAAAATCCTGCTGGGAGTTTGGCCTGAGGCCATAAAGGTATGCACCAGCTGACTAAAAAGAGAGAAGTACTTTGTGTGGGAAGAATTTGGGTTCCCCTGTAATCCCTGAAACAGGACAATGGAAGATACAGTTGCACAACACCTTTCTGATGTCACTTAGGGTGAGGTTTGGGGTTAAGAGCTGGTGAGATTGTTCAGGCAGATAAACTGTGAGGTTAATGGTAAATGGTAAGTGTTCGTATTCTCTAGTAATTGCCTATGTGTAGTCATAATGTATCAGCTGCTAGAAACTATTAGGCTGAAATAACTCAAAATGTGGATGGCACCTAATTTTGTGAAGCATTGAATTTTGGAACTGTGCACTTTGCTCAGCCCTGATTCTGATTCTAAGGTCCTTACAAATTCTGAAGTCTTATCATTTCTCCAGTTTCAACGATAGTATCCTTCTTATTGCGTTGATAATGAAAATTGCTTCCTCACTGTGTCTAGGTTGTTTTATATTGGATTTTAATGTTAGCATTATTGATGCCTTCTCCTTTTTTTAATCATTCATCATTGGGTTTTCTCTTTTCTACAGTAGATTAGTTTTGCTAATCGCCCTGGTAGTCATCAGTACAGTTTGGGATCCTGTATTTAGCCTGCTAATTTGAATTGGAAGTAGCTGTTTCTGAATGCAAGCGGATCCCAGGTGAATATCAATATCATGCTTGAAAGCATTCCAGAATTAGCCAGTGTCATAAAACAACAAAGAAATGAGACGTTTTTATTGC
This sequence comes from Zootoca vivipara, assembly GCF_965207765.1. Taxonomy (NCBI): domain Eukaryota; kingdom Metazoa; phylum Chordata; class Lepidosauria; order Squamata; family Lacertidae; genus Zootoca; species Zootoca vivipara. The sequence continues at coordinate 22,867,013 of NC_142591.1, forward strand.
AGCATGTTAAAACAGTGCTGTTATCAGTTGGATCATCATGTTACAGGGCGAGAAATGTAGCTGTCATGTAAGGGGTAGATTTCCCATCATAAAACTTCCCTCCGTAAATGTCAGCACCTCACTGAGTGCCTCTTGAACTGCTAGTAAACACCAAGAACAATCCACTGTGTGCATGACCAACCTATATTTCATTCATGGATTTTACTCACCAGTACTATGGAAATGGATGTTGTCCAAGACCTGGGAATCATCTGTTGTTGCACCATTGCTGAAACTGAGCTGCTCAGACCATTGTGAGTCCCATGTAAAAGAAAGATTTCAGTAGAATAAGAATTTTCAATGTAAAGTTTTTCTGCCATATGCTCAGTGTTAAATGGCAAATTTACAACTGTTTGCAATAGCCAAAGTATTTCAGTGAAACGGTCAGTTTGATGCACACCTTCAAAAATGTTCCCTCTGCCCTTTGCTTTTGGCTGGAGTGAGTGAAATTGTGAAGACTATACAGTGGTACCTCGGTTTACGAACTTAATCCGTTCCGGAAGTCCGTTCTTAAACCGAAACCGTTCTTAAACCGAGGCGCGCTTTCCCCAATGAGGCCTCCCGCCGCCGGTGCCCTTCCACCATTCAGCTTCCTTAGACCAAGGTAGAATTCACAAACCAGGACACTACTTCCGGTTTTGCGGAGTTCGTAAACCGAATAGTTCGTAAACAGGGCTGTTCTTAAACCGAGGTACCACTGTACTCCATCTGGGTATGGGTATCATATATTTCTCTCACCACTAGGTGGCTTCATGTCGAGCCCCCTACTTCCAGTATTGTGGGGAACAGGGGTAGTCAGAGAGTGACTTGCAGGCATAGACTCTTCTTTCCTTATTAATTATTCCTTCGCAAGGCTGACACTCATTACCCACTTTCAGGTAGGTGTGTTGGTGGGCAGAAAGTTTAGGGAATACAGAAAACACAAATTGCCTTTTAACATTCTCCTTGTAAAGAGAAAAAAATCATTTGTGGCTATTCCTCTGTTTGTGCATTTGTTGTAATTAGTAAACAACTGCTCAGATATATGAATGGTGGTCATACTTAGCTGTGCAAGTTAATTATTTAAAAAAATCATTTAGGTAAGTTAGGAAAGAACAAGCTTGAGGCCATCAGAATTTTGACAAATCTGACTCCTGCTGGCTGGAGAGGTGTCAGATTTGTCACAATGGACTGCTGACCAGGAAAAGTATACATATTGCTGACCAGGAGAGGATTCACAAATTAAGACTTAATGGTCCTATCTGCAAAGCTCTTGGTGTCTTTATTCCTGATGTATAGAAAAGTCCATGGATTTACAATATGACTCAAGTTTTCGGTTCCCTTCTTAGTTTCACTTCTCAGATCTGATGTATTAGGAAAACATTTTGAAGAGCATGATACACTCCTCCTTTTCGCATTAATTTCATGTCAGGATTGTCCTGCTACCATTTAAAAATAAAATAAAATTGGATTGTAGGTCCTATGTGACTATGTCATTGGTATTTATTCCCTAAAGCTATGTTGCTTAGCTGTGAAAATGTACTTTCCTCAAAACAAATAAATTATTTCCACCATACTCCAAAGAGAACTCTGGAACTTCTTTAGTGAACATGAGTTATTATTGGACTTATAAGCAATCATTTACATGCTTGATCCTCTTCAGGTGTGCTGCCAAAAAGCCGTCTGCCTGCATATGTTTTTACACATCTTTTAGCTAAATCAGAATTCCAAGTGCAGAATCTAACACTCCTGAAAACTGCAGATATTTGAGTGCATATGGATTGTTCTGATTTATAGTAAAAGTGTTCCTTCCCCACCGCACACAGCCCTGTACACATCAAGTTTTTTAAATTAAAGTTACTCTTTGTGGTAAGTGCTCTTAAGTAAGATCCCCAACTATTAAGAACCGTAACTGAGGAGCTGACATTACTGGAAGGCTGATTAAAGAATGAAGCCAGCGTAACTACAGTTAGTGGTCACTTGTTAAGAAACCATCTAAACAAGAGATGTTGTGTTGCTTAAGGCTTCAAACTTCTCTAAGGTTTAGGAGATATAGGAGTTGCTTTTAGATGCAGTTTAAGACTTACACTTTGCATAGACGTACTGTTGTTTCCCATCCACACCAGTGGGAAGTCCTTGATGGAAGGTTTCCATGCTGTGTTTTCTGGCTCCTCCTTTCATTCACTACTCCCGCACTCCTCCAATACCTTTTTATTATTGATTGATTTATAAAAAAATATGTGTACATATAGCACTATATCCTTTTTTTAAAAAAAATCAAAGCAGTTTTCAGCAATAAAACCATACAATAAAATCATTCAAAAGCCTTTATAATGGTTCTGGGTATGTGTACTTCTGTAACTGAGCACAAGACTGATATTCAGCTATACTTACTAAGGGAGGTCTTGCGGAAGACCTCTGTATTTTTTTTAAAAAACAGCTTTTCCCAATGAGGCAGCTGCAAGGACGTCAAAGCACGTCAAAATGCAAGTAGATAAATAGGAACCGCTACAGCGGGAAGGTAAACGGCGTTTCCATGTGCTGCTCTGGTTTGCCAGAAGCGGCTTTGTCATGCTGGCCACATGACCTGGAAGCTGTACGCCGGCTCCCTCGGCCAATAATGCGAGATGAGCGCGCAACCCCAGAGTCGGTCACGACTGGACCTAATGGTCAGGGGTCCCTTTACCTTTACCTTTAAGTAAACTAGTTTTATGTTAACTTTAATCAGATGGTTGTGTCTATTCTTTTAGGAGGAATATAAAAAGGGATCTTCCCAGGAATCCTAAATAGTGAGGCTCAGACGAGCCTGCAACTAGCTAACCACTGTGTAATCTAAAAGGGGGATTGTTTAACAACTCTGCTAAGTTATAGAACTTGCTGACACAAGTTAGGAAGGATACCATAAAATAATATAGCCTCTCCTGCCTCCCTAAACACCCCCACACTCCTCCCAGCCTTCGCCCTCTACTTCCTTTGACATCTCATCGTCATCCCACCACCAATCCCCGGGCTCTGAGCCTTCTTCCCTTGGGGGTTCCCCAGCTGCTGCCTCCCACTACTCCTTTGCATCCATCCAATCCATGTTATAGATGCTTATTTAGCACATTCACTGCTTGTATCAATATAACCTGTATAACAGCACACCCTAATCTCCGGAGCCAGTCCTATCATTAGGCAGAGTGAGGCAAACCCCTTGGAAGAGGATGGACCATTGCTCCTGAGACCTTTGCCATTCCCCACTGTTAGAGATTAGAGCTATGTGTGCCACACAACCTGACATACACCCTACTGTCTTCAGGTTAACTGAGGGTGCTGTTTTGTTGCCAGTTTCAAAGTAAGACGGAACTGCCAGTCCAGTCAGTTTCTGTGCATGGAATGTGGGTGGTGGGGGGGACACCTTTGTCTCAGGCAGCAGAATATCTTTGGCTGGGCCTGATCGTCTCCTTTTTTTGCCTGGGAAGTCTGAGTACATGGAGCGAAATCCTGACACTACAGGAAGCGGCAACCTGAACTAACAAAAGCATTAATGTAGACTTCATAGATTCTTTTTGTCCCTAAACTCAGGGAACTTTGGACTTCTTGCCAAGATAGAGAAATGTCATTCCCACGTCCCACAACTCACATTACAAAGCTGAGTCAAAAATTCCTTTTTGACACTCCAGCCAAAATCCAGTGCGAAAATACACCAATGAATGGGGAACCAGGGATCTCTGTGTTAGCAATAAAAACTGTCAGTTTGATGGACACGGGTGTGGAACATATTCTGACTCCTGATCTGTCAGCACAGACCTGCTGTGAACTGGAAAAGAAAGAAGAGGCCTAATCTGCATTAATTTGCTCACAAAGAAGATACTGAATTCTTCACTTAACATGCATCGGTAAACGGCTGCATGGAGGAACACATCTTTTTGCCCCAAGCAGTTAATTATATGATGAAGTAGCTCAGGGAACAACTTAATTGGTGTTTCTCTTTTTGTATCACTTCTCTCATCAGTCCTACAGCTTTTCTCCTACCTTTTTCTTTCCATCTTACTCTTTGCTTTAAAAGAAATTGCAAAGGAAATAATTTTCTAAACAACACGTAGAAGCCCTTAGAGAAAGTGGGACATCCCAAATGCTTTCTTCTTCTTTTCAACTGTACACTATATTTACATTGTGCTACTCACATTTTCCCAAACTGTGTGAGCTTTGAGTAAGCATCGAGGAGGAGGAGGAATAGAAGCAAACAACTCTTGGAAGCATCAGCCACTGCATACAGGGTTACACTGTCATAAGGTGGTTCATGTTCCTAATAAAGATCTCAACTTTTTCACATTACTAAAAACATATGACACTAATTACCAAAATAAGCAATTCCAAAAGGTAGGTCCTACTGAAAAACAAGCTCTCTTTGCCATTCTGTTCTTTGCTGTTTACTGAGGATAGCATCATGATATTAAATATCTGTCAAGGACCTCCTTTGCATCCCGCAATTGTTTTAAAAAAACCCAGTTTAGTTCTCTGTCTGTAATTCATGTTGTACCTTAAAAATTGGCAGCAAAACCACAGAATGTAATGATGGTTTCCTTCCTTATGCTTAAACGTACTCTGGTAATCTATGACCCATATTAAACATTGGTTTGGGGTTTTTTCCATTGCGTGTGATACACAATTATTTGAGTTGTTTTGCGTGGTTTCAACTTCATTATGCATAGCAGCAACAGAACTGTTTACCAAGTATTGTTATTTGAAAGCTACTGTATTATCAAAACACCAAGGCCTCTTCACAACGTGGTGAAAACCTGCTTATTTCGGAACATAGGTGCATACATAGGACACTAGCTAGGCTTAGAGGCATCCATATTTCATCTAAAAGATTCCTGAATTGTGTTTTTTAAAACCCATATGGTGGCCAGTACTTAAATAACTTAAAGGGTGAACATCTAAAAGTAAACTTATCACCTGAGATGAAGTGCATAGACAATGTTTAACATTTAACAGAAATGATTTTTTTACCCTCCCCTGGGCCAGTTCATCTTAAAGAAAACCTAAATAGAGTATGCTTCAGTGTTGCCCTTCCTTCTGGATGTAAAGGAAGCTTCATAACTAGGGCAGGATCACTTGAAAATGACAAGGTTTGTGTGTGTCTTTTCCCTTTCCTGAAATGTTCCTCTTCATGTTTGCTGCAGGGTGAAATAATCAAGATTTCTTTGGTAGTCGATCAAAAATGCCATTTTCAGTTGACGGTTTTTAAGCTAGGAGGTTCATAGAGAGGACAGACTGACATCAGTACAATTTTCATTTGGTGATGATGCCCTGAAAAAAAGAAAGGTGCATATAGGCATTTCAGTAACCCGTATCTTTGAGGGCACTCCTAACATTATGGAAGCCAGAGTGCTGGGAAATGTATTCATTAGATCAGTTCAGTAGCTGTAGAAGATGGGTGAGGAACTGGTTGCATAGTCAATAATAATAATAATAATAATAATAATAATAATAATAATAATATATTTGTACCCCACCCTCCCTGGCGGAGCCGGGCTCAGAGCAGCTAACATCATAACACAGTATACATAAAACAGGCATCAATTAATTAAAATACATCTTGAAATTAATTCAGACAAATTTAAATTTGGACAAATGGCAGTTATCAGGTTAAGATTGAGAGCGGTTAATACTTGCCAGGACCAACTGTTTTCACTGATCATATAAGGACCTGTGAACAGGCTGGGAGGCCTCCTTCGTGCTTGTTATTATACAAAGGAAAATAGGTCAGATTGCCCCCTGGCCAAAGGTCTGGAGGAACAGCTCCATCTTGCAGGCCCTGCGGAAAGATGTCAAATCCCACAGGGCCCTAGTCTCTTGTGGGGGATCATTCCACCAGGCCAGGGCCACGGCTGAAAAGGCCCTGGCTCTAGTCAAGGCCAGTCTAATTTCCCTAATCCCCCACCCCTTGTGGGCCAACTTTGACAGGTGGCTGGGGTTGCCCACCTGTCATTCACCTGATGTGACCTGTTTTCCTTTGCCCACGTGGTTTGAAATCAACCTGCATGGGCAACGGCAACGGGAGTTTGCAGGTGCCAACAATGAGCATATAATCATGGCAATCACTGTGCAAAGGCATAGTGTCTTTGCATGCAAAGATGATCAAGTGTATGGCAGTGGGGCATGACTTGACTGAAGCTGCCTCACATGGCGAGACCCAACTGGCCTAATTGGACTCATGTGTCAGAGGCTCCCCATCACTGCTCTGGGTGTACCATCTCATCTACGAAACGTAAACAGTATAGCAGAAGATTGACGTACATGTGTAAATATAGAAGCAGAAGTGTTTGGAGAGCAATCTATGCAACACTGCTGCTATAATTTTTTTAAAAAAATCCATCCATTTCTTCCAGTGCAGCGTGCATTGCTTTCTTTTATTTGTCTCTGGAAAAAACAGAGGATACAAGGCAACAGTGATCCCTTGGCCTGGATGTTTCCCATAAGCGTGCCAGCTGGAATAGTAGAGGAAAGAAAGTAGAAAGAAAACGAACAGATTACACAGTGCGTGTGGTTGGCTGGAAATCTGGATTCAAAATAAGGGAAACCAAATCTCAAAAACCCTTAGACTGAAAGATAATTATGATCATCAGGGTGTTGCAAGATACCTGGGTAGAGCTGAGGAACAGAAAATACAGATTGGCTTGAAAAAGAGAGCAGTGTTTTATTGAGAAGAGCAGTAGAGAATATTAGTAGCCTTTGTGAATCTGACCTATGGTCCACATAAACCTTCATCCTGTCTCCAGTAGCATCCAATAAAAGCTACAACATAGCGAGAATTAAGCCGTGTACGTCAATAATGAGAGCAATCAGATCCTTGTCACTCATCCTTAGCTTCTGGCGGTCTGTGGTTTAGAAACACCCTGAACATGATTCCACATGCCGTAATAATCTTCCTAATGCTAACTGATATTCCTGTGCATCATGAATTTGTCCACCTCTCTTTGAACCCAGATACGTGCCCTTCAGATGTTAAGAGCAGCAGCCGGGCAGCTGCTTCTCTGTGGGTTCAACCCAAAACGCTGCTGCGATGTTAATAAAGGCCCACCATGGTGTGGGCAGATTTCATCAAGCAGCACCCCTCCTCGTGTGGTGGAAGGCTTTTAAATACAGTACTACAGCCCCACTGTGGATTGGACCCCATGAAACAAACTGATCACCCAACACTGTAATGTTAGTCTTCACTGCGTCCTGTGGCAATAAGCCTCAGAAGGGCAGGTTAGACGGAAGGCTGAAGTGACAAATGAAAGAGCAGCAAGCCACAAAAAGAAAATGGTGATTTTAAAAATCAGAAGCTACTAAGATCTGATGAGTATCGCAGAGCACAGGAGCACTTGAGCCATATCCAGTGTGCCACCAGGACACCTTTCTTGCAGAATGCAATTCAAAATCAGAGTTTTTCCTATAAATAAAGACTGAAAAAGCTTGGCTCCACACACCTATGAGACTCCCTTCAAAATTTGGCTTAGAGTGTCTTCTTAATTGCATCATTCTTTGACTCCATTTGTATTACATTAGCCCATTGTATTGGATTTTGATTACTGGATTAGTATTATAAACTCCTTGTTAATACCCTTGTATTTAGGCTGGTTTTAAATGGCTTCATGTAGCTTATATTCATAGTTTGCTGAACACTCTTAAAGACACTTCTATATGCTGTTCCTAATCGGTCAATATAAAATCAAAACAGTTTTTTTTTTTATAAAATCACATAAATCTCAGCACCTGAGAGGTTCTGTTGGGAAGGAGGAAGTCTTTCAAGTATGAGTTATTTAGGGCTTTAAACAACAACATGAGCACCTTGAATTGGGCAAGAAATGAATTGGCAACCAATGCAGCAGTTTTAAAACAGGAGTTTTGCGAGATCAAATAGAACCTCAGCCAGTAATCTGGCTGCTGCATTTTAGACGAACTGAAGTTTCTGAATCGGTTTCAAAGGCACCTAGTTAGAGCACACTGCAACACAAATTGGAATTAAGAGTCTTGCATATGGGATAATTTGAGGAGGATGGGTGTCATATACCATCGTCATACCAAGCACAGATTTTGGGATCCCTGTTTGGGCAGAAATAGTTTTGAATGGGTGTTTTGTCCACAAACCTGACCACTGTGTCTTTCCATTGTCACTGCCAAGGTCCTGCTCCCATATACTGTAGCTTTTAGTTTGTTCAAGCTGCCAGAAGCAGTGGCTAATAGGATTGTGTAAAACTCAGGCACCTGCCTCATATTATCTGTTGTATAGGAAAGCAAACTCTGTTCCCATATAGTTAATGCCCTCAGAGCAGCTGTCCCCCTAAATCAATACAAATCTGAGGTTCTACACCCCTAACAGAAGCTTGCCCCCCCCCAAAAAAAATCCTGGCTACGGCCATGCCTTGAAGCCATTTGCTTGACTTCCTTCTTGTTTAGAATTGATGCAAATTGTCTCAATTGCACCCAGAACAGGGGGCCAGTCTGCAGTGCTGCCCTGACCTCAAGCTCTGTGAGTAGGTTATGTCTCAGAGAATTCACAATATTAGTAACCTCAGTGAAAAGGTAACTGCTTCAGCTTTAAGTGAGTAAGAATAAGACTCTCTCTTATTCAATAGACAAAGCCTCTGATGAGAAGGGTGTAGCTACAGTTCTGCCATATGGCCTTGAAGTTCAATGGCAGAAGAAAGAGAGTTACTCCGTTTTGTCTTTGGTTATGTGGATTCACAACCTGTCCATTTGGGCACTGCACGCTACTACAGAACTCCTTCTATTCTGGGTGGTCCTTCACTTACTATAACTTTCCCCGTCCTTGGTCCTGCATGTGAATTAACAGAGCGACTCTAAATATGGAATGTGGGGTGGACTAGAATCTCACTTGAATAAAACTAACTTGGGAAAGTATGTGTATGGAATGAAAATCAGGAAATGTTCCTCTTGAGGTGAAGAATGCAGCTGGATGTGTTGTAAACAAGTACCTGCAAAGGGTTACTCTTTGTAGTGTCCTACTTGGACCAATGCATTAAAGCTGTCATCAAAGTAGATCTGATTATTTTGCACATGGCTTTCCTGAAAGGATGTTATGATTTTCTAGATGTTTGGTGGCTGGTGATAAATTAGGCTTTTATGATGTCATGTGAAAGGCCATTGCTTGGATTTCCTCTTCTGTGGAGCATGCTGAGGGATACGTTTGTGGAGACGTGCTCTAAATGCAAAAGCATCCCACCTTCTTTTACTTTAATCATTGCATGAATCATTCGCTTTGCAACAAAGATATATATGCAAAATCATCATCATCATCATCATCATCATCATCATCATCATCATATAAAACCTGCCAACAAAGCTGTGTTGTTGTATAATTGATAAATAAGAAGCAAGATTGTCATTGATGCGTGACCATGCCTTGGGAGTGAGATCCAAAATTTATTAACTCCTTTCCCGATCTCTAGACCACCAGGCTAGCTGTGTGTGATTTGAGTAAGGCGAGCAGAACTTGTAACTATCCATCAGAAATTTCTGGGAGAAATATTACTCACCCTAGATATACACTGATACAATATATTCATATAAATCACTCCCTCGTGATTCTCTCTCCATGTTTTAAAGTACTGGTGTCCTTCAAAGACAGCCTATTTTATGTGCTTTAGTCTTCTAAGAGACAAAGTTTTATGAGTACCTTGGGAACAGTTCAGTGACATCATTTTTCATCTATTGAAAGGAACGACAGAATCTGACATTTATCAGTGATTAAGGGTAATGTCTGGGGAAGGACTTGGTATATTCTCAGGATCACAGAACTTGGACGGGAGTAAAAGGCCACTCCACAGTGAGGCAGGACAACCAGTCCGTCAGAGTGTCATAGGTTCGAGAGATATGAACCACAAGTTGCTTAAAGCAGAGTGCAGGCGCTTTGTGTTAGGATTCTTGTGTACTGTGAGTAGGAAGGAGCTCTGTGCCTTACTCCAGGGATGGCATTGTGCACCAAGTTACAATTCCTTGTTTGATCACCTACAAGTCAATTCTAGGGGGTCACAGTTTAAAAAGGGTAAAGGATGTCTGTTTTTGTAGGATGGGTGGGCTACATTGGGGAAGAGGCAATAGACAAAGGAGGCAGGACTGGAAGCATGTGGAAGGACTGGCAAAAGTAACATCATTCAGGGGCTGAGGTACTGAAATAGTATTTGCTAAATAAATAAATAAATGTAATGTGATATCTTCTATTAACCATATGTAGATTTTGGTTAACTATTAGGCTAACTAGGTTAACCAAAATCTACATATGGTTAATAACTTTAATAACTTCAGTAATGTAGATTTCAATTTTATTTTAAAGAGAAAACTTGAGGTCCATATTGAAAACATTTTCCCATAATTTCCCCCATCAAACTTAGAAATATAGTTGCACACATTTCATTGTCTTATGAAAAGCTGGAATGTAAAATTGATGATTCTGAACTTTTGTATTTGGCAGTACTGCCACAGCTGGTGGTAAGAGTACTTAGGTTGGATTTAAATGTTACTTTTTGATGTGAGAAACTCACTACAAGTTGATTTTACCATGTCAGGGATGATTTCCTGGTAAAAAATATTCCCATTTCTGGTATACCCCAGATGGGTGGGATATAAATAAAATTGTTGTTGTTGTTGTTGTTGTTATACATTGAGTCTAACAATAATATATGTAAAAGCCTGCTAAACACACTCCTAACTCTAACTGTCCGTTCCTCCCCTCCCCTTTGTGAAATTTAATATCTGGTGTGTCAATGAATTTGATCTGAAAAAAAGAATATGTAAAGTGGTTGTTTTTTAAATGAGTGCTTAATGTAATGTTAGTTAATGAATATGTTGCTTATTGTTTGCTTTTTTGTAGTTGGAAAAAAAGATCAAATAAATAGAGAGGAACCTATAATCTTCAGGGGTTTACTGTGGTGTAGTACCCACTGCCATTTGCTGCCAACTCAGACGAAGTATTCTCTCAGGGTACTGACATAATAAAGGCATCCTATGGTGACTTTACCACCTTAGGATTCCATAGTGAGAGGAATGGAGGAGTTAAACCCATATCTCATCTTTTCTGGACATGGAACATAACAGAGGGTATCACTTTTCCCCTTAATGAAGAGAGGACCTACTGAGCTAATCTGAAGCCTCTTAAAATCAGTACTGATTGCAGTGATCTTTGGATTAGCCCTCCGGTGGGAGACATTTATCTGCTTAAAGAACCATTTTTAGCAAGTGAACCAGTCAAATAATTTTGCTTTTTTTTACATTGCCAGCCATGTGTGTGATTTGGTTGACATAAGCACAAAAGTAAGGCCTGCAACCTGCTCTCTGAAGAGATAGGTAGGCATTTTATCCTTGTGTTGATTAAACTCTGCACTGTTTCCATCAAAGCAGTTAAGCACCAAATCACACATCACACAGGGCCAACCCCCTCTGTTTTGCTCCATTGTCTCCATTGTCAATGTGCTTGTCAAACTCTGCTGACTGATGCTCTTTCCCTGACGTTGAGCTGAAGCATTGTTTTAATGCTGACGGCATTCCCTTGGTCCGCTTGATGGACATTGCCACCAGTTCCCAACTTCCTGAACAAACCAGACAGTTTGCTGTTTTCTTCTTGTCTCTTATCATTCCCTGTCACTAAAGGAGAAGTCTGGATTCAGCTTCAATTTGTACTGATATACTGCAGTGTGGTGAGAAACGAGGAGTGACGGCTATTCCTTATCATTATTGTCAGCCTTATGTTTATTACTTCTTGAGATCCATGCGCTTTGGCCTTTTGGAAACATTAGACCAAAGATTAACAGGCAGGTTTTTAGTGAATGGTGGAAGAGGTTGGGCTTAGATTTCCTGATTTGTTATTGACCTAACAGTATCATGGAAACTTTTTAATGGGACCTTATCCTAAGATGTGATGAGTGGCAACAAAATCATGAAACAAATGGAGGGCTTTAGAGCTCAGCACCTTTCAGAACTAGCCCTTCATGGAAAGCATCTTTCCCCCTTCCTCAAATAAGCTACTTTGCATGTATGTTTTTAGCAAGTGAAATGCTTCTTTGTTCACATTAGGAAGTGGTCTAGCCTTTAATTGCAAGCGAAACCACTTTATATCTGAACTGCTTGCATTTTCCAGTCTTTTTGGCTCTTTGTGAAAATTCTGTCTTTAAAAAAAAACCTATTGGCACAAGAATGGAGGTTAGCCAGCTCGCACTGCATTAAAACAAATTTAGATGAAGAACCAAATTCACTGGCATTCTTCTATTCCCCTGGTATCATGCTTGTTCCACAACTTTACTTTTCTAAAAATAGTGAAGGAAAAAATGAAAAGTGAATGCCATTCATAGATGCCGTCCTGAAATTCCTAAAGATGTTTAACATCCATTACCAATTTGATTGTGGTCCTGTTTGCTAAAATGTAATTGACCTGCACTCTTGCTTTAATTGTCTGTACTCTATAGAGTTACAGTGGTCCTTTCATAAATACGCACTGTATTTGTAACATTTTCCAAAGTGATTAAAAGTTCTGGGGCAGTTGGTTACCTTTCAATGAGAGCATTTCATGACAGCAACTTACAGTGTCTTTGTAATGTTTGCTTTATTTGCAAATACAAGAGTAGATCACTTATTGGAAGCAAATGGATAGCCCTTTGAATTTCTGAACCCTAGAGAACATGTAGCCTTCTCACCCACCCCAGGCTGCGCCTCATTTTCAGCTAACTGCAACTAGAAGATTTCAGCTCTCTGTGTCTAATTTCAAACTACATAAACTGTTTTTCACAGTATCTCTGCTCCGTCTTTGCTATGAGGAGTCATCTTCCAAAAGCTAGGTTTCAGGCCATGAGTAAAACATCTACAATCATTAAGAAACATTAACATTATTTTGTCAAGCCCCTGGCTTCCATCAGGTGATGCTTTTTGGCCAAACCACAGTAAAAGACCAATTCAAAGTACGGTAATCAAGGCAGGGCAATTGTATACGGTATTAACACTAGATTTAAATGACACAGTTCTAGCTTTCAAGATGTGTTATACTCAAAACTGCTTATTCAGCTCACACAAATATATAACACCGAAATGAATATATTCAAAACTGCTAAAAACAAATTTCATGAATCTTTTACAATATCTGCATCTTTTGTATGCCATATAACATAATCCAACTGTGCAACACAGATTTTTATTATACCTGTTTGAAAAACCATTTGTGCAAATTTGGGAGCTAAGACTGTTTGATTTCATAACCTAAGATATGGCATAGGTGTCATGATTACATAGCACTGTAAAAAAAAAGGACATACTTATTCAGTGAGCATTATCAACGCTTTCTGTAACACTGTCAAATCTGTTTGGCTTAATTTGTGACTCCTTTAAGGCAAAGAGACACACATATTTAATTAAAAACTGCTGTTAGCTACGCTGAACCTTCCATATATGGTGGGATATAATTCTGAATAAATATAGTACTCTCAGCCTCCCCTCCAAAAAAAGTCCCTTCTTTTGACAGATCCTTATACTGACTTGTTTATGTCTTGAATAGAACAGCCTGGTATGTTTGTCTGTGTGCTCAGTAGAACATTGATGTGACACAATGGTAACACCCTCTGTTGTGACATTGTGCTCCTCTACCCCCTTGCATGTATCCTTCTTTGAACTTTCCAGCCACTAAAGGAAGTCTCAGAATTAAGTTGCAAGTTTAAAACAAACAAACAAAACAAAACAAAACATTTTGGAGCTGTGCTAGCCATCACTCACCCAGGCTTGTACTGTGAAGCTATCGAATGCTTTGCTAAAGAAAATTGAATTAGACAGTAATAAATTGCACAGTGAAACCAGATCATTCACCTAATGAGCTAAAATAAAAGCTATGATGACACCCAGAACCAGAACTCAGGAAATGGGATATTGACATAGAAATGGTTTGCATTTTTTCCTCTGCCTTTCATTGCTTTATTTTTAAAAATTCCAGACCACACTCCACAACCAGTTCTTTGATGCAAAAGTATGTGTCTTTTCCAAGACTATAAAACTGAACTGCCATGAGATCAAGTTTAATAAACATAATTGTGCAGCATTTGACACTTAAACCTGCAATTACGAAAAGGGAGGAGGGCTTCATTTTTTTTAAAAAAAAAATCTTACTAGATAAACTCATGCTTTTCGCTATCCTACAGAGATCATATCACAGCTAAGTGAATTTAAATCTGTGGGAGATTTGTACAGTAGTATTAAACAGCACCAGTTTGGCTGTTAGCTTTCAGTTGCTTCGCCAAGTCTTTGCTTTTTCATAGCCAAGAACAGGTTGTAACTCACATTTTAAATTTGCAATTTTAAGCTTTGTTTTCCTTTTCACAGAACATAAAGATTTAGTGTATTTTGCTTTAAAGTGTGTGTGCAGCATCCCTTGTTCTGTGGAAAACAAAGTACTAACAAATTACTGAAAGCAAGAATGCTGCTTTTGTTTTTTAAAAAGTGTGTGTGTGTATCTTAATACATTCTTCAGTCAGTCATTTGTGGGTCTCAATGCTCTTCCCCTCCTGATTTTATGTATTTTTAGAGACCAGTGGCACCAAAAAGAAGGGGGGAAATCCATTGTAGAAAAAATAGACAGTAAACTAGACTGCGCTTTGAACCCAAATTCATTGTTATGTTGTGCTACAGCAGAAGCGGAAGAGTGGCAGGATTGCATTTGACTTGGTCAGCGGACTTTTCATAACCTTGTTTTGGCAGGGAAGAGTGACTTCTGGGACCTCATCCTCACCTTTCATAAACTTTCCGATCTTTGATGTGCTTTAAGAAACCAAAGTCCTAGCACAGAGCTTCAGTCTGCCCCTGAACTGGCATCTAGGCTCCAGTTCAGACTAAATCTGGAAGTTAAATAGGTGCATATCTCAGTTCACTTAACACTTTAAATAATGTAGCTGAGCAGTGATTCCCCCCCCCAAAGCCTTTTCTATTGTTGTTTTCTAAGTAATTGTATTCACACTTTTTTCATAGAATGAACCATTCGCAGAAATAGAGACTATTAGCCACCAAGGTGTCAGGCACAATCCTTCATACATTTATTCAGCAAATCAAGGCATTGTAGCCACTGTAATTTGTCTGTATGCAATTATTTTTACTACTAGATGGTACTGGATGACTTATAAATAACCGTGGCACAAAAAAAAGAGTCTACTATTTTATCTGGGGCATTGTTGTTGTTTTAACTTACGGTGCAATCCTGTGCCTATTTCCTCAGACATAAATCTCATTACTGGCCATACCCAAAGTGTGTTTAGGATTGCAGACTGAAGTTGGACTTTGCTGTTCCTAGATCGTTAAATAACCAAATAGGCTACATCTCGTAGAATCTGTGCATGGTTTTACAACAGCTTTTCTCCACTCTCAGCTTGGATTAACAAAATATGAAAGTGATGTGATCCTGGTAAAAAGGTTTTCTGGGCATCACTTTCAAAAGTATCTTGAGACCAGCTGCAGCGTGTGAGTGCTAAGCTGAAATGAAGCACCTTCCTCCCATACCAAAATGTGTCTGTTGTGGAAGTCATGAAAAAGACTGTTGTTGTGTGTGAATGTGTTCCTCAGGAGTGGCTAACATTAGGCCCTCCAGATGCCATTGGACTCCAATTCTCATCAGCCCTAGTCAGCATAGCTTAATAGTCAGGGATGGTGGAAATTGACATCTGAAGAGCCACAGGTTCCCCACTCCTGGTGAACACAGTCTTGGTAGAACTGGTGCAAATGTGCTTTTTTCCTTTTTTTACAAGCGATGTTAAGAATATATTTTTAATTTTTTAAAACTACAAGCTGAATGAAAGCAGCCTGTTCATTAAAGCACTTTACAATAAAATCATTTTCCTCCTCCTTTGTTCTGTCTTCAGTTAACTGTATTTACAAGCAACACCTAATGGTCCTTATTGTCTTTAGGATCACTTTTAGAAAGACCTTTGTGATCATTTAAAGACTGCTAAATCCAAAAACCTGCAACAGCTAGTAGTTCGAAATGAGAAAATCAGCTGCATTCATTTGTTATATTGCTCTTAACTGTGAAGTTTTTCAGCACTACCTTTTAGTGATCATATGGATTGTATCTGAAAGAGAACATTATAGTGTCAGGTTTTCTGTTTGATTTACTTCTATAATTTAACCAAAATTGGACGGGGGGGGGGGGAGTGCAAGGTGGGATACATTAATTTGAAACAGCTCTGCCAGTAGCAAGTCTTAGGAGGTATGACAGCTTAAAACAAGATGTTCTCCATTAAAGAGTCAATATTTTTGATGTGCAGCATACATTGTAAATGGTCTGCACATCTATTCTTGAATGCTGCCTCCTGGTGATTTATAAGCCACAGCACTTTGACTCGGAGTTGCAAAACTTGGGAAAGAGAAGGAAGGTGGTTTGAATTTCTGTGAAGCACTGCCACTTTCTAGAAGCTCTGTGTGGATGGAGGAGTCTGTAATGAAATTGGGGCGAGGTGATGTCCATCAACACTTTTGTAACCATCACTTTGCCTGTCCACCTCCCCTGCAGCCTGGAAAGGGAATCACCCACCCATCTTTTTATTCCCCACAGGATTTTCTTCAAGGCGATTGCACCAAAGCAAAGCAAAAACTCAACTGGAAACCCAGAGTCACATTTGACGTAAGTTCTGTTTGGGGTTTTTATCTCTATGCATTTTATTTGATGGCCTGGTTTTTTTGGGGGGGGGGTTATCTGTGCTTAGAAAAATTTATAAACTCATTATTAGTAGAAATAAAATAACATTTTGTGTCATTTAAAGGAAGGGGTGAGAGCTTTTTCTATCAAGGGTCACGGGTCCTTGGGAAAGATGATGAGGTGCATGCTGACTGTGGGGAATTATTGCATTTTCCTAAGCATAACATTGTGCTGAATGAATGCTGAGACCAGAGCAATATTCTCAACATGAGAAATGCCATTCTGACTAGGGTTGCCATACGTCCGGATTTTCCTGGACATATGCAGAATGCTGCAGTCGGCGGAAATCATACGCATGTACGGGAAAATCCGGACATGTGGCAGCCCATGCCAGCAGTGCAACTTTTCTGTCTGGATTTTCACCCTTTGAAATGTGGCAACCCAACTTTTTAGTAGAAAGGGGAAGACTGAGTGCAACAAATGAAAACGTGCATTCAAAGCAGCCCAAGCCATTTTAGTGCCTGAGGCAGAACCATCCAACTGGTGCTCCTGTTGGCATCATAGTAATGATGATGAACCATTTACTGTCCTTCAGGAATACCCTGAACATTGGTTACCCATTGCCTGCTAATGGTAGGACCAGCTCTCAAGGGCACAATAAATAGATTGTCTGAATGCATCTCAAAAGGTTTATTCAGGTTGGTGGGCTAATTCAGGGGAAAATAGAGGGAAGTAATGTTGTGGGAATACAGCTATCACTCTAAGCAGAGCCAGACACATCTGTTTGTTTCTTGGTTTTGTGTGTATCCCTTCCTTTTGGCAGGAGCTGGTGAAAGAGATGGTGGAAGCAGATGTGGAACTCATGAGGAACAATCCCAATGCATGAATCTGTTCCTCCTTCCATACCTGATGACATGACTGACCCTCCAGGGAGATGGCCAGCCTAATTGTGACTTCTGCAAGTGCCATTGCTGGGGATGGGGAATGACAATCACTCCACTGGGTGTTGAAGATTTGCTGCCATTTTATTTTCCTCTTGCTTGTGCAATGGATCATTTCCCCCCTTTTCAAATATCAACCATGCATCATGACTTTACATTCCTTGAAGAGGATAGGCTGAAGTGATTGCACTTTTCCTCCTGATATGTAGACAAGATGATGGAGGCCAGCTTGCCACTCCAATTCATTTTCTTTTGATATTAAAAAAATTCCTTTCCATAAATTAAGACTGTACCATGCATTTTTTTAATTCTTTCTCAACTACAAGTGGAAGGGGGAGGGAGAAAGAGTGAGAGTTATAGACTTATGCTTCCTTTCCAAAGTTAGGGTACTTCCTTTTTCTTTCTTTTTTTACAATGCTGTCTGAAATAAATGTTTGGAAAACCCAATATATGGTGGATCCAACCTACCTACAATTAGATTTATGTAAAATCATAGCTATATTATCCAATGGAATAATGTTGAGTTCTGAACATCGCATTGCACCTCCTGTTTAATATTTAACCTATCAGGCAATCAGAGGTTTGGAAATGGGTTTTTTTAAAAAAAAAATCTTAAATGATCCACATGTGGGTTGCATACTACCGGTATTTCCTACACAGATGTGCTTTTCATGTGCGAAATGTAATGTAGAAAGTTTATTTGTATTGAATGGGTCTTACATATAAGAAGGTGGTTTGTTGTTTTTTTATAGTCTCCTTAATGTTATTTGTTCAGGGGACAAAGGGATTATGCTTACCTCCCGCTAGCCCTTAGCTACTTGCCCTTTCCACTGCCAGAACCCTTTACGGTATGGGTAACTCCCGCATGCAGCGCACAGTTCCATCACCCTAAAAATCCTTACTGACTTTAGAGGCCTCCAGGGGGCTTGCTATGTTTTTGATTCTTCAGCTCCCCATCTTAGCATTGTGTATGCATATGTTTGCGGGGTAAGAACCTGTGACAAAAAGCCTCTCTGTGCGGCACCCAATTCCTGCACACAACAGAGCTAGTCACATCCCATCCTGTTTCTGCTTACTATAATTAGACATATAGGAGCCTGAAGCTGCCACAAAGATGGCCTTTAAAAAGATTAAAAGGGGAGGAGGGAAATCCAAACTTCAAGGCAAGTAAATATTGTTGAAACATTTGGTGCCAATGTACCAAGGTTATGCAGAGGTCACGGTTCCCATACATTTGCCTTCCCCTTGGCTCTCCCGCCTGACAATCACTCTGTGCGCTTCTTTTAACTCTTTACCTTGAAACGAAAGGGTGGGGCATTGCCAACTTTTCCTCGCGACCCTGCATTTCAGTCAGAACACGGTCGTGTCACAAAAGTTGCGGGCCCACGTTTCTTAACACGGAAATTGCGTTGAAGTCATGAAGTGCTGATTGAGGGAGTCTGACTGCTGACTGCCGTCCGGTCCCGGGTAAAACTCGCTTCTTGGATTCGAACCACTTTCAGCCCAGCCCAGTCTCCCGCGTTGGTTTTAGAAGGGCAGAGAGAGAGCCGGGTAGGTTAGAAGCAGGGCGCATGCATTTCCAAGCCGGGAGTAGAACCGATGAGGAATCCAGGAGGAGGAGAGGGCAATGGGAGAGAGGCAGCCCTCTGCTTTCAGGAGGTGTGTAGGGCGGGTGGGGGAGGCGGCGAAGGGAGCTTTGCCTAGCCTGCGGGAGAGAGGGAGAGAGAGCACTCTTTGTGTGGCTGCCTGCGAGGGAGGCGGGCGGTGCGATGGAAAGTGTGCGCGCCGCGAGAGGAGGTGGTTTCGGGGTTAGCCAGGGCTTGGGGCCGGCCTGGCTGATGCTCAGAGGGGCAACAGGAGCTGGCGGGCCGGGGAATGGAGGGGGGGGCTCCCAATTGGGACCAGATGCTTCCTCGAGGCTGCCTTCGCAGCAGCAGCAGCAGAGAGGCTGAACTTAGCCGCCGCTGCCTGGCGCTTCTCGCAGCTCCACGCAGGTGCAAGGAAGGAGGGGGCGCTCGGAGAACAAGAGGGGCTCTTGTTTGACTGGGCCGAGGAGGGGCCAGCCGCCTCTGGGCTTGCCAAGCCGAGGAGAGGGTTCCCACCTTCGGGAGCGAGCAAGCGAGCCAGCCGCTTGGCTTCTGCGCTTTGTTGCAGGCCTTGCACGGAAGGGCAAATCCAACGGGGCGCGTTGCCAACCGGCCAAGGGCCGCTCGTCTTCCTGCTGGGGAAAGGGGTGCCTTTGCTTTCCGCTGCGCTCCCTCCCCGACCTGTGTCCGGACTAGACGGCTTCCTTTCTCTCCCCTTCACTCCTGCCCTCGCCATGCTCCGGGCACTGCTGGTTATGTGGGCGATTTCAGACAGTTGCTGGCGAAGTGAGTGCAACTTGGCTCACCCCAAATCCCCCAATAAAACTGCTGCTTCCCAACATGATCAGCTAGACCCGAGGCCTGCGGAGCCCCTGGAAATCACTGCCTGTGACTCTCTTGTGTTGTTCGCCTTTACGCTAAGAGCGCTTCTCCGCTGCTTTTTCTTTTACAGTGCGCTCAAACCACGCATCCGGACTGATTTTGACCGAAAGGGGTCTGCGGCAAACCGACACGCAGACGGGGCTCTCGAGGGCTAGCATGTCCCGGGAGAAAGCTCAGGCGCCCTCGGGAAGTCCGCACCGCCATCGAAAACGGCGACGTGTTTAGGGTCAGGCTGTGTTTAAGGACAGGTCACACTTCCACACCTCCCCGGCGCCGGCCTCTATCGCGCTGGAGCGGACCGGGGTGCTGAGAAACCGTGGCTAGGTACAGCCCTGATAATGCGCTGTAATGCGCTACAAGAAGCTAAAACACAGGCTTCCGATGTTTTATTTTTAAATGTAAAGGGAGTGGGGGATTTTGACTGACTTGGTCCCATTATTAGGGAATGTGCAGGGATGCTCGTTTCTTTGTTTTTCCGGCTGCACCGAAATCCGTGGCAAAACTGATGTCAGTTCAAGGAAAGTGGTGGCTTCCCAGCACCAACCACCGGAAGGTTCTCCTGCGCCATCCCCACAGAAATGCACGCCACAAATTTAAATCACTTGTGAAGTACGTCCGCTGTTTGGACTCACATTAAAGTACCCTGAGCCTTCATTGTAGGTTTACTGAGATAGCGTAATTTCTATTCAAGAGACACAGACTATCCTTACAGAACTGCTGTCCCCAATGTTTAAGTTTGGGGTGTGTGGCGCCTTAACGCCGCTGAGCGGAAAGGGTTAGGAAGTGTTGCGAGGGCAAGGCAAGGCGTGGATAAGCCTGGCGAAAGGAAGGTGACCCGGTGTTAAGGAGGTTACCCAGCGACGGTACTGAGAAGAGGCATTCCTGTTGTTGTTGTTTTACTGTGCCATTATAGAACCAACTATTCAACGACACGAGACTGAAATCTTGCAAAATAAACTTGCAACTGAGTACCACTGAAATCATGCGTAATTGCATTCGGTGGGAGCTGGCGCGCCTAACGTTTTTCGCATTGCGCTCCTTATCTTTGCTTACACTTTTTCTGCGCCTGTTACGACTCTCAGTAAGCATCCTGTGAAAACTTCGGCTCCTGATCTTCGCGCCTTCGAGGGGTCCCCTGGCATGGCGGTTCCTTTATTGTGTTTGGGTGTGTTCAAGTAATTTAAAGGAGCAGCCCTGGTATCTCATAATTACCATGTAGTTTTATTTTTCCCTTGTAAGACTTACCTCCCAAGTCTTGACTGAGTGAGATGAGCGCAAGCTGGGTCATGTGGGTTAATGAAAAGTAAACTACCTGATGATTATGAGAAGATGGGGAGCTGGAGACCGCCCCTTTTTTTCTCGCATGACTTACCTCCCAAGTTCTGGAAAGAGTGGGTGAAGTGGACAGGGGCTGGGCCTTCTGGATTCATTATTATTGGGGGGGGGGTTTGCATGTAGCCGTCTTCTCCCCACCCGCCGCCGCGCCGGACGACTCCAGTCCTGGCATCCCATCTGCAATATCACTCCCCTGGCATGTTGACATTCATCGTGGCAGGTGACTGCTTTATTGCTGTGGAGGGTGAAAGAGGAGGGAGGTCTGCTTGGCCAGCTCGCATTCCTTGTCAAGGCCCAGTGGGATCCTCCTTCCGACAAGGAATGCGCACATCTCGCATCTTCACCGCAGAATGATTTGTTTCAGACGCTGGCTATATAATAACCGGCAAGTCCCACCAGAAGAGACCATGCAGCCCGAGTCTTCCAGTTCATCCTGTCAGCTCTGCGTGCACGTTGGCGGAAAAAAAAGCAGGAAAAGAGGCCGGAGCTGCGTTTTGTTTCCTAAAATGGGCTCCTGGCGCGGCTGCAATATGTCGCTCTGTGTATGTGACCATCAAGCCTACCCATCCTTCTTCCCCTAAGAAAAAAATGCACTCGTGCACACCGGGCCTCGAAGTGGGAACAGAAGCCGTGGGCTCCATCTCTCTCAGTCGCACTCTTAACTTCCCCTTCCAAGGGGAAGTGGGCCCAAGGGGGCATGTGTGAGAGCTGGTGGCGGTGACCAGTCTCTGGCACCACAGAGTGGGGACAAGAGGGTGTCTGAAACTCAGAATGAGTCGCAGTTTGGGCCCCTGGGGCTTTCCTGCTTTTGCGCGACAGGGTGGAGAGTGGCGCTTTGCAAGGATCAAGGGCGCCTGCAACTGCCCGGCGCTTCGCCTCGCATATCCCGCACCCACAGCCCAGTCTCAACGCAACTGGCCTTGGTCTCGCGGCTGGCATTCCAGACACCTCAGCTAATTCCTCCCAGCCTCGCTGCTCAGGTTGCTCTCCGGGTGTGAAGCCTCTTCCTCCCTTCAATTACTTGTTTGGAGCGCTCCAGAAACCGTGAGCGGCTCTTTGGGCCAGGCCTGCGTCTCTAACCGGTGACGGGAAAGGTAGTGTTTGGCGCGGGGAGGACAGAAGCTGGCCGTGTCAGCCCCGAGCGCAGCCGGAGGCACCAATCTTACGCACCATCTTCTCCTCAGCGTCCCTTCCCCTGTTGTCGAAGAGAAAAGCTATAATGTGATAAACACACTGGCGAACAAGTGACAATTTCCTCTTGGTTTTCGCCTGGCGAGCTTTCTCTCTCTCTCTCTCTCTCGCAGAGAGGCGCGGAGACCCTGGTTACCCTCTAAGATTACCTCTCTGCCTTGGCTGGAAAAGAGCTCTGGGTCAGCTGCATAGGGAAAACTTGCCGTATCAATTAAAGGGTGAAATATGATCTCTGCCCGCTCGCCCCCAACCCTAAACTGAAACTAATAGGTGATTAGAAAGGAGCCCGAAGGCCCCCTAGACGGACGGCTGAGAGGAATGGATTTGGCCTAGGCCTGGGTATGAGATCGACCTAGGCGATGGAAGAAGGACGGATCGGCGTCCTTCGAAAAGGCCAGTCCCGCTCCGCCCCTGAGTGGAAAACTCGGCTGGATGGCAGGCCCAGTGGAAAACCGAGGACTTGCTTGTTATGGGCTGAGAGCCGGCACTGCGCAGATAACCCGCTCCAAAGAGGCCTATGTAGTATCTAGACGCGTCTCTTTAACGCTCCAAAGCGGAGCGGAGCAGCACCCGAACACACGTCCCCCTATTTAATCCAGAGGAATTCAGCCATTGCTGTGAGCGTCCGGTGAATGGGTGGGCATGCCCGCCTTGCCTTTGTCTGTGCGCAGAGGCCAGCGGAGGGAAGCGGGAGCCCGGCTGTCTTCAATCCCCCTCCCCCGCGTCCCCCGACGACGCACGAGGGCATGGGGAGTCGTTAGATGGTTTCTGCTTGGAACTGCTGCTGCAGCGAGGGTTCCTCGTTATAATCCCCGAGCAGGTCGTGCGAGATATTCGCCGGAGGGATGACATTCCCTGCTCCCAGGGGCGGGTCATTTGCCTCCAGACACAACAAACTCCAGAAACAGGCAAACACGGCCGAGTTTTGACAGGCTCGAAGAAGCAAAACAAAACCAGAGAGAGAGAGAGAGGTACAGAGCGCGGGATGTGCAGAGGGCGAATGAAGGAAGTCCTTTCCCCGAGTCTACTCGAAAGGAGCCTTCCCTGCTTCGCGCGCCTCACCGCTTTCCTTGGAAATCCACGGCTGTTTAGGAAGGGGTGTTTTGGGGAGGGGAATGGCGGTGTGGGTTTTGCAGATGCCTTCTAAGAAAAGGGTTTTTAAACCTTTTAAATGGAGAGAGAGCGTTTAGACCGTGCACATTTTCGCGGCTTAATAATCCCACAGAAAGAGTGCGCAGTTCTTTCTCAGAGCTGCTTCTGCCCGACGTTTGTTCCCTCTTTCCATCTCGTCCTGCCCTCTCCGCCGCCCTTTTCTTAATGCTCGCTCCCTCCTAATTTGACATTTGGCATGAGAGCTGCGCCGAGCCCCTCAAGTTAGAGCCCACTTCGGGGCAAACAACAGAAACAGTAGCGCGCCTTTCTCTTGACTTTTTTTTTTAGAGTCAAGATCTATCATCTAGAAAGTAGCTTTAAAGAGCATATAGAAAGGGGGTCTTTCCTTGACGAGCGGGCATTGATACACGGAGTATCGCTTTTTAATAATTATCGCGTTGCATTCTATGCTTTATCAAAGCACCGCTCTGCAAGCATTTTTATCCAATAAAATAAGCACTCTGGCATCTCCTGAACTGAAATGGCGCTTGCTTGCTCCTGGTGATTTTAGGGCCCCTTCCTTGGGCATTTTCTGACGCGCAAATAATTTTAAATGTAAAAATTCTTTAAAAGGTCTCCTTGCCTAGTGATCATGGCATACTTTGCGCTTTTGATCGACGCTGATTCTTGCTTGTTTTAAGGGCAGGCACAGTTCTGAGAGCGGCAGGCAAGAGGCATCCAGTTCGCCTCTCAGCTCTCTGAAGAGTTAATAGCTCCAAATGTGTTGGTTTTCCTGCCTTCTCCCAGGGGTGATGGGGGCAGGGCGGCAGAGGGGGGCGAGAAGAGGGAGATTTTCTGTATTTGAGGGAAAGGGGGAAAAGGGGGAGGGGAGGTCCACCGAAATTGAGCTGCATTTTCCTCGGGCTTGTAGTATATGGAGTCTGAATTCTCCGCCCACCCTCTCACCCCCATCCGCTTACCCCCAACCTCTCCAGCAAGAGGTCAGGTGAAAGTCTCCTGCAGGTAAGGCTCGCTCCTTGACTCACAAATTGTTCCCTTCTGCCCACCCAGGTCGACTCAGATCTGTTTATTTAGTGCGGAGGGGGGAGGAGGAAAAAGAGTGCTGGACCCTCCATTCTCATCGAAAGACCCACCGGCGGTCAGAAAACCATGGCTGATCTGCCTCCGTTTTTTTGCCTTTCCTGCCAGGGCGCAACGCCATCTACGGCAGCAGAAACTTTGTAGAAACAGCAAAAGCAAAATAGTCTCTAATATGCAGGGAATAAAGCTACTGGTTTGGTTTTTAATTCAGAAAGGTTTCCCTACCTCCTTAATCTATTCTCTGTAATAAGGTGAAATACTTGATAGGAAAATCGAGGGCTGGTTTGTGGGGGACAGGGGGCAGGAGGAGGAGGAAGCCCCCAGACACTTTGGGGGAACCCCTCCACACATAAAAGAAGCATACGTTGTCCCTGAACCCACAGCCAATCCAGGGACGCTCCTGGCTTCTGCGTCTTTTCTTGCTGGCACCGGATCAAGCGGGTCCCTGGTTTTAAATCAAAGGCCAAACTGTTAGCGAAGACAGAGCAGCACCCCCGCCAGTTCACACACCCCAGTGGCCCGACGAGTCCAGTTCCTTCCCTAATAAATCGATTCGAAAACGCACGGGGTGGAATAAAGTCACATTGATTTCAGAAGATGGTGTGCGCTGTGCGCGCACCACCGTGTGCCCCCTTTTTATTTCCATCTCCCCCTCCCCCCCAAAAAAGGCTGTCTTGGAACGCGTTCAAGTTCCGCTGAAATGCACACGGAATTTGCTTCCCAGTGTGCGCCTTCAGGAGCGAATTCGGAGGAAACGGAGGCTTCTGGCAACAAAGCGATTAAGGCGCTCGAGTCTCGGGTTTGGGGGCTCCGGCCGATCTGGTTTGGAGGTCGCGCCTGGGCAAGCGCGGCCCGTTCTCAGGCTCTCTCCCTCTCTCCTCATATATATACATTCGGGTTGAAATTACAGCGGCCTCTGCGCGCCCCCGCCCCATATATAATATGCTCAATATGCTACTAAATTGGAAGTCGGTCACGGGAAGAAAAAGAGGGGGGCGGGCGGAGAGCAGCAGCAGCAGCCGCCAAGCAAACATAAACGAAAATAAAACGCCCAACAGTAGGGAGCAGGTTGTGGGGCTGACAGATAGGCTTCTAAGTAACCCAAGAGAGAAAAAGAGAGAGGAGGTGTGTGTCAGAAAATGTCTGGAAAGCTGCAGAACAAAGACCCAGGCCCAAGCTTCCGCTTCTGCCCCGAATTCCCCTACAAGGCGGCCAAAACTCCGCGGGAGTGAACGACTGACTCCAAATGGGATTTGATTTCGGTGCCAAATGGGCGCCTGCTGCCCCCCCCCCCGCCCTTGAGAGCTTCTAGGTGTTTCTTTCTTTGTAAGAAAAGCGCTGAAGAATTCCGAGGTGATTTAACTACGACGACGACCGCTTTAATTTAAAAGCCAAAGCAAGTATATACTGTAGTATGATCTCAAGGTGTTGCTTTTCGAGGATACGGTTTTTTGGAGCTCCGAGGCCTGCTGCGACGGCCCCCCTTGCATAGTAGGCCTCCCCCTCCGACGCCTGCCTCGCCGACCTGCTCTCTATGGATGTGGCAAGGGACTCGCGGGTCTTGTCGCCGGGATCCTTGTGGGCTTGAGTTTTTTTTTTGTTTTAGGGCTAGTGCGGGGTGTAATGTGATGAAGCGGATCACCTACCTTCGGGTTTTAGTTTCTGCTTTCTTTTCAGATTAATTACTTGGCTTGGAGAGGCATTCGAAAAGCAAAACAAAAATAAAAGCGGGTGGGGGGGACAGCAACCAAACAACGCCAGGGGCATATAAGTACAAGCGGTTTGAACAGTGGGCTAGTTTGTGGAGATAGTCTTCTATGCTGGATCGATAGATCCGAGCTTATGTGAAAAGGCAGGGCGCTTTTCCTTCACTGGTTCGGCATACCAGACTGTTAACGGGAGTTTCTGCCCAGTCACTTCTGAGGATGCGATCCTAAGCAAGCTTACATCCTTTAGAATTGCGCTCGATTGAGAATGTATAGGATAGGGGCCCGCGGAGAGTGCCGGGTGTTGATCTCCTCTAAACATTTGTCATCCCTAATGAGCCATTGCCAGACAACCCCTTTTCCTCTCCTTATCACTCCCAGGTACCAGGGCTGTAAAAAATTCGAGCCTGCTCTTTCTCTGGGTGGGGGGTCGTTCCCTTTCCACACACACACACCCCATCCCCACCCCTCCAGTTCCGGGGTGTTGGGGGAGAGGAGTCACTGCCTTTCTCCTTCACCTTCTTCTCTTGCTGGAGCGTTTGCGCCTCCTGTACAGGGTAAGAAAGACCCTCTGGACGGCTTGCAAGGCAGGCCCTGCTAGCTCCTGGCCGGGGAGGTTACTGCAGAAGCTGGGCTATTTCAAGCGCACCGCGGATCTCCCTACACATGGTTTCCTTCTCGGTGAACTTAACGCCTCTTCCTCCCACTGGAGGCATTTGGCGATTGTTTCGTTAAATGAGACGCCGGTTAATTAAAATAAAACACAATCGCCCATTAGTCTGCGCCGGAGGCCTCCTCTGGAAGGACACGGATGGTGGACATCCTTTCGCTTGATACCCGCCTCCCCTTCGGTCCACTGCTCTGATTAAATCAGATTCCCTTTTCGGCTTGGCCTAATTTTAGGGATAGGACACTTCCAGACTAGAGGGAGAGAAGGACGTAAGAAGTGAGATCCGTCCTCGTTTCAAATGGGCCTGGTGCAAAATCAACCCAAGCGTGAGGTTTGTCCCAAACTGTCCTCTTTACATCTCGTGCTGAAATCCTCCCCACACTTCATTGGGAGCCTTGCCCATTCAACTGAGGGGGGGGGAGGGGGGGCTTAATTCCCAATAAGCAGTAGGACCGGCATCTGATCATCTTTAGCAAAAGTCTGGGGTGTGTGGAGGGGAAGAAGAAGACTGTACAACAGGCTTGGAGGAAGATCTCTGAGTAATCTGCAAAAAGAATCGGCAAACTTCCTCAAATATGGAAAATGATGCAACAAAACCCCACACAAATAGTTGGATTTATTTGGGGGGGGGGGGAGAAAAAGAACAACAACGGCAAAGCCCCACAGTAGGATTTTAAAAGAGAGGAGAGGTGGGGTGGGTGCCTGTTTGAGATTGGCACTGATCAGTGTTCCAGGGAGAAACAAGACAGCTTTGGTACCTATTTCAAAAGTTGAGACAAATGGGCTCGATTAAACATTACTGCCGAGTTAAAGGGGGCTAGGAGACTATCAAAATACTTTAAATATTTTATATAATATTATACCGGTAGATGCACAGAGCAGATGCGCTCTCTGTGTGGCCCACATCTGTGCAATGAATGCTAGCTAACCAGGTAACTAAACTGTATCTATTGCGGCTCGTGCTCACGTGATAAATGTTATTTTGACAATTTGCCATGTAATAATTCTAATCGAGCCAGCTGAATGTGACCCCGTATAAGGATGCATTGCTGGCAGTATCGATATCTCTCTTGCAGCGCTTGATAAAAGATTATATTAAATCCCACAGGCCCGGGAGAGGAGGGAAAGAGGCACTTTTTGGTGAGAGTTAAAATGACCAAAGGAAGGAACCCGATGGAAAGCCCCAGCGCTCTTTCAACATAGGAAGCCTGTGGATTCAAGCACTGGAGGGGGGAGATGTTATCAGGCTTCTCATGAGGAAATCTAAAAATATATTTTTTCCCTAGATAGAAAAGCCAGGAACGTCTTTTTGTATTAATAAAACATATGCAGTATTTCAAAGTATCTGTAAATAAACAGCATTGGAAGCAAAATTCTGAGCTCCTTAGACTTTTGTGAACAAAACTAATTTTACAAAAGCTTTACCTATTTTTAGGACCTAGACAACTTAGTATGTCATAGAGTTCAGCTGACTTCCGTGGGGCTTGCTTCTAAGTAAGCGGGTTTAGGATTGCAGCCTTCATTTGGCAGAAGCACAAGTTTTCTATTCGGTCAACATATGAGCTGGATTTGGACTTAGCAGACAGATCACAAAGGACTGGAACATTTACAGTTGCAGAGTTTTCCCCCGTTGCAAAACACAATGGGGAAGAAGCGCCTGGATTTATAATGGCCAAAGTGAGCATAAATAAAAGATCTAATTTCAGTCTGAATTCAACCGATTTAAAATCGGATGTACATCTCAAATCTAGGCATGTTTACCCGGAAATATGTTCCGCTGAGTTCAGTGGAGCTTACTCCCAGGTAAACGTGCATTAGGACTGTACCCTAAATCAGATTCAGGTTCCTCATACGGAATTCAAAACATTGTCGATATGAATAAAACATGAACATGATTGATTTCTTTTCTTCAAAGGGGAACACCCCCACTGCCCATTAATTCAAAGAGAGGGGAGATTATGGAAGCATCCTGCGACACCAATTTCTGTATAGCTGAAGCTTTTGCATAAGCAGAAGGATGGATCGTAGCCCGCGGTTCAGAAGTTAGGACGTTCAAACTTTCCATACCCAGTGTCGTCTGAACTGACGTTGCCTTTTTGCGCAGCTCTATACGCAATCTAGTTAATCTGCAGGATTTGCCGTGGTTTTTTTTTTTAAGGTGCTCAATTACATTCGTGTCAGGATCATTTGGCTTACGTGGATGGTGAATGGGGTGCAGTGTGAAACTAGGGCAACTCCGACCTGTACCCACGCTCTCACACACATCCCTTCTCTGGCCAGTTTCCTTTGACATAAAATAAGCCTCTACAAAAAGTTACACGCCGTTTAGAATTATCTACCTCTCCCTTTATATCTAGATTCTAGATAGACATAACATCCCAGGCCAGGAAGATCAGCACAATGATTTCACTTCTACCCCGAAAGTTGTTGTCACGCATCTACTTGGAACCAAGCCCCACGGGCGTCAAAGGCGCTCGCATCCAAGCAAACCTGGTTTTTGTGCGTCGCAGCCTTTGACAAGCATCCTTAATTATGCGCTAGACCTCGCACGCTTTTCTCTTCGATACATAACCCACTCCATTTTCCAGGGCGGGAGGACAGCATCGGCCTGATTCACAACCGGTTGAGATGCAGACCTTCGGGTGTTCCGAGGGCTGCGGATCGCTTGATCTCTCCCTCTCCCCCTCCTCCCACGCTGCTCAGCTAGACGGCGAGGAGGAGTAAATGCTATCAAGAGAAAAGTTCGGTATCTTCCAGCCCCATCAGGCCAAGCAGTGGGAGAGGCCTAGAAGCTGGAGTAGCGGCAGCTCCCTTCGCTCCCCCACGGCCTGCTGGAGCCGGTCCCAATTTACCGTGATTCACTGTCTAGCTACAGGCCTCCGAGCTCCCCCTCGCCGTCATTTGGTGCGTAAAAATTCGGGGGGCAGCCGGCCGCATTTCATTCTCCCGGGACCACGTGCAGGCCAGCAGGGTGAGGAGTGAAGAAGGTAGGGAGGCCTGGACTGCGTCAAGGAGACGCCAGCACAAAGGCTCTATTCATGGGCAGCCATCAGTAAGCCCTCGGTGGTACTCCTCTGGAGCAAGAGAGGGGCTCCATCCTGAGCCAGGCTCACCTGCGCGCCAGGCTCAGTTGCTTGGCCCGAGTACATGAAGGCGAGCAATTCCCTGACTTTGCTGTCTCCAACCTTTTCTCGCCTATATCTATCTCTTCCAAGGCTTCCTTCTTAGGAGAGCCTGGACGTCCAACACGCGCGGCAGGTTTCTAGAAACCCCTCCTCGTCTCCCTTTCC
Source organism: Zootoca vivipara (assembly GCF_965207765.1). Lineage (NCBI taxonomy): Eukaryota > Metazoa > Chordata > Lepidosauria > Squamata > Lacertidae > Zootoca > Zootoca vivipara. The sequence goes on from NC_142591.1 coordinate 22,897,473, forward strand.
GAAAGCATCGATCTCTCTGCTGTTCCCTGGCTGGGGGTCGGGGAGGGAGTGCCTGTGGAGTGACAGGGCCCGTCTGCCGATCCACCTGTAGCTGGCGGGTTTCCCTCCTCCTCCTCCTGTTGCTCATCCTCACACGTGTGTCTTCAAAACAAAACAAAACAAAAGGTGGCAACCGAGGAGTAAACAGCGAGTAACAAACAGCTTGGGAGCAGGCGAGTGGTGAAACAAGAGCGCAAAAGAGTGGCCTCTTTTGTCTAAAGAAAGGCTTCCCTGCGCGCTGGTTGGGTCAGACTGCAATCCGGATCCTGACCTCATGTCATCTCCTGTCAACTCCATGGGAGCTGTAGCCGCTGGATACTATCACCCTAATGCACACATAAAAATGACGAAGAAAGAGAGACCACGATTTCCCGGTCTGGTGGATATAGCTATTTAGAAGAGGGCTGGTCCTTAGGGGGAACAACTTCTGTTCACATCAACGGGGACAGACTTCCATCTAGCTTCCTATTTTTTTTTAAAGAAAAAATTATCTGAGAGCAAACTAGCCAGCTCTAAAGCAACCGAAGAGTGACGCCTACAAGCCCCAGGGGTTTAAGTCTTGGTCGCAAGGGTTCAAAAGGCACTTTGCTTCTCATTCCTGGAAACTTTGTTCAGATATTACAGCAACGCAGCTTCCTCCGCCCCACTTTATACATTTTACCTGTGAGTAGACTATACTGTGTTTGAAGGGGACTTCACTACCCCAAGTAAATGTTATGGGCCATGCTGAATCCATGCCTAGTTGGGATCAAGGATGTCTCGCTTTCACTTCCCTGGGAAGGGGTCTGCGTGTTTCTTAAGAAAGAAAAGGGGGAGGGGAATACAAGACTTAGTCTTGGCCACATTTCACACGGACTGCAGCCCAACCATTTTACGTGAGAGTAAGTCTCACCGATTTTAGGGAGATTCGCTTCGGAGTAGGATGTCGACTCTCCACCTTAAAAAGGGGGGGTGGGTGGCTGTCTTAATCGGCTGACTGGCTTTGTGGCACGCACTGAAACCCAGTTCTTCTTCCTGCGTCGTTTGCCCCCAAATCTATGTGTTTTGTCGTGGCCTCTGCTCCTACAAATGGGGTCCTATGATCCCATCTGGCTGCGGACTACTGGGAAGGCAGGAAGTAGCTTTCGCCAGTGGAAATCTAGGCGATCAGCAAACAAACACCATCCGAAGAAAGACACTCCTCCCCGCCACTCTGTCTTCTCTCACAAAGGACATTGGGGTGGGGAGAGGGGGGTGGTTGGAAAGAAAGGACCTAAATAAGCCCGCCATAAGCACAGTTAGTAAATTCCACGTTTATGAGCTCACTGAAACCAAGAGTGTCTCCCATTGATTTCTTGCACACCAACTCCTCAGTTGAACGTGGCGTGGTGGGACTACCTCTGAGGTTCCTCAACCTGGTTTCCCCACCCCAGCTCTGAAAAGACACAGCTAATAAACTGAAGGGATGTGACAGCACACGAAGATGCCCACCTCCGATTATTCCCTTCCTTTCTCCCTGGGTCCTTATATGTACAAAACACAAAGAGCGCGAGCGAGTCAGCCAAAATTATAAATGCCCATGAGCACTGCAGTTTGATTTCAGTGGGAGAGTGAAGCACAAAGCCAGGCCGATTCTCTCCCACTGGATTAAATGGGGCTTTCAAAACGTTTCCATGGTTCGTTTCGCTTTCGAAGAGCCAACTTCCGCTGGCCACATGCTCTGGTTTGCTAGATACTCCTAGGTAGAACTGGATGCGTTAAGCACAAAACGTACAAAGGCTCATCTATACGAATCTATTCCGAAATAAAAAAAGATCAAATCGAAAGCGATCCTACTACTTTCCTGGAGCTCTCTTTGAATCGGGACTCGCTAGTCGTGCTAAGGCCAGATCAGTTAAGGCCATATCACAAGCTGTGCACCAAAGCAAAGTTCAGCAGGCTCACTCAGGACCATTGAGTTCAATGGAATGTAGCAAGTAGGTGCCTTAAAAATAGTCACAACTCCATCCCTAACCCGGTTAAAATCAAGTATTTTGAGGTTAGGCCGATTTCATATTCTAGGTAGGCCTGCTAATTTTAACTTTAGGTTAACTGAATTGCAGGTCGGACTGTGGTTTAAATTCAAGTCCAAGCTATATAGACTAGCAGCTGACTTACAAATAATTAAAGTATTTTGCCGCATTTCGAAAGTGCTCTTCACCAATAAAGGAGGGGAGAATCGTTCCCAGGGTGCAATTCCGAGGTTGCAAACGCTTTCCTGAGAGTAAATGCCATTTCGCTCAGTAGGACTCCCTATTTTCAAACAAGCCACATACAAAGGATAAATCAGCACAGCGTCCCCCTCAATCCGGGTCTACTTCTCACAATTCGAAGCGTTTTGAAAGAGGAAGCAAATGCCCAATTGACTGACAAACAAACAAACAAACAAACAAACAAACAAAAAAGACCACAAGAGTGCAATTGCGTGAGATTAATTCCGATAGGGAAATGCACTAAAAAGCGAGGAAAATCCGACCCCAAGTTTCTGAGCTCTTGCTTGCTACTCTGGGAGCACGACTAAGATGAGAAGGCGCCTACTCAGGTTTTAATTAAATTAGCCCGGATTTATTTACTGTTTGCGGCCTTTAACAACCCGGGAGCAATTACTGCCAAGTGTTGCCTCCGATAAGAGCGCCTGATAGGAGCTGCATTCTCTTGAAAAATGCACACCGGAGGCTCCCCAGAAAGGCAGCCTCGCCTCGCCTCTGACAGCGCGGCCGATCCCTCGCAGATAAAAGGCTAAATTCCATTTTGTTGGGTTATTCACGAAGTGGGCAAAGGTGTTTCCTCCATTCCTTGCAAACCTCAGTGAGAGATGACCTGAAGGCGAGTTTCTACATTTGACAAAAGCATCACTCTTTGCTATTTGCAGCGATCCCCAAAGGGGGTTTCTTCTGCTTAAAGTGTGTTTGTGTGTCTAAGAGAGAGAGAGAGAGAGAGAGAGAAGAGAGAGAGAGAGAGAATGAATCCAACTCTAGGTAACAATGAGGAAGGGAGACTAATTTTCCTTCTCAGTTCTTTGTGTATATAGAATCGCTCCCTGGGAAAGCATGAAAAAATATTTAAGACCTAGCGACCTGTCTAGAATAATGAGGGAAGGGGAAACAAATCCAGGACGCCATGGTTTGTGGAACGAGTTGCCCAAGAAACATGCTTGGGGGGGGGGAGGGAACTGAGCAGCTCCCCCCATCCCATTAGTCCACATTGGAAGAAATGGTTTTAAGGATCTTATTACTGTTCTATAAAATATAGCTGCCTATATTTAGAAAATTCAGAAACCTGCACATGCATAAATGTCACATTTTTTCATAAAAGCACGCATTAATTTGCAAATGAAGATCAGGACCTCCTGCGACTTCTTTAACGCCTTCCTCTTGGTATGGGACAGATTACGGCCATGGGCCTTCCGCGGATATATTTCTAAGCTCCAATATTTGTCAAATAGCTCAAGCCCCCTGCATCTGCTGCCTCGCAGCAGTGATGGCTTGGTGGCTTACATTTCCCACCTATTCACTAAGATTAATAACCATAATAGTCAGAACTCATAAATAGCAGTAGAGGCAGCAACCGCCTCAGCAACAGCCAGTGGAATCAACATTTGTTTTTAAGTCGATTCCAGCCGCATTCAAGTCCACACACCCAACATAGATTTTTAAAAATCGATTGACATAAATGATATTTATTTACAAGTTTAGGACTAACCAGAAGCTTAAATTCGGTTGTTTTTGGTTTAACCGGTTTATGGGAGCGAGTTACCCAAGAAACATTTTTTTATAAAGTATTTTTCACTTAGCCCACATTGGGAGAAAGTAATTCTACCATCAACATTTCAGCTGTAGGATTTTTAATTTTTTCCTTTAAAAAGTGGGGTTAATATATCCAGACGTATATGGTCTCAGTCCAACTGAATGGTAATTTATTAATAAACAAGCAAGGCAGTAACTTCAGGGTATCTCCAACAAAAAAAGGATAAACGATAAAATAAGATTAATACAGCTCCCCATTTATATATATAAATGAAAATAAAACAAAACAAAAATCAATGTTTAACGTTATTTTAAAGTCAACCTTTCTGAAAGCATTGGGGGGGGGTTAAAAAGAACACTTTCTGGTGTTTGGTCCAAATGATCCAACTACAGATTTAAAAATAAATTACTATGCAATGCATCCATTTACATTTTCGAAACAAATCCTTGCGTATAGAGGAGTCCTTACAGGGGAGAGGAAAGGAAGGGGCTTTCTAACGCGGTGACGCTTGCAAACCAGGGGCGAAACTCGCATGGGCTTGAGCGAACCCGGATTGCGCCTTCATTGAGGGCTGCGATCCACACCACCCCGTGGAATTCAATGGAGCCGCTGGACTTATCCCCGCGAGACTCTCGCCGCTGGTTGGCTGGCATTTCCCGCGCGCTCAGTCGCCGGCGCCCAACCAAGCGCCGGACCAGCAGCCAATAAGGCTGGCGCAAAAGGGCGCGCGGGGTGGGAGCCACACAACGCAGCCGGCAGAGGCGAGGGAAGAAGGCACAGAGTTCCTCTCTCTCTTTTTTGGTGTGGGGAGGGTTGCTTTTTAAGGCAAGGAAGAAAAGCACAAACTTACGTGTTATTTGGAAGTAACACTGTCCTTTAACAAACCATGTCCTTAGTTAATAAAAAGGCTGTCTTTGGATAAGAGTCTGTGGGAGTTTTTGGCTGGCATCGGGAGCGCCGAGCGTCGTGTTTAGGTGTTTCTGTTTATACCGTAGTGGAAACACGGCTTCTCCAGCGTCCCCTCAGAGCGCGGCGGCGGCGGCGGCTGAGGGCCCGCTTCTCCCCTCGCCGCTCTCCTCGGTCAGAACTTGCTGCAGTCGTAGACGAAGGCGCCCGAGGGCCGGTAGAGCGACTGGCTGCCGGGGAAGGCCATTTGGCAGCTGCTGGCGGCCGCCGCCGCGTTGCCGTTAACGGGCGAGTTGCTCAGGCCCAGGCGCTGCGACGACTCGAACATCTCCCTCACGGCGTGGAAGTTTTGCTGCTGCACCGGGTAGCCCGACGGTGACGACGACGGCGATGATGAGGCGGCGGCAGCCGCAGCGGCAGCCGCTGCCGCCGCCGCCGCGGCTGAGGCGGGCGCCAAATGGGCGAGCTCGCCCACCGCCGTGGCCTGGTTGAGGTACCACGAAGCCAGGCGGCCGCCACCGCCGCCGCCTTGCGGGTGCCCCTCCTGAGGGCTCAGGCTGAGGGAAGAGGCGCTGCTGCTGCTGCTCGCCGCCAGGCTGTACTCGGGAAGGGGGTCCTGCTCCACCGGGCTGCCGCTCAGGTGGCCTCCGCCGCCTCTTTCTCCGCCGCCGCCGCCCCCTCCTCCGGCGGCAGCGGCGGCAGCGGCAGCAGCAGCCGCGTAGAGGCTCATGGCCTGCAAGTTGCAGTGATAACTATTGGCGCCACCGCCACCGCCGGCTTGCGTGATGGCACTGCTGCCCGTAGTGTTGACGCCCTGGCTGCAGGGGGCGCTGTAGAGCGCGCTCTGCGCAGCCGGCGAATAGCAGCTGCTGAGCGCTAGCGAAGGCGGCGGCAGCGTGGAGGTCCGCGACGTCGAGGCGGTCGAGGGGCTGGATGACGACGACGATGGGGCTGCGGTGCCGGCCGTCGGGGGCAAGGCCAAGAGCTCCCCGGCGCCCTGCGGGGAAGCGCGCAGGGAGGTCATGATGATGTTGTCCACGCTGAAGCCGCCGGCGCCCGCCCCCCCGGGGGGCCCTCCGGGATGGTGATGGGACGGCGGCGGGTGGTGGAGATGCGGGTGGTGGTGCTGGTGGTGGTGGGCGTGCGGGTGAGAGTGGTGGTGCGGGTGGTGGGCGTGCGGGTGCTGGCTGGGAGGCGCTTCGGCGGCGGCCGTCGGGGGGTCCAAGCCGAGCGTTCTGCCGCCGCCGCCGTGCGGGCTTCCTGCTCCGCTGGAGAGGCTGCTGGCGCTGGAGCTCCCGGGGCTCTCGATCTTGGCCACGGGCGCGCCTCCCAGCGGGGACAGCGCTCGAGGGGGCGACGCCGAGCCGTTCTCCGTCTTGATGTCCTGCAGCCTCACCGGAGGCGCCTGCTGTTGCTGCTGCCCACCTCCGTCTTGCTGCTGCTGCTGCTGCCGAGTCGACGTCTGCTGCTGCTGCGTCTGCTCCTTGATATGGAGGCGCTCCTTCTCCTCCTTGTCCTTGACGGCGTCTTTCTTCTTGAAGCGCCTCCGGCGGCGCAGAAACGAGCCGTTCTCGAACATGTTGTACGAGTCCGGGTCCAGGGTCCAGTAGCTCCCCTTGCCGGGCTTCTTGTCGTCTCGGGGCACCTTGACGAAGCACTCGTTGAGCGACAGGTTGTGGCGGATGGAGTTCTGCCAGCCTTGCTTGTTGTCCCGGTAGAAGGGGAAGCGCTCCATGATGAACTGGTAGATGCCGTTCAGCGTGATCTTCTTATCCGGTGCGTTCTGGATAGCCATCGTGATGAGAGCGATATAGCTGTACGGAGGCTTCACCAAGTCTTTGGGCTGCGGCGGAGGCGGGTAAGGGCCGTACGGCCTGCCCATGCCGCCGCCTCCACCACCTCCGCCTCCTCCACCGGCGCCCGGGTACTGCTCGTGGGCCGCCGGGTGCGGAGAGTACATGCTCATCGGGGCTGGCATGGCCGCGTAGCCCCCTCCAGCCGCGGCGCGGTAGTAGCTCTGCTCGCCGCCCAGGTATGGCACCACTCCCAGCGAGTTGGGGCTGGAGACCGAGTAGCGAGCCTGCATGGCCTCCCTGCCAGCCAGCCAGCCGGACCAAGCGGCAGCAGCTTCAGCAACAGCAGCAGCAGCAGACTGGCCTCCTCCGCCTCCGCCTCCGCCTCCTCCTCCTCCTCCGCCTCCGCCGCCGCCTTTGCTTTCCCCCCTCCACCCCTCCGCAGCTCCAGAGCCAAAAAAGTATAAACCAGAAGAGGCGACCAGGATCTTTCCTTTCCGCCCCGCTTCCTCCCCCAAAAAGGGAGCAAGCAAGCGAGCAAGCGGACGAAAACTTCGGGGTCCCGTTAAAGTTTGCTGCTTTCCCCTCCCCCACTCAAGCGGGCCAAAAAATTAAATAAATGGAAAGGACTCGGGGCGAAGGAAGGGGGGGGTTGATGATGGTTGTAGGGAGGGGAAACAAGTCTCCTTTTCTTCCTTTTCCTCCTGCTGCTACTGCCACTCCTTCTTGTTCTTCTTAAAACAAGGCACCGACCTTCCACGGAAGCGGCCGCCGCCGAGAGGAAAAGCCAGTTACTTCCATCAAGGGCGAAACTGGAATCGCGCGCGCTCCCTCGCGTAATGCAGAGCGCTCAAAAACCCCTCGTCGCTTATTTCCCGAGCGCCTTTCCTTCCCACTTCTTCTTCTTCTTCCGCGGAGGTGGACAACAGGTTGAGATTTCTTCCTTTAAAAAAGGAATAAAGACCGAGGCAGGCGAAGGAAACCAAAAAGAAGAAGAAGGTGTGCGTTGGTTGGAGGGGCGCGAGAGACCGGATATTTTCTCTTTCTTTCTTTCTCTCTCTCTCTCTTTCTCGGACTCAAATAAGAAAAAAGACCCCAAAAAACCACCTTCCCCAAGCGGTCTGCGGTTGTTCAGCACGGCCTCCTGGCTCCGTTTCTCCTACAGTCTCTTTTCAGCCGCGCGCTGCTCCGAGAAGCATTTGGAAAAACTCCTGAACTTTTGAGCATCCGTCACCAAGACGAGGACTTTTTTACGCACTCGCAGGGCTCCTTCCCCCCCCCTTTCCTCCCCTCTTTCCCTTCCCCCTCCCTTTTTCTTTCCAGACTGGGAGGCCCCGCCCCGCCCCGGTGGCGTAGCCAATGAGAAGACGCCTCCGAGCTCCGAAGGGGCGGGTTGGGATCGTAGCTTCAGCAGAAGCCGGGGCGGCGGCAGCAGCAGCAACTTGGAGAATGATAGTTCTGGGACTGGCCACACACGCGCACGTCGCCCTGCCCTCTCCTCCCTCGCGCGTATATAGCTCCTCCGCGCGGCCCGAGGCCAACCCTTCCTTCGCACACAGGAGTAGGTATGCGGATCAAGTTGCACTCTCCTCGCTCCGGAGTGAAAAACACACACCAACACATTTTCTAAGCGCTCATCAACTGGCCCTGCACACACACACACACAAACACAAACACACGCACACAAATATTATTTCTGCAGACAATACAGTTTGCAGCCAAACAAGCAACAACGACCGAGTACTTTTGTCAGGACAGAGGCCAGCTTAAAATTAGGGAGCCAGCTTTCGGGTTTCACAAAACGCTTCGTCACATTTGCTGCTGAAGAACAACAAAATGAGGAGGGTGCAAAGAGGTGTGTGTGTGTGGGGGGTGTCAATGGTGTGTGCCAGCAGTTTTCTTTCCCCACTCCTAATGCTTCATTTTTCCTGAGGAGTTTTTGAAAGTTAAATCATTGTTTTGTGGGCTGGGCTTCACTCGCATGCCCCCCCCCCGTGGGTGGTTTTTTAAAATCCCTTTTTTGTTAGGCCTGACTAAGGATTCCATTAAACTGCAACACCTCCCCCCCAAAAAACAAACAAACAAACTTGGTGTTAATAAGTTTTATTTGTCGTGCCTCTGTTTCCTCTATCCCGCTCCCAGTTAATGAACCAATACATGTCACTCTTTCCAGAAGTCGACAACGGATCATCATTCAAGTGACACGAAGAAGTAAAAATATAACATACAGTATATACATTACACAAGCAAAACAAACCGCAGGCAAGCGGAGTTTTTTGCAGATAGAAATATTCATATGTGCTCTGAATAAATATGTTATTGGATGGTACTTCTACGGTACTGAGTTCCACTGATTTCAGACGCAAAGATTTAAACCCGAGCTGAGAGCCGTGCCATTATAACCAGTGCGTCGAACGATGTACAGTATATGCAATGCCATCTCGTACACCCGCATGCACAAATATCCAAAGGCATGCACCAACATTCACATCTCACCTGCCTATCGCAATATTAGATCTTGATGCATTTTAATTTTCTTTAGGTACAGTGTTCTCGATGCAAATTTGCAGGCCCTTAGCTTGTGAGGATGCACAAATGCGCAGTTATTCTACGTAACCCTTTCACTCATCGCGGGCTTAAGCCTCCACCCTCCCGCAGTGCTCCTTACAGACTCCGATAACACGCTTCTCAGTAAAGAAGGCCTTCGTTCTCTAACCGACCCCTTTTCCTGCGTGTATGTGTAAGTTTCCTTTCACGCCCTTCGACGGTCCTGGGGTCACTCCTCTGTGCCCTCGAGTGGCAAACGAAGAGCTGGCGAACATCCTCGACCGATTCTTCACACACCAGGCCGGAATCCGGATTAAGGAGGGAAGGAGCAGGGGGCCCAAAGACTCCCCAGACCCCCCTGGCAGCCCCGCCCCGCTCCCGCGCTCCCTCCAGCCAGCTGCCTGACCAAACTTTCCCGAAGAGATTCCTTTCTCTGCTATTTGACAAGCCTTTGACGAGCTCTCCAAAGCTCCCTTTTATGAATCGGCTTTTCCCGTGACAGCTTGGAAAGACAGCGATTGTTGCTTATGCAGTGTTTATAAACATAGTCAGGTCATTCATATATATTGCTGGCTTGTCCAGGCAATCTTTTGAGATAGTGAACCCTTCTTCCTCTGTACTGGGTATGAGAGAATTTCGCATTGAAAGCGTCTGGATTTTAAACACATTTGCTACGAAATAACTGCCACTTGAACTGGTGGCGTCGGAATTCAGTTAAACTTATTTAGGTTTGGGATGCAAAATTTACAGAACGGGTACCGAGACAAGGAGAGAGGTTTTTTTTGTGGGAGCACGAGAGAGCCAGCCTTCGAGTTACACAGGACTCTTCAACAAACAGGAATCGGGAGAAGGTTGCATGGCTGTTCTTACGAGAAGAGGGACGGACAGTTGCGAACAGGAGGGCAAAGAAATATGCATGCGCGCAGGGCAAAATGCTTTAAAGATGAATCACGAATAGGATATGCAAGAAAGCAGCTCTATTTTAGACATTTTAGCAAACTGCGGAAGGAACTCTAGCGCGAAAGGTACAAGGTTTGGGCAAATAACTGTTTGACTTTAATCAACTCCAGCTCTGGACTCCCTGCTCTCAAACTGATTGTCCCTAATCCCTAAAATAAATTTCATTAACACCTTAGTGTGACTTGCTTTGCAAGTAAGTGTCCCTCGACCCGCTTAGTGTTGGGAACAAAGATTAGACGTGGGCTAATTGAAGCGGGATCCTTAATTAAAGACACGGTATCTCCTAAGTCCCATAGGTTTGAATGGTAGGCTTCAACACGTGCTTGGGTACCTTCCCTTGGAATTTAGGAAATTAAGTCGTGAAATTAAGCTGTTCCTACCCTACTTGTGTGCGTGTGAGTTGTGTCTTGGTGCAAGGAGTTTCCACACTTGGTCTTCCCTGAGCTGGTGACAAAACTTCAGGATGTGTCAAACTTGAGGATGTGTCAAAAAAAACCCTTTTGCCTCCCGGATTGCAAACCCCACCCCTCCCCACTTTCTTCGCCTTTTGGGATGAATGAGTGGTCTTGAAGTCATGGCAGGTCTATGCTGACGTGACAACGAATCGCGGTTCCTCCCCCCCCCACCGCCCCCAGTCGTGACTTAGTTAATCAACCTTCTTCTTCTGCTTCTTTTTTCAAAGTGGCAGCTGGATAAACTGATGGAGGGGCAGGAAAGAGAAACACAGAATCCGCACCCCATAACTCACACATTTGTCACACTGTATAAACAGCCAAGTGTCTCACATGCTGTCAGTACCAGCCATGGATTTGCCACCCCCCGGCACTGCATCCCCGTTGGGATGCAGTGCAATCTCTGATTTCTCTTCTTTAAAACCGCCAATGCCTTTACACGGAGGAGGTGGCCGTTACTGCGCCATTTGTCCGCTTGCTCCAGGCTTCGCCCGTCTGAAAAGGCGCCTCTTGCTTTCATTCAAAATTCGAGAGAGCTTTCAGAATCGAAGCGTTTCGCTCGCTTTGGCTTGCGATTCGAACGCCTTTCGCGGGCCTTTTCGTGGCCCCCGCCAGACGAATCGTTACGGTACCTCGGCTGCAGCAGCAACCCAATCTGCTCTGGACGATTCGTCCGATCCCCCGGATCCAATAAGGTTAAAAGTCCCTTGCTGGTATTCTCAGGGCAATATGGTCGACTTGACATTAATATAATTAAATCAAGCCCCCACCATCTCAGTATACTTGTTTTAATATCTAAAGTTCCCCGTGTACATGCTCATCATTCAAGAACTGTAATAAATTGTGGGTTGTTTCTTTTTTAACCACCTGCAACACTGCACAATTAGCCGACGGCCCCGATTCAGCTGAAATTGCAGCCCGAGTCTCTCTCTCCCTGTTTACTCGAAAGAAAGTCCTGTCAAGAGAGCCGCATCAAGGGTTAACTCGTCTCTGGATTGGGGCCGCTATGTGGACTCAGGTGCGGTGACAAATCCCATTCCCTTACTCCCGAGTAAACTTGTGTAGGAGAGCAGCCCAACTCGATGCATCTTTACTGTAATCGGAATTATGGCTACAACCCTAGAGAAATTTACCAGGGAGAAAGCCCCATGGAATGCCGAGGGATTTACTTCTGAGTAAATGCAGAGGAAGATTGCTAGTCAGGTTCCCTCCGAGTTCTGTAAGATCTATCCCCTTAAATTAGGAAGGGCTAGGCTTGCAACTGAAATGTCTCTTGCATTCCATCCTTGAGAAATGTTTTGTTTCATCCGAGGCTTCTGTTTCTGTCTTCGTCGCTCCGCTTAGGACAAATCGCGGCGACTGCGAAACGAGCAGCCCGAGAATCGGGCTGAGGACGTACGGTAGGTAGGGATTTCTCCGTGTGATAAAGAGAGAGAGAGAGAAAAAATCGCCCCCACCCTCCCAAGTGAGGTGATTTTTGGATGACATCCAGGAGAAGAAAGGAGCGTTTGTGTTTTACATCACCGAGTTTTGCTAGAGGTTTTATGCAGTTCCTTGTCTGCTCCACCAAGTCCCCTGCTGCGGTTTATGGGATGGCAGGCTGAATGGGTGCCTAAGGCAGAAGTCGGGGGGGGGGCTGCGCATCTTTCCCTCCGAAGTCCAGCTAACAGTGTCCATGGGGCTAAAGCCCCATTTAGAAGGGAGACTTCAATAGGACTTACTTCTAAATATATATGGTCAGGACTGCGCTGTTAGGCAACGAATTTAAGCTGCCTCGCCACTCCGACCAAGGGCCTAATTATTTCTAACCACCGCCGTTTGATTTTCAATGTGTGTTTAGGATCGCGACTTTTTTTTTGATACATCCCCATTCCTATCCTTAAGAGATTTTGGTCTGAAGAAAGTTCCACTTTCTTGAATAATAAAGTTACAAATAAATGAATTTGGGCGGAGGATGCCTTTAGTAGTTCTAGATCGGGGTTTTATACTGGGGGCATAATTTGTCTCTCTTTGCATGGGAGAAAACCGTCCCTATGTTACAAAACCAGTTATGTAAAAAAATCTCAGGAGAACAAGGGACTAGCTGAGGCCAAACGCGTTTTCATGAGAGCCAGTCCCATTAATTTCAGAAGGACTTAACAAGTTAGCTTGCAATTCTGTGCGCGCTTACTGGGGAGTCAGTCTCATTGGGTGCGGAAGGAACTGACTTCAGATGCGTTTCAGATGCGAGATGCTTTAGAAATAAAGGCAAAAAGTCGAGCGCATTTGATTTCAGTGTCCCAGAGTGAAGCTTGTGTTTTATTGTTTTAGATCAATGGGGCAAAAATGCTTCAGATTGGGTCCCAAATAAATGCAAGACCAAACGCAAGCATAGCTGTTGGGTACTGGATTGGCGCTTGAACCCTACAGGGCGTCCCTGCACCTCCTTGTCCACACAGTCTTTCTTCCTCTCTGGACCCGAAGCGCACCAGCCTTCAAGGCGCCTTCAAATAATTTTGCAGCTGATTTTGAAAGAACGACCCTTGAACCGATCCTCTCCCCCACCCCGCCAACTTCTCCAGGCGATGTTTATTCAGAGAAGCTGCTTACGCGCAGTTTCCGCGCAGTGCCTTTCCCGCTGAACTTCCGCGCCCTTTCCTTGGCAAGTCAGTCCCATTCGTTTCCGCAGCACCTTCGGGGGGGATCGTAGCCTCCGCTCTGCCTGACTCACAAAACCCGGCTATTTCTCTTTCCCTCCTTCAGATTCAAGACAAGCCTTTCTTTCTTTCCTTGCTTCCTAAAGAGGTGTTCTAGGGTTGGTGTGTGTGAAATTTGGGGTATGCGGAAAAGGGTAGTTAAGTGGGACGCCTCTTCCTGGGAAACCGTAAATATGGGGCAGTTGGGGCGGGGGAAACATCTGTGGATGCGGAATGACACCTTTTCCCCAAAGATCTTGGCACAGTTTTGCGTGGCGGCCTGCGGAAATCCTCGAGGGAGGCAACCGGGCGTGGTCCATGGTGCCAATCCCAAGGGGCATTCGGGAAGAGGAATCTCTTTTCCGCAGAGAGGATCCCACCGGCAGATTTCCCATCCCTTCTCCTCCCCTCCTGCTGGCTCTCAACTTGGTCAGGAATGGATGCCGTCAGAAGTGCCTGAACAGGTGCTGGCGTCTTGCTCCTTGGATCGGGGCTCTTAGGCTTGGAGCAAATGGGCACTTGTTTGTTTGCTGGATGTTTAAAAGCTGTACGGGTCCCATCGTGTCCCCCTCCCCTAGCCCTCCCAGGTGATAGTAAAGAGGGAGGGAGAGGGAGAGAAGGCGGATTTCCTGATCCAGCCACTTGGAAATGGACATCTTCTCTCTCTCTTTTCCTATCTCTGCTTTCTCAGGAGCCTGCCCTGGAAGGGAGTGCGGGCCATGGGTTGGGAGGAGAGGGGAGGGCTTGAATAATATTATGGGATTATTCTTCCAAGCCTTAACGAACGTGCGGAGTCATGAAACCCCGGGGTCCTCTGTCATCCCCAGCGTTGCCCCGTCCGCGCCCCCAAGTTTGAATTTCTCGCTTTCTTGGCTGAATTGCTTTGTTGCTGCTTGTTTATTCTAGATCTCTTTGTTTAGGCTGGCTGGAAAGGACATCTGGCTGGACCCAGGCAACAGGCAGCAGCGAGGGGGAAGCCAGCCCGATCCTAAACCCTCTCAGAATTAGACCCCATTGATTCAAGTTAGGTTTGCTGCAGCAGGGTATAAACACTGGCAACGCGCCCTTGTGATTCTCTCTCCGCTCCTCCTCCTCCTCCTCCTCCTCCTCCTCCTCCTCCTCCTCCTCCTCCTCCTCCTCCTCCTCCTCCGTTCTTCAAGTCCAATGAGCAAAAGCTAACCGACTGAAAAGAAAGTCGGGAGCTTCTCTGGGACACTCTGCACTCTGCACATGCTCGAAGGCAAGTGGTGTTATTGCACCGATGGTGTTAAAAGTAGGTCTGCGATGAGCTCTGTCTCACTTAAGCTTCGTTGATGGGCGTTATGGAAGGGGCGGGGGGATGAGTCACACCACTAATTTTATTTCATATTTTATTGTCCTGCGGGAATTAAATGCCGTTTCCAGCCAGAAAGATAGACTAAGAAAGCGGGGGGCTTCTCCTTCCAATCCGGAATAATAAAAGGTACCCCCCCCCAAAAAAAGAGGAGAAAAATGCCTCCCCCGTCTCACTCCTGCGGTCATGCCATAGGCTGGTGACTGATGCTGCCGGCCCGCGCCAACGAGTTAAGCATATACTGCACCCTCAAGCCAGGAACCAGGCAGAATAAGTTCTCACCGAATTTGGTAGCGCAAAAAGCGCTGCCTCTCTGGAAAGAAAAAAGACCAACAGGTCCGTTTCCTAACGGGATCAATTATTTTACACCACTCCAAAGTCAGACTGCGTGACTCTGGAGCCTAGGGTCTCTTGCTGCCTCTCAAGAGCGGGGCGTGGTGCAGGACGAGGGGTCACAACCATTCTCTGAAGAAACGATTCGAATCGGGGCTGGCTTCCCATCCTCTGTCGCCGTGTACGACGCAACGCCACCTGTGGATTGGCATCTCCGCACTGTGTGCCTGGAGCGCCCCCTGCCGGTCCCGATAGTAATCGCGTTATTATCTGGACCTCCTTCTGCCTTAAGCTGCCCGGGCCTCTTCAAGAATTTTTGCTCATACTTAAAAGAACTCGGGGTATGTAAAGGCGCCACGGCAGACTTTTGCATAAACTTCATTTGCTTGTGTGTCTGTCTGTATGTATCGACATGAAGACGGGGCCTCACCAGGGCTGAGCTTTGCAGCTGTTATCAGATGTTCAAAGGCCAACAAGGTTTAAGAAAGAGGGTGCTGGAAAGGGACAGGAGATTTTGGAAGCCCGCTGCAAATGTCCCAGCAAAAGGCCTTGCTCTGCAAAATAATATTCTAGAAGCTGGATTCCCTCTGCCCTGGATGGCCTCTCCGGATGTGTGAATGCTCATTCTGATTACTGAACCAGTAAGAGAAATACCTAAGCTGACCTGATTAGTAGTTGCAACGGGTTTCTACAGCGATGTCCTCTTGATTAAGCTTGTAATACCCCTGGTGCAATAGGTAAGGCGTGGCACTTGGACACCAGCCCACGTCTGCTGTGGCGCAATGGTTGGTTGTTTGAGCCCACTCAGGCTGTGCACAGAATTCCTGCATTGCAGGGGGTTGGACTAGATGACCATTGTGCACCTTCCAACTCTACAATTCTATATGAGTCCATATGTACACAGCCCAGTGGGATTTGGTCTAATGCCTAGGAAATTATTACTCCACTCCCTCTGTCTCCCAGCACACAGCTCTTGTCTCTTTAACAGCAGGTGAAACACCCTCACCCCCCCACATAGAGATGCGGACTAGAAGAGTTACCTTTCTTTTCATTCGGCTGATCCAACACACAGCAGTGGGCAGGGGAAGCTTGCAATCCTGCGGAGGGTTGCAATCCCCAGGCATTACACATTAATGGAAATTGTGCAAGCGGTTTTATGGGTTACAAATTGCATCCTGTGTTTTTGGCCTGCTCTGCCAAGCCAAGCCTACACCCACGGAACAGACACCAAAGTCACCTCCTCATTTATGACCAGATATTAGTCAGACGAGAAGCTGGCCAGCATGGCTCCATGCAAGCAACCACACACTCTAGTCTAAGTCGGAATGAGAAAGAAGAATGATCATATTGAGAGTGGAGTGGGGGAGCTGCAACAAAATATTGCAGTGTGGGGTGTACCTGTTCAGAGTTTCAGCCAGTTCTACACTACTCCATTCCATTCTTCCTGTGTTTTCTATTTCCCTGCTCCCAACAGCTATGGTTTTCCCAGTAGTGGTGTATGGAAGTGAGAGCTGGACCATAAAGAAGGCTGATCGCCGAAGAATTGATGCTTTTGAATTATGGTGCTGGAGGAGACTCTTGAGAGTCCCATGGACTGCAAGAAGATCAAACTGATCCATTCTGAAGGAAATCAGCCCTGAGTGCTCACTGGAAGGACAGATCCTGAAGCTGAGGCTCCAATACTTTGGCCACCTTATGAGAAGAGAAGAATCCTTGGAAAAGACTCTGATGTTGGGAAAGATGGAGGGCACTAGGAGAAGGGGACGACAGAGGACGAGATGGTTGGACAGTGTTCTCGAAGCTACGAACATGAGTTTGACCAAACTGCGGGAGGCAGTGCCTGGCGTGCTATGGTCCATGGGATCACGAAGAGTCGGACACGACTAAACGACTAAACAACAACAACATCAGCTAGTGTTTCTTGGTCACTTAATATGCTCTGCCCTCATTGGGTGGTTTGAGAGAATTTAAATTTCTTTCACCTAATGTTGATTCCATACTTCTGCAAACCCACCTTGCATGGGAAGTCTGTTCCCTTTACTGTAAATTCCTTTACAGTGGTACCTCGGGTTACAAACGCTTCAGGTTACAAACTCCACTAACCCAGAAATAGTACCTCAGGTTAAGAACTTAGCTTCAGGAGGAGAGCAGAAATCGTGCTCTGGCAGCTCAGCGGCAGCAGGAGGCCTCATTAGCTAAAGTGGTGCTTCAGGTTAAGAACAGTTTCAGGTTAAGAACGGACTTCCGGAACGAATTAAGTTCTTAACCAGAGGTACCACTGCACTGTGGTGCCACGTTTATGGCACTGTCCTCGTATACATGAAGCATTATCCTCAGAAGTATAATCAGTGCTGGCCAAGAGGTGCAAAAAGTACAGTCTGTTGAGAACTCCCTGCAAAAGAAAAAAAGAAGGAAAAAAAAAGGTGAGATGAGCAAAGCGAGAAGTCAGAACAGCAGCAACTTGTGATAATTGCGGCTTTTGTAAATAGCTGCTTTGCTTATCTTAAGCTTCACATGCCATTGTCACAGATGGTACTCCTTGCATCTCTTAGGCCATTTGGCCCCCCCAATGTTTACATTCTTTCCTCACCTCCCCAGCACCCACAACATTTAAGAGAAGATAAATGTTGATTGCTGCAATTATATGGAATCTAGTGGTGATAGTTATCAGCATGGCTTCAAATCAGCGTCATAGTTTCCAATTAATGCAAGGACAGCTTTCAACATACAGTTCAGCAGAGGAGCTAATCCCCCAAACAGCCTTTCCTTTAAATGATTGAATACCCAGGCACAAGTGCTATTCATATCTTGCTAGTTTCAGTTGCCCTCTCTTTTAAGCCAGGACTCCTTGAGGTAGTAAATGTGCCTTAAAGGTGGAAATCCAGGACCCCATTCAAATGCAGCAGCAATAATAATAATAATAATAATAATAATAATAATAATATAATAATTATTTATGCCCCGCCCATCTGGCTGGTTTCCCCCAGCCACTCAGGGCAGCTTACAGCATATATTAAGCATAGTAAAACACCAATCCATAAAAACTTCCCAATATAGGGCTGCCTTCAGATGTCTTCTAAACGTTATGCACTTCTTTATCTCCTTGACATCCACAGGGAGGGTGCCACTACTCAGAAGGCCCTCTGCAAGGCTGGCTGACCACATGTCTTCATTAAAATATTTTCTTGGGTAACAATAGTACATACAAGAGTCTCTGTTTTCAAGTCATAGAACCCTTCAGGCAAGTCAGTTTTATATTCAGAGCGAGACATTACTATTCTAGGCAATATGGGGTTGAGGGAAAAGAGATTTGAGAAAAGAGAAGGGGGAGGAAAGAGGGAGACAGTAAAATTTCAGTCTTTTACATAGCATATGAGCAAAGCTTTTGTATCAGTGTCATGTAAATAGGTATTATTATTATTATTTTATAGGCCACCCATCTGACTGGGTTGCCTCAGCCACTCTGGGCAGCTCCCAGCAAAATATTTAAAGCACAGTAAAACTTCAGCCATTCAAAACTTCCCATAACAGGCCTGCCTTCAGACATCTTCTAAAAGTCAAAGAGTTGTCTATCTGACATCTGATGGGAGGGCGTTCCACAGGGAGGGCGCCACTGCTGAGAAGGCCCTGTGCCTGGTTCACTGCAGCTTTACATCTCACAGTGAGGGAGCCACCAGAAGGCCATCAGGGTGGGGCCTCAGTGTCCAGGCTGGACGATGATGGTGCTGTGAGAGTCCAGAGAGACCAGGGCACGGTTGGTTGCTGTTGGTTGGTCGCATTGTGTTTTTTTTTTGTGTGTGTTGGGGTTGCATGTTGCTTGGTCAGGTCAGCCATACCAATTTGTATGCTGTCGGGGTGTTTGTGTGTGGTTATTGTCTTGCTGGGAGCCACGCCAGGGTGAAGGTGTCCTCCCGTGTTTGTCCCCATGTTAACTTCCATCTGTTAGTTAGCTTTTCAAGTAGGGGTCTTTCCCATACTGTTTGGTACCAGTGGTCCATATCCACTCGCAATAGATCCCTCCAGCATCTAGTTATGACACTCTTCGCAGCTGAGAGTAAGTGGACTGTGTGTGGACTGGCCATATATTGAAGTAAGACACATTCCCATCTGAAGAGGTGTCCCTCAGGACCAGTAGGTTTAGGTTCTAAAATTCCCTAATGATGTCACTGAGGTGAGGGCTCATGTGATTGACTGCTGCTCCCCCTGCACTTAGACAACTAGGACAAACTTTCCCCTGATTTACTTTGTTTCTATGTGCAGGTTTTTTTTGTTTTGTTTTTTTAAAAAAAGCTTTTCAGCATGAAGAATAATTCAATTATTTGAATGCCCACCTGCACTCTGAAAGGGGTCTTGCTGAGAAATAAAATGATTGCCTCAACGAGAATGAAGACCAGGAAGGCTTATGAATGTGAGTGATTCCTTTGCCACCACAGCAGACTGCTCGCTTCCTGCAAATCCTGGCAACTTTGAAAAATGCCCATATTTGGTGAATTAAGGTGTTTGAAGAATCTGATGTGGTAAATATTAGGAAAGGGCAGCAAAGCTGAGAAAAACACTGGAGCTGTTTAAGGATGCAATTTGCAGAAACAGGTCAGATTGCAAATAACTGGTTTCAAGTTTGAGGAAATTAGTTTCCTGTATATATATATATACCTTTATTTCAATACATAACTGATATAATCATGCACCAGGGTAGGCTTTTCACTACACTTCGCTGCTACCCATATTGTTTACTTCACTTAACTGAGGGATGGGGAAACTGTCGCCTCACAGAAATTGCCAGACTATAACTCCATCACCCCCTGACCATTACAGAGGACAGTCGGAAGATCCTAACAGAATACCAGACCATGGCATCCATTAATATGGAAACTATAAGTCAGACATGTCGTCTTTTCAGAGTCCAGATGCCCTTGATCAAACAATGAGTCACGCTTTATTAGACATTTTGGTGAAGCAAGATCTCTTCTAAAATTATTTTAATATTTGTCGCTATGATTAAAGCATGTGGGAACATGTTGTTCTAGCTGTTTGTTATCATAGATATATTGTTTTATTCAATAGCATTTCCTTTGAAAATGAAAAACTAAACAAAGCAAACCTCTTGACCAATGTGCCACTTTGAGGGTTTTTAATCCATTACTCCATTGCTGTTTATTACTTAAGGGATTAACTAAGGGATGTGATAATTATATGATTCGTGTTTTTATTGGGCCAGATCCGACCAACCTAGTTTACTAGTAGAAGCTGGTGCAAGGACTAGTTGAGATTCTTGCATGGCAGCGGGTTGGACTCTGGGGTCCCTTCCAGCTCTACAATTCCATGATTCTATGAGTCCTCCCAGTACAGAACTGCCTGCAGTACCAAGGTGTGGGGAAGATTGTTCCATCTGGGAAGCAGAACGATCATCTTAGTGCAATGCTGAATTCCACCCATTGTGTTCTATTTATGTGTCTCGAATTCTGATTGGTAAACTACCTTGTGAGGGGAACGTTCCCACAAAGGCAGTTTGGAAACTTGTGGCATGCATGCATATGCATACAAACAGGAATTGTGAAAAGAGTAGATTCTTGAAAAATCACTGCCCAGATATAAGATGCATTGAACGAGTCTGTTAGCAGGAAATTACCCTGAAAAACAGCATAAAACAAAAATAAGTAAGATGAAACTTTTTTTTTTCCTGCTGCGGAGAGAACAGAATCATAGAACTTGAGAGTTGGAGATCATATGATCTGTTCCCCTGGCAAATGCCAGAATCAGCGGGAAAAGCTTCATCCAGTGGGAGTTAAAGTAAGTGTCCTCTAGATATTGTTGAACTGCAAATCCCATCAGTGCCAACCAGCAGGGCCAATGGGCAGAGGTGATGGGAACTGTTGTCCAGCTACCCCTGGCTAAACCTACCTATTGCATGCATGCTTTGGAATGCTCCAAAGGCATAGATGCAGTCGTGCTGACAAGCCTGACAACTCTACTGTCTCCCACCCAGCTGGTTAATGTAGCCAACTTTTGCTAAGTAGTGCTCTTGTGCCTATAACAGTGGAGGTGATAAACCCTATCTTCATTCTGTGAAAAGCTCCCCCGATTTCTTCAAATCAAGGTGCTGTTCAAGGCGCAAGATAAGGCCAGTTCTTCAGGTCATTCTTAGCAGTCCTAGCTCAGAACTCTGGCCTGGAAACGCAGCAGTAGCTGTGTTGTGTGTGACAAGTTGGCTGAACAAGCACAGCAGCTAGGTGTAGGCAGCGGTGAGGTAATTGAAAGGGAAGGGATTTGGAAAGGATTCCAAAAATAAAAAGCCCAGCACATAAACCCCAAATGCTATTAAGAGCCACTAAATTACCTGAAGGCATCTCAATTAAGGAGATTGCAATCTTCCATCATGATGCAGCTATTGCTATTAAGGATTCCCGGTGCTTTGACTGAGATATTCTAATTAGACAGATTTCCTGATAAAGCACGTTTAAATGAAGCAAGCTGTGCTGTCTCTTTCGAGGCCTCCGTTTGCTGCCAGGCGCTGTCTGTCTGTTTCTGCATGGCTTGTCCCTCCCCGCTTTTGGATTGTAATTTCGTCAGGGTAGGTCTTTGCTTAGAAAGATGAATGCAACAGGACTTTAATTCCGCCTCGGCGAGGATTTATGCTGCCATAGATGATTGCAGCTATTTATTGCTCTGCTTTTATTATCGGAAGTAAGTTGTTATGGGCAAGTGCTGTACCCCGCCTTGGGATAAATGTGAAAGGTGGACTAGAAGTATTTTAATGAATGGTGATGCTATTAATAGCAAAGTATGAGTCAAGGATCTGTGTGGGTCAAATGGACTTTGACTATATACTATCGTCTTACAAGAGCTGTCTTACTTTTAAGTTTCTCTTTTGCATTAGAGGGTCCTTCCCTTGGGTGGTTTGTCATAGTTTTGCATCCAGCTGTCCTGCCTTAACTTTGTGCTTTCTAAAACTACATAAAGCTAAGTTGGTTCTATGAAACAGCTGGTAGGATGAGTGTTGGTACGTGGAGCCATAAGGGACATAGGTCTCAAAGACTCACTGTAGTGTTAGCAGCAGCTACAGTTTAGATCAGTGAGTCCCCAATTGGTGGTCTGCAGACCTCAGGGGGTCCGCATAACCCACCTGGAGGGTTCATGGCACCATTCACATAACAAAAACTACCTTAGAGATATCGAAATTTCCAAAAGTAGGCGGTCCATGGCTTGGCTGTTGAAAAACAGAGGGTGCTCAGTACTTAGCTAATTGGGAACCACTGGTTTAGAGAGTTAGTGTAATTTGTTGTTGTTGTTAAAATTTCTTTACCACCCTCGCAAGGCAAATTACAATATAAAAACGCAAAAAGTACACAATATAATAACAAACAAAAGCAATACCTCCCACAGTTTCAAAGGTCATTGATTGTTAAATTAGCCAAAGGCCTGGGAGAAGAGGGATGTTTTAAAGATGTTCCCTTTGAAAAGTTGCTGCATTGGCCCCTTAACATTATATGCCGTACTTTTCACATTTCAAACGGCTGCATGATACGTGACACTAAATGCATTGCTGTCAATTGCATAAGGTTTTTTTTAAAAAAAATAAATTATATAATGATAATGAGAAGCACTAATGGGCCTGATCTTTATTAAAACTACATAATAGTATTATGACTTGGTAGGTGCAAGGCACCCTAAATTCCGGATCAAGTTAGTGTTAGAATTTAATTAAGTCTTCTGTGTTAAAACTGTGTGTCAGACTCCCATGTATTAGAATGCAATCAAGACCCATGTGTATTAAGTTGTGTGTCAGACACCTCTTCAATCCTAGGGAATAAACAAGTCAGGCTAATTTCCTTTTGTGGTGATAGCCTGGAGATGAGCCACTAAGACAACACAAAGGATCATGGGAAAATCTCATCTGTAAATGAGTGGACTCAACTAAGAGTTACTTTAAAAAGACAATGCCGGTGTTTTAGGTTAGCATTTTGGGATTTCAGTTAGGCGTTCTGGAAGCAGTGGGATGGACAGAGAGTCAGGGAGCAATGTTTGGGAGAAATGGTTGAGGCTATGGGAGACGCCAGAATCTCCTGGGGTGTGACCCCTCCATCATAGGCTGTCAGGGGCTGGACTGAGGAGGAATGGTGGGGGCTGCCCCCCCTTCTCCTGAACCTTCCCGAAAAAAGAGGACAGTATAGATTTAGAACAGTGGTTTGCAGAAGGACATAGTTCAGAGATTGTAGAGGGGGAAAACTGGGAAATATTGGGAGACGACCAGCAAGAAGAAGAAACACCGGGGTGTGTGTGTGTGTGGTGGTGTTACTCAGCTGACAGACTCAGTGTCTTTGGAGAGCATTCCTGAGCCCCCCTCTCCCAGGACTAGGTGGGCATTGAGAGTAGTAAAATAGAAAGCTCACAGGCTGAATGCTCAGAGATTAGCTGAAGCAGGGGTGACATAGAATAGGGGAGACGTAGGGGGTGGTACTTTACTTAGTACTTAGAGCAACGCCATTATCTAGGGAATAATGCATTCCTTTGTGTGTCTCTGCGAATATGGAATAAAATTACTATCTGATTCTTGGCTGCCACCATGGGAGGGACCAGATTCCCTGAAGCCTGACATAGGCTCAGGTTGTATCGATGTGAAAATACAGCATACTCCTTCTTTACTGTGCCTCATTTTCCAAAAGGAAACACAGAAAATCTTTAATCTTTGTTCTTTCATGAGGGAGGATGAATTTGAATCAATGGATACTCCCCGGCTCAATGGTTAAGTGCGACATATTGTGTGTGTACTTACTATTAAATAAAGAAGAACCTCTGGTCTAGTTAGGTCCTTAGCTGCTGTTGTTACTGTCACTTGTCCTCATTTCTCCCATGCCTGCTGGATAGTACACCTGAGTACTACAGTTCATGATGGAAGGGGCTGGATGAAAAGAATGGAGGTGGCAGTGGAGAGAAATGGGTTGGATAAACTGCTGCAACTGGGCCTGGCACTTTGACAGGGGAGTCAGGGTTGTAGCCTCAGTTGATAGGTTGCTGTCAACTCTAGTCATTTAGAGGGCTTCTAAGATGGAGACTGGACATCATGCTCTGTGTATGTTCCCAGGTATTGGAGCTAGAGACCATGGTTAGAGCTACGCAGCTATTAAAAACCAACAAAAAACAACAACACTCTGAATGCGCTCCGCAAAAAACTGCTGTAAAGCTCACAATTGAAAATATCATTTGAGTTGTGATTTCAGCTCTACAGCGCCATCTTGTGTCACAATGTTATAACGCATTTATAACGCTGTATCTTGTAGCTGAGTCCCATAACTCACTTCAGAGTGTAAGCATGTTCGCAGCTGCTGATTTCAACAAGCTAAATTCACATTGTTCTCTATGGTAAGGTAAAGGTAAAGGGAGCCCTGACCATTAGGTCCAGTCGTGACCGACTCTGGGGTTGCGCGCTCATCTCACATTATTGGCCGAGGGAGCCGGCGTATAGCTTCCAGGTCATGTGGCCAGCATGACAAAGCTGCTTCTGGCAAACCAGAGCAGCACATGGAAACGCCGTTTACCTTCCCGCTGTAGCGGTTCCTATTTATCTACTTGCATTTTGACGTGCTTTCGAACTGCTAGGTTGGCAGGAGCTGGGACCAAGCAACGGGAGCTCACCATAGCTGCCAAGTTTTCGCTTTTCTCGCGAGGAAGCCTATTCAGCATGAGGGGAAATCCCTGTAAAAAAGGGATAACTTGGCAGCTATGGAGCTCACCCCGTCACAGGGATTCGAACCGCCAACCTTCTGATCAGCAAGCCCTAGGCTCAGTGGTTTAACCACAGCGCCACCTGGGTCCCATGTTCTCTATGGTAGGGCTCACCATTTTTTTTTGACCAATGGCCACATTTTTAATTTTCGGGCAGTGCTGGATGCTGCTGCTACAAAATGGCTGCCGTGGGGGTATGTGGCCTAACACAAAATGGCTGCCATGGAGAACATGGCATAACACAAAATCTGGGAGACAACCTTATGCTTATCATAGGAATTCAGCTATGTCCTGATTGTGGAGATCATGCGCTGGTGGTGTTGCTATCTAATAACAACAACAGGGTGGCCACATCACACTCACACATAGTTTGCAGAAATTGTTTAGAAGGTACTTGTCCCATAACTTCCATTCTGGGAGGGCTAGGGACTTAATATATTTTTTTAAAAAAAGGAAAGCTCAGAGTCTGAGAAACACTGGAGGACCAGTGAAAGACCATGGGCACCAAGTTGGCAACCTTCATCATGGCTAAATCTTGCTTACACAGGACTGCTTAGGTTTCCATACTAGGAGCATAGGAATGAAAAGGGCCTCTAGGTTCAGTCTTCAAGTAGAAGACTGAAACTTTGGACAGCTTCTGACAGTCAGGGTCAACAAAACTGAGCTAGACAGATCATTGGTTTGATGGGTCATTGGTACAAGCGAGCTTCCTGTGTTCCTATGAAGCTGCCTTGTAGAGAATTGGACCATTAGCTAAACTGGTCCTGTATTGACTACAGGCTGGCAGCAGCTTTCTGTGGGCTCAGACTGAAATCTCCCTCTGCCCCTGCTCCCTGGTCTTTCATGGAGATGCCTGGGATTGAACCTGCAGGGCTTCTGTTCAGTGGGACTTTGGAGCAGATGCCCAGGGCCCCACTTGGCAGGATGGAGAACCCCCCCAAACACACCAGGGTTGGCTTTGGAATCCATATTTGGAAGCAAGTGAAGTTTTGACTGCCATCATCTAAACAACCCCTCTCTTCTGGAGTCCAGAATGTCCTAGTAGGCACTATAGTGATACCTTGGTTTTCGAACAGCCTAGTTCTCAAACATTTTGGCTCCCGAACAGTCAAAAACCGGAAGTGATTGCTCTAGTTTTCGAACGTTATTTTGGAAGCCAAATGTCTGATGGGGCTTCTGCCGCTTTCAATTGGCTGCAGGAGCTCCCTGCAGCCAATCGGAAGCCATGCCTTGGTTTTTGAATGCTTTGGAAGTTGAATGGACTTCCGGAACGGATTCTGTTCAACTTCCAAGGTACGAGTTTACTGAGTTAGATGAACCTGTGTACAAATATTATTATTATTTTAGTGAAATGAATAGGTGAGCATTAACTCTTTGGAATGTGTTGCAGACATGCAATTCCCTGTTAATTCAACTTCCATTAAGGTCTTTAAGTCCGCCATGCATAACTACCTCTGCCCCCCCTTTTCTTTTCCAAATGTTATTTTTATCAGGCATATTTAGCAGAGTCTTGTAAATGCTGCTGAGTAGTGGCTCACTTGGCCCCGAGAAGCATGTAACTATAAATTGAAACACGATGCTGATAATCAAGGCCTGGAGAATGTGTTTAGTCTACTCTTGGGTGGATAACGAGAATGTATATTAGCAAATACTTTTACAGGCAATGGTAGATAATATATTAGGAAAAAGTTTTTAGCCTTAAATACTTTGATATCTATAGACATTTATTTTAATTATGTTAAAAAAAGAAAAGAAAACTCCCTGTAACTGTTAATAGGGTTTTTTTTTTTTTAAAAAAATGCAGTCATTGTACATTGGCAAAGATTTAACAGGCAAATGGTTAAAAAAAACAGCTAATGGAAATAGTCTCCCCCCCCCCCCAAGAAAGGAAAAGGATGGTGTTGGACGGTTTTGTTAATGGGACATTGTCGGGCTTATTTTCTGTGTAGGTTCAAACAGAGGACTGAGGAAATTCTTGGTGAGTAGTAGCTGCTGGAAATCTTGTTCTCCAAGTTGGTAATAGAATGCAACCTCACTCCGAAAGAATGTTGCAACCTGGATTTATGCAATAGGCAGGGAATGAATCGAGACCTTGTGGCATTTTGTGGGTCTACCCTGTGGCATTTGGGATGATTTATTGTAGGCATGGAGACCCCACCTTAGGCATACACCCTCAGCGCAGTTTGCAATACAAAAACGGGAAGGTTTTAATATATATTTTTTTAAAACAACAACTCAGTGCAGATGGGCAGAACAATTCAAAGCATTGATGCAGCCCCCCGTTCTGGACTTTTCCCTCTGCCTGGCTCTGCTTAACTTTCAACTGGGGACTTTCCCATTGTTGTTGTGTGTAGGTGGAGAAGCTACTGATTCTTTCCCTTTGAACTTTTATCCAAAATGCTACCACCTTTCTGGCACTTGCAGTACTTACGTCATATCCTCACAGGTTCAGCCTGGGATTTCTCCCAGTCTGCTCTGTCTCTCACCATAGACAAGAACACGTCTGTCACGGCACAGAGGTGGGGAGGGAGAAGGGAAGTTGGCTCGCTACTTCCCCATCAATCTTTCAGTCTTCTTAAAAAGGTTTTTCTTAAGCTAATTCCTTATGGGGTCGCTTCTAGGTTTGTCCTAGAAGCCTTGCAGTTCTGTCTGTCTATCTATCTATGCAAAAAAACTGATAGAGCCAGTAGCAAATAAAGTCGTAGCTTGGTTCTCAAACGGAATCTGTTCCAGAAGTCCATTTGACTTCCGAAAACGTTCAAAAACAAGGCGCGGCTTCCGATTGGCTGCGGGAGCTTCCTGCACTCAATCGGAAGCTGCGTAAGCTGCGTTGGACATTCGGCTTCCAAAAAGAATTCACAAACCAGTACACTCACGTCCGGGTTTGTGGCGCTCGGGAGCCAATCCGTTCGAGTTGCAAGGCGTTCCAGAACCAAGGTACGACTGTATTCATAGAATTATGGCTAGCGCACAAGGGAACTGCACAGCAGTTTGCCCTGCTATATCACTTACTGCTTTTTGTGAAGCCTCCCCAGTCTTGAGGTGCTTTTCATAGGGCACAGAGCAGGGTTAAGCAAACTTTTTCAGCAGGGGGCAGGTCCACTGTCCCTCATATCTTGTGGGGAACTGGACTATATTTTGAAGGGAAAAAAAGAATGAATTCCTATACCCCAGAAATAACCCAGAGATGCATTTTAAATAAAAGGACACATTCTACTCATGTAAAAATATGCTAATTGCTGGACCGTCCGCGGGCCGGATTTAGAAGGCGATTGGGCCGGCTCCGGCCCCCGGGCCTTAGTATGCCTACCCATGGCATAGAGGACTGTTGCTTTGAGAACTACAACACCAAAGGCCCACCCTTCACCGCCCCCTGTCATGTGGAACTGGTTGCATAGTCCTTTGGATCACAGCCCAACCCATTTAGTTTTCTTTCTTTGCTCTGAGCCAAGAAGGGTGCACTGCACGCCTTTGCAGGTCTTCTGCCACCATCTGCAAACCTTTCAGCTCCAGATTCCAAGTGCTTTTATTGGCAAAGCTCAATGGCTGTAGTTTTGGGAACTCCCTGCCTTTTGTGGGATTTGCAGCTCCTAATATAAATGTTAAATAGAACAGCTCTGGCTGAAGTTGCAAGAGCTGGCACGCTTTGTCTGTCAGGTGCATTTTCCTGCGAAGGATGCAATGTCAGGTGGTTATGATGCAAATTGAGACGCAGCCGCTGCAATGTTATCCAGGAGCAGCTTATTATTATTTTTTCTGTAACAGGAGACATGCTGCGGGTGACCTAAGAGCACAAGGCCTTATGAGAAGGGACTGTGCTGTGCCAAAAGCTTATGGATCTGTAGGTGTTTTGCTGCGAGACAAAGTCTACCATTGGTAATAACCTCTAATGAGTTTGTCTGCAAGCTGCTTCAAATCACCTCCCACGTCCGTTCCCTTTTGTTATGATCCTCCACCCAGATATATGGCCACACAGGTTCTTACTCCTTCTTGCTCACTCATTTTTGGCTGTCTCACTTGCCCCACACATACACCATCGCCTGGCAAAGCTTCTTTATGGATGGGTCTCTAGCAGGCCCTCAATATGTCCCATTTTTACAGGACAGTCCCAGAATTACGAAGGCTTCTGATTTGATCCCAGAATGTCCCTGTTTTTCCTGCCAGTGCATCTCCAAATCTAAAGGTAGAGGGACAGGAATGGGGGACTTGTGGCCCTCCAGATGTTGTTCAAATAAAGCTTCCTTCACCCGTTACCATTGTCCATGGCAGCTGCAGTTAGTGGGAAATGGAGTCTAACCACATCTGGAGGACCACAGAGTAGAGAACATCGTGGGGCACTGGCAGAAAGAATAGCTCTCTGTTGACATTATAGATGGCACCATTCCTTTATACCAGTATGAATGAACATATGCTCAGGGGGTGTCCAGCCATTTACATCATCACCAGTGATATTTTTCTAGAAAAAGAGGTGCTGGAACTCACCATGAACACCTCCCTTGTTCTCTTAGAATGGCAATGGCACCCACCTGAGAGGTGCCAGAACTGAGTTCCAGTGAGTTCCAGCTGAAAACACACACACCCTGATTTTTTGACCACATGCATAATTGGCTTGTTGGGCAAGCTCGATAGGGCAATTGCTTGTGTAGTCCTTAAGATTCTGGATTGCCACCGATATTTTTGAACCACCTGTATGAGGCCATGGAGGAAGATTCCCGGAGGCTTGTTTCGAAACATTGGCATGCCACCCTTTCCCTCACAAAGCCTGTTCGACTAAAACATTGGTAAAGCAATGAATCCCACTAAAACACTTTAGTAAATGTTGACTATAAAAGCAGCAAATAGGGCACAGCAACACATTAAAACCAAAGCAAGC
Source organism: Zootoca vivipara (assembly GCF_965207765.1). NCBI lineage: Eukaryota > Metazoa > Chordata > Lepidosauria > Squamata > Lacertidae > Zootoca > Zootoca vivipara. Next base: position 22,926,872 of record NC_142591.1, read on the forward strand.
ACCTGCCACCCCTAACTTTATTAATAACTCTCAGCTCTATATTTCCTTATCGATTCGCTTAGGTGTGGCTGCCTCAATCCTAAATGAAGCCCTGGGCGAAGGGATGCGGTTAAACAGATTGAAGCTGATTGGAGACAAGATGGAGGTGATATAGTTAATCCACATGCTTTTGGTAGAGTTGGAATGCCTGCTTTGGGTGGAGCAGCACGCCCTCCATCAGAGCATGTTCAGGGCCTTGGGCTTCTACTAGACTCTGTTTTGCTCATGGAAAAACAGGTAGCAGTGTGTTTTACCTGCTGTGCCTATTGCATAGGCCCCAGCCTATTTTTTGGAGTAGAAGGGTTATACCTGGTTGCTCTGCAATTTGTGCAAACTTGAGGATTGACTACTGCAAGGCACTTTCACATGGGTCCGCCCTTGGAAGCTGTGGAGCTAATGCTATAGCCTGCTTCCTGATTCATAGAGCAGGGCAAAAGCATGTAGCAGGTCACTGATTTGGTTGTGGTGGGGCAACAGCACTGGCTGCTTATGCCCAGTTCAAGTACTAGACTTGACGTTTTATTGCTCCTGGTTGGAGACTTTCCTCTCTCTGTATGAAGCTACCCATCCTTTGTAAAGCAGAGTCACTCTGCCAATGGACCTGGTGCCAGCTCCCCATAGACCACGTCCCTGGAGAGCCTGAACTCAGGATTGTGTCCTATGTTTCCTTGTGTGACCCATCCAGGGTTGCACAAACCTCCTGGCTTTCCTTTCTGCTTGAGACAGTAAAATGCCACCTTGCATGTGAGCTGACTTCCACTCAATGGATTGCAAGTTGTATAGGCTTGCTTTAACGCTGCAGAAATTCACCGGGTGCAGCCAGCCCCATCACTTTCATCTCTATGCCAGGAGAAGATGTACCTATTGAAGTTCCACCTGAAAAGACAGCTGCTGGAGGTGCAGAGTCTCAGTCGGGTGGGTGAGATACAGAAACAGTAACTGCGAGAAGAACTGCAACTATACTTCATTTCCTTTTGTTTTGAATTGCAACAAACTGAGCTTGAAAAGTTCAGGACAGAGCTCGAAGCTTCGGAACAGACAAACTCTGTTAATGATTTAAAATGGCCTGTGACCTAATTTTCTAAGCACTTGCTTGGGTGGGAACTGCCCCGATGTCAAAAGGGCTGGATTAACCATTAGGTTACATACATGAAACGATGCAGAATGCCAGCCAAATATTGCTGTGGGAGTTTCTTGCTGGGGAAAGTACGCTGGGCACCTTTAAAACGTAGCACACCTTAGAACATGTAAGCTATTATTTCATCACGTGATTTGGGGGTGGTGGAGAGTGGAGAATGTGGCCCAGCTACTGCAAAACACCCATAGAGCTCTCCTAGCACATGGAACAGAAAAGCTCTACTCTTTTTTAAAAAATTCTGCTTCTGCAAAGTTTCCTTACGCCCTTGGCAAGGAGATGTCTGCCTAAGTAGGAGAATACGGACAGAGGGGTTTCTTATAGGTTTCAACATAGAATCATAGAGTTGGAAGAGACCCCAAGGGTCATCCAGTCCAGCCCCCTGCCAAGCAGGAAACACCATCAAAGCATTATTGACATATGCCTGTCAAGCCTCTGCTTAAAGACCTCCAAAGAAGGAGACTCCACCACACTCCTTGGTAGCAAATTCCACTGCCAAACAGCTCTTACTGTCAGGAAGTTCTTCCTAATGTTTAGGTGGAATCTTCTATCTTGTAGTTTGAATCCATTGCTCCGTGTCCGCTTCTCTGGAGCAGCAGAAAACAACCTTTCTCCCTCCTCTATATGACATCCTTTTATATATTTGAACACAGCTTTCATATCAGCCCTTAACCTTCTCTTCTCCAGGCTAAACATACTTCCTAAGCCGTTCCTCATAAGGCATCGTTTCCATGATCAACAGCTTGATCTGGTTAGGGCAGGGTGGCTACCATGAAGCCTTTCAAATGTTCTTGGGTACCCACTAACTCCAGTCAGCATGGCCAATGGTTAGGGATGATGAGAGTTGTGGTCCATCAACTTGTGGAAGGCTACAGGTCTCGTCATCCCTAGATTAGGGGCTTGGATGTCTTCTCTATGTGGAAGCTTTTTAGCGCAGGAAAAATATACAGTCATGGGATGAGGGAATGTGGTAGATGTTCGTGAAATTATGTCTGGAAAAAGTGGTGGTGGAGAGAATAGTGGTCCTCTATTGAAACTGATTGGCGGGAAATTCAGGACAAAGAGATGAGAAGAAAATATTTATCAGCATGCACAATTAAGAGATGGGAGAGGAATTTGATGTAGTTTGCACACGAACCAAAAATACGACCAGAATTTGCGCTTCACTGAATCTTGCAGTGCAGTTCTGCAGTCAAGCAATGTGTACAAAAATGCATACCGGTAGACAAGGGTAAAGTGTGCATACATTAATGAAAATTGCATACAAAAATGCAGGATATTACAGAAAATTGATCTGGCAAAAAATGTGTACTGGTATATTAGGCGAAATTTGCACTAAAATGCTGGTGGATTTTCAGGACTTAAAAAACACACTCAGACACAAGGAAATGTTGATAACTGACCTTAAGATTGGAAAAAATGAGAAACTGAGATTGTTATATCAACTTCTGGAATTGGCCAATGAGAAACTTTCAAAGAGGATTAGGCAATTTCACAGAAAAGATGTCTGTTGTTAGCAATCACAGTGACTGTTCAGAGAAGGTATATCTTGGGGTGGGTTGCTGCCTTCATCTCCCACATGTGGGCTGCCTGGAGGCATCTAGTGGACCATTCTAGGAAGCAGGAGGATGCTGGACAGCTTCTGAATTGATCTGGCAGAGCAATTAGCAGGGTTTAACATTCATCTCCATGCCCCAAAGAAACGCATTACCTGGGGGGTTCCTGCATATCAAGTGTTTGTTGAAGGCCACAGAGGCCTCCTGAAAAGTTGGCAATCTTATTTTGGGGTTTCTCCCTAATTTTGGGGAAGCGCTCCACCAAGCACTTCTGCTGTGAGTTTTTGGGCTCATCTGCATCGTTGTTTGGACAATTCTCAGCTGTCCTTTAAATCACTGCCCTCCCATACTCTCCCTTGTCTCCCCCCCCCCAATGCTGATCCAGATTTCCACATACCAGGGAATCTCCAAAAAGGAGAGGTTATGAGCCTGGCAATAATGTATGAAAAGAGCCTTGATCTCCTGTGGAATGTGAGCATTATTTTGCAAGGTTCACAGTCTCACTTGAAGGCAAGTTTGGGATGGATACTGTCAATTTGTTCCTTTTCCTCCGAAAAAGCTACAGCAGCATTCCTCAGACTCCAGATGTTTTAGGGGTACAGCTCACATCAGCCCCAGACAGCATGGACTGAGCTATAGTGCTATGCTGTTGATCTTACAGATTTTTAAAGGATTGATATAAAAGAAAGATATGAAAACTCATTGTAGCATTTTTATTGCACTGCTTTATAGTAATTCATATCAGAGATTGAAGCCGTTTGTGTTTATCAGATTCTACTCAGCACATAGAGACTTATGTGAGCCTGTGTACACATTGCCATTTACTTTGGCTCCAGTGCGCTCACACAGCTGGTGCCTGAAGCTGTATATACATGTTTTCAGCTACAATACACACCTACCTTGCAGTTTCTTTGGAAATACTGATGGCTGATACATTTCTTCAGAGGTGTACTTACAAAGAAGAAGAAGAGGAGGAGGAGGAGGAGGAGGAGTTTGGATTTGATATCTCGCTCCATCACTACCCGAAGGAGTCTCAAAGCGGCTAAAGATCTCCTTTCCCTTCCTCCCCCACAACAAACACTCTGTGAGGTGAGTGGGGCTGAGAGACTTCAAAGAAGTGTGACTAGACCATGGTCACCCAGCAGCTGCATGTGGAGGAGCGGAGACTCGAACCCGGTTCCCCAGATTATGAGTCTACCGCTCTTAACCACTACACCACACTGGTAAGGAGATGTATTGGTGCCCCTGAAGCCAGGAGAGATCACAGACCAAAAACTTAAAAAGTTTGCTTTTTGCCACCTTTCGTGCTCCACCAGTGACTTCCTCCACAGCCACTGGGGCTGTGTTAGTCTGTCTGCTTGCCTTCCTGCCTCCCCTTTTCCCTCCATCCACTCACTGTTTTCCCTCCGAGCTGCCAGAGAGCTGCCATTTTTGCATCTCCCTTTACAAAGCTATTGTACTACCAACCTTACTATATGCTTGTGAAACATGGACCACTTATAAATGCCATCTCCAACTCCTCGAAAGATTCCATCAACGGTGTCTCTGAAATTTTTTACACATCACTTGGGAAGACAGGCGAACTAATATCAGTGTACTGGAAGAAGCAAAGATCACCAGTGTTGAAGCAATGATTCTTCAACATCAACTTCGTTGGACTGGTCATGTTGTGCTAATGCCTGATGATCGTCTTCCAAAGCAACTACTCTATTCCGACCTTAAAAATGGAAAGTGTAATGCTGGTGGTCAACAAAAGAGGTTTAAAGACTGTCTCAAGGCAAATCTTAAAAAATGTAGTATAAACACTGACAACTGGGAAACACTGCCTGCGAGCGCTCCAGTTGGAGAACAGCCTTTACCAAAGGTTTCATGGGCTTTGAACATAGCTGCCAAGTACCCCCTTTTCCTGGGAAATCCCCATTTTTCCTTACCATTTCCCGGCGGTCTCCTGTTTCAGCTCCTCTCCTGTTAATCTCCCTTATTTTGGTTCCTGTCGGCGGCCATTTTTCTGGTGCCACTTTGCCCATCTATGGGCACCAGAAAATGGCCGGCGCGAGAAGTCACATCTATACATGTCTGGAAGTGCGTAGACGCAACTTCCGGCGTCGCTTTGCCCATCTATGGGCACCGAAAATGGCCGGCACCAGCACCGGAAGTTGCGTCTACGCACTTCCGGACATGCGTAGATGCGACTTCTGGTGCCGGCGCTGGCCATTTTCGGTGCCCATAGATTGGCAAAGCGACACCGGAAGTTGCGTCTACACAACTTCTGGTGTCGTGCGGCTGCCGATCCCGGATTTCTCTGCGAGAGACTTGGCAGGTATGGCTTTGAAGAAACTCAGTCTCAGGACGCAAGGGAGAAACGTGCTAAGAGGAAGGCACGCTTGGCAAATCCACACCGTGATCAACTCCCGCCTGGAAACCAATGTCCCCACTGTGGAAGGACGTGTGGATCCAGAATTGGCCTCCACAGTCACTTACAGACCCATTGTTAAAATCGTGTTTATGGAAGACAATCTTACTCGGCTATGAGTGATCGCCAGAGAAGAAGAATGCCCCTGCATTTCTCCTTCAACCAGCTTCCATCTGATTTGAAAATGTACACTGTGGTTAAGCTGAGGTGTGCACATTTGAGACAGATGACACACATGTACAGATGACAGCTTCACAAACAGGAGTTTGGAGGGGGTTGTAGGCATGGAGAAACCAAACAGGTAATGTGCGTTGGATGAAGGCATCTCCATCCCCTCTCAACTGTGTACAGCAATGTGCAAATGTGACTTGAAATGCAGAGAAGGCGAGGAAATGACCTTAAAATGTCATTTTAAGCCATTAATATATACCTAGCCTGTGTGAATACTGGAAAAGGTTAAGTATACTGACACGGCTCTATCATTCAGAAGTGATGGGGCCTCCTGTAATCTTTAGGGTGCTTAAATTCCGCTGAAATCATTCGGATATAATGCAACCTCAAATACTTTTATTTATTCAAATTTATGGTGTGATCCAAAGAGTTGTAAAAAATATTGCAGAATATTAAAATGCGCATATATTACTAAGCAGATTTCGAGTGTAGAGGGAAGCTACCAGAAACGTCAATGATTATATATGATACTACTGTTGAGCTTCATTACATTTCCAATTAATAGCCCACCTGGCCAGCTTACTTGTGTGAATTTCTGCTGCCATCTTGGCAAATCTAGCTACTTTATGGGTTGCAGACATAACTTCCCTACCCAGCACAATTTTAAGCTGCAATCTCATGGGCCAATTACCCATCTGTTTTTGCGAAAATATGGGAGTGATTTTCTCTGGACGTACTATGCATAATGGACAGTACCATAGATAATCTCAATCGAACCACAAATGCACATTCTGTGGTCCCACGGGATGCACACTGCTGGAGTCACTGTGGATATCACGGTCTGGGGTGAGGAAAAAGCTTTCTCTCTGTGTTGTAGGGTCTCCAGGCTGAGCCAGACCACACTCATATTCCAAGTATGATTTGAAGCCTGGAGAAAACTGAAGAGGAACCGATTACTGCTCTATCCCTTCGAATTGTGATGTCTTTCAATAAAGGAATGCGTTGGCAGCAATTGAATCCTTTGCTAGCAGCTCCAACTGGAATAACTTGTAATTCGCTGTAACCCTGAATGTTGCTGCAACGCTGAATTTTTTAATATTGTGCATATATATGCATGCACGCTTCTGAGCTTGCCCCACCATACCCTTGCAACGATATCATCGGTCCCTGCATGGATTTATTCAAAAAAGAAAAGGTTCCTCTATGTGGAATGTTGCCCCCAATTTTAATATCCTTGTTGCATCTGTTAGTCAAGGAATGCTTTGGCAGCGACTGAAGTCTTCGCTAGCACCTCCGAGCAGAATAACTCATTTATTTATCTATATTTATTTCATTAAAAAATTATATCCTGCTTGATTGTAAGGCAGGGGGAACCTCAAAGCAGTTTACAAAAAGAATAAAGCGGTAGAATTACCAACAAAAGCAGTTAAAAATAGCTGTTCAAAGAATAATTAAAACCAAACCGGATTAAAACACATTTAAACATGGGTAGGCCTGCCTTGTAAGATGGTTGCTTCTCCTCTCACCATGGTGGTTGGAAGGAAGCAAAATTATTTCGCACAGATAAATCCTGTGTGAAGCAGTTTGCAAACCGTAAATCAGGTCCTCTCTAACAAGAGGGCACATGTTGCAGTGCGACCTGGCAGCCAGACCCAGTGTTGTGGGTGGGAACATTTGGATAGCCACAATACCCTATTGGAGGTCCCTCAATCTTGGGAGCAATTGGGCAAGAGCAACCAGTCAAAGCAATCGAGGGACCTCTATTTAAGCCCATGCACGTGTCCCTGAGCTTCCTCTTTTGGGCTCTGTGCATCGGAAGACCCACCCGCCTCTCCCTAATTTTAGGGCTTGCGCATTTGACCTTGCTATGCCGTCATGTGTTGTCTGTCGTTGGGACAGGGGCACGGCAGGAATATTCGCCACTTGGCTGATTGGCTGGTGCCATTTGGGTTTCGCCTGCCGCGTAGCAAATTGTCACAACTTGTAAGGTTGCGGATAGGCTCTGGTTCAGGTGATAAGGATGGGGGAACGCTCTCACCATCCCTATGTGAAGAGGATTCCGTTAAAGGAATCCAGGGACTCAATGGTTGGTCTTCCCTGTGAGGGGTTGTCTGAGCAGGGGCATCACAATGGGGGGGTGATGGGGGCAGTACGCCCCGGGTTCCACTCTGGGGGGGTGCCACTTGGCGCCCCCACCCCCGTGACTCCCAAGCTGAGCCTCCAGCCTCCCGGTAAAAAGTCTGTTTGCGACGCATGCTTGGCTGGAGGCTCGGCTTGGGAGTCGCGAGGGTGGGGGCGCCACGTGGCACCCCTCCCCGCCAGACCACATGGATTGGAGTTGCCGGGGGTGGCGATACCCCGTTATGTAACACACATGCACAGCGGGATGCTGTGCATGGGTGTTACGTAGTGGGGTATTGCCACTGCCCCCGCGCCTCCAAAGCCGCGCACCTCCAGTTACAAAACTCCAGGTAGAAAGCCCACTCAGCGCGGCGCGCCCGCTGCGCTGAGCGGGCTTTCTACCTGGAGTTTTGTAGCTAGAGGTACACGGCTTTGGAGGTGCAGGGGGGCAGTGATACCCCACCACGTAACGACGCCGTAGCGACGCCGTGCCCCCCCGTGCATGCAATTTGTCGTCCCGGGTGTCGCAGCGCCTCGCTACGCTCCTGTGTCTGAGTCTGAGTCCAGGGGACATCTGGGTGAAGGCCTAGCAGGGCTCAGGTGCTCACCTGAGGCTCACCTATGGTTGGTGCCCAGGGTCAGCGCTGCCTGCAAGGGAGATAGTCGAACCAGAGCCTATGCAACCACTCACTTGATTGTAATCAATAAAGTTGTGGCCTAAATTCTGCCAAAAACCAAACCAAAATTTGAGTCTTGTCTGAATTTATTTTGGGGGGTGGTTAAAAGGTCTCCACACACAAAACGCTCTGAAAATCATTGATACATAAAAAAGAGCTTGTTAACCTGTTTTGAACACTGGTAAACCACCGAACTGAATAAGAAACGGTAGCATTTTATGTCCTGCAAGACATTTTAAAACAATATGCTTTGCATTTCCCCCTTCTGAGCCTTGGAAGGGCGGTGTGCTGACATAACAACTATCCACGCAGGTGCTCCCTTGGAGATTGCTTTCCGTCTGTTTTTATTTAATATATACAAATTTAATTACATTTTATTGCTGCTGTTTTTAATTGGCGCTGGTAGGAAAGAGCCTCCCAGCCACGCACCGAACCCAACGGGTGTGTTAAAACAAACGCCCGAGGCCTCAGCCCAGAAAGAAAGAAACATACTTAAATCCCATTAAAAATCAATGCAACCGTAGTACCTGCATAAGCAGGATTCATGTTGTCATGGTTGTGTCTTTTATGAAGAGGACAATCCAGACTCCATTAAAATCCATGTCAAAGGGGGAGGGGAAAACACCATTGACTTGATGATTCAATTTTCTTTGCAGCACGATATTCTTCATCTTCATTGTTCACTCGAGTGCTGCCACAAGTCGCCACAATTGAGTAATGTAGGAAGAATGTATACTTGTGTCTACCTACCGGTATGAGCCACATACAGTTGTTGGGAGTTGATCCAAAATAATATTCAGCACAACAGATTCCAGTTTGCAGGAATAAAGGCTTGATGTGCGACCATTTTAGTCTTCTATATTCTTGGGTGAACCTATGGTCTATTTGGGAGGGCTATAGCTCAGTGGGAGGGTGTAACATGCAGAAGGTCCAAGACCCAACCCCCACTGTCAAAAACGGGGGTGGGGAAGCTCAACAACTCTGTCCAGATTTTCACTTTAGGGAATATGGCAACTCTAGTATAGGGAAGCTTCCTATGTCATTCCATAACTTCATGTTCTCTAAGCAGAGCTCCATAGTCTAGAAATGGACTGGCACTGGGGTTGCAATTCCAATCAACCCTAGTAGTCAACATGGTCAATGGCCAGGGATAATGGGAGTTGTGGTCTAGCAACTTGGGGAAATAGGGGCAGGTTCCCTAACCCTTATTCTAGCTTCGCAACGAAGTTGAGGACAACTAAAAGTAAGAGGATCTTACAGTTACAACACATCCGTTCTGGCAGACTATTGCACGTAAATATATACATTTGCAAATTACTTTCAAATCCCCAAAAGAGAATATAGAAATGTGGGAAATTCACTTTCTCACAGTACTATAAACATTCTTGGTAAGGCCTGGTAAGATTAAGCTGGGAGCTGTGTCCAGACTCTGAGCTCCTAACTGGCGACTTCTGCTCTAAACTATTAGTGTTCAGTTTTGTAAGAAAGATCTAATTTGGATGACCAGGTGTCTTCCAGGGCAAGATTGACAAAAATCCATGGATTCTCACAAAAATCCTGTTGCTCCAGGAATACCACATCCTGGGATAGGAGTGGGGATGAATTTGGATCGTGCTTGAACTAAGTTCTATGACTCCCCTGTGTTGACAGCAGGCAAAATACCTACTTGTTATTTTTGGTATTGATTAGTCCAGATTTTGTTACTGAAGTTTTGGAGTATGAGATGAATAAAGTCTGAGAAGGGCAATCTGGATCTGTACTCACATCAACTGTCCTCACATCAACTGCTGATGATCTTGGTCAAAATGATATCAATCATAATATTTCCAGGTATCCTTCCTTCCTTCCTTCCTTCCTTCCTTCCTTCCTTCCTTCCTTCCTTCCTTCCTTCCTAAGAATATTACAAAGTAAGCCAGAAATAGAATTGTAACATTTTCCCTCTTCGTCCCCCATTGTTTGTTTTGCAACCATGACAGAGTTGGTGTGAACAGCACACAATTTGAAATAAACTGTTACTATGGTTCTGAATGCATCTTGTATTATGAGTTGATCAGACAGTGTAATGGTGTACAGTGGTACCTTGGTTTAAGAACAGCTTAGTTCAGGGGCGTAGGAAGATAGGGGCGGTGGGGGCGGGCTGCCCCGAGTGGCGGGCTCCAAGGGGCGCCATCGCGGGCGCCCACCGCCCTCAAAACGCGTGCCCCGCCCCCGGAAAGTGTGTCACGCCCCTCCGGGAGGCACGCCCCGCCCCCGGAACACATGCCATGGCCCTCCGGGAGGCGCGCCCCACCCCTGGAACGTGTGCCACGGCCCTCCGGGAGGTGTGCTGTGCCCCAGAACGGGCACCAGCCCCGCCCCCACCCCCACCCCCGGTGCCGGAGCATGAAGCTCCGCCACTGGCTTAATTTATGAGCAAATTGGATTAAGAGCGCTGCAAACCCGGAAGTAGGTGTTTCGGCTTGTGAACTTTGCCTTGGAAGCAGAACTTGTTTTGCTTCCTGTTGAATGTGTTACATTTGCAAATTGAGTCCCCCACTGCTATGGGAATATTTGAGGAATTATTGTATTTTAATCTTTTGTTGAAAGCCGCCCAGAGTGGCTGGGGAAACCCAGCCAGATGGGTGGGGTATAAATTATTATTATTATTATTATTATTATTATTATTAGAAAGCACGCCTTGGTTTAAGAACGCTTTGGTTTAAGAACAGACTTCCGGAACGGATTAAGTTCGTAAACCAAGGTATCACTGTATTTGTATAATCTTTGTAAAGACAATACTCTAATTTGTGGAGTGGATTCAGAATCTTGTTTTTGTAGGTCGTTTACTTACAGTCAGCTAGCATCTATTTCCCACAGACTTTTTTTAAAAATCTAGACAAATAGTTAATGAATTGATTAAGGTCAAACTCTTGACACCTGAGACTATCCCCCACTCTTAACCTCCCCCAGTGCAGTATGTTACTCAATTCTTGCTTAGCAAATTAGAATGATGAATTGTGACTTTCTTGGGAAGGAGTGAAAGAACCATTCAAAGCAAGACAGATGTTGCAGGACCATCTCCCATCATCCTTGACCATTGGCTATGCAAGCTGGGACTGATGGGATTTGCAGCCCAACAACATCTGGAAGGTTCCGGCCTCGTTTTAAGGAGTTTCATTAAAGTTTATTAAAGTTCAGTGCTGGCGTGGTGATATACAGTATCTGTCTATTCAGTCAATGAGAGGCTTCCTAATCACCTATTTCAATCATTAATTACAGACGTTTCCCATTTATAAACAGGGAATGACAGCATAGCCTATCTTTGTGCAATAGGGATAATTGAAATAATCGCCTACTCCTATCTTCATCTCTCTCCAAAATGCATAATGAGCACCAGGTATAGACAATCTCCCAGCAGACTAAAGTGGCACCATGTAAAGCAGGGAGAAAAAGGCACATGCTTTAAGAACCCAAAGGCGATGTGGATGAGAATAATCTGCCTAGCAACTCAGAGCCCACATTGCTTCTGATCTCTATGCATGTAAATTTTACATTTATAGAAACCTCTCTTTTTAGGAGATCCATGAATATTTCTTCAAAGGTGCAGGTGTACAGTATGTAAATAGATTAAAGGTAAAGGTAAAGGGACCCCTGACCATTAGGTCCAGTCGTGACCGACTCTGGGGTTGTGCGCTCATCTCACATTATTGGCCGAGGGAGCCGGCGTATAGCTTCCAGGTCATGTGGCCAGCATGACAAAGCCGCTTCTGGGAAACCAGAGCAGCACATGGAAACGCTGTTTACCTTCCCGCTGTAGCGGTTCCTATTTATCTACTTGCATTTTGACGTGCTTTCGAACTGCTAGGTTGGCAGGAGCTGGGACCAAGCAACGGGAGCTCACCCCGTCACAGGGATTCGAACCGCCGACCTTCTGATCAGCAAGCCCTAGGCTCAGTGGTTTAACCACAGCGCCACCTGGGTCCCCATGTAAATAGATTACTATCTGTTAAAAGATAGTAACGATCAATCTAGAGAAGTTCTATGTGCAGATGTGCAATGGTCAATGTGCAGAACATTTCGTATCATCGTTCTTTTTACCCCAACATACACTAGTGGCCAAAATTGTGGAAACTTTTTTTTTTGGGAAGTGTATTTCCAAGGTTTGATGGCTCATAACACCACTTTTTTGCGCCATTTCTTTAATTTTATTTTGTTTTACAAGCTCACTAAATGAAAGAACACAAAAAACCCCACCAACTTGATAGCAATCACACAGCACACTGACAAATGTCCTCCTCTCAGCTCCATCCAGTACATAACATCAATAGCAGAATCCTACTGTGACGTGATTGAATCATTCCCAAAACAAGATGACACCTGATTGGCTCTCTAAACACTCATGCTCCTTGGCTACATTCAAATGAAGGAAAGCTACTAAATATCAACCTAAGCAAGTTGTGCTTCCTTTTTCTATAACCTTTTATAGAATACAGATAATTGAACAAACTTTGTTGCATTATATTCTTCATTAAAGTATCTTTCCATTGATATATAGTTTTATGGTATTACTCCCCAAAAGTGGTGTTATGAGCCATCAAACCTCAGAAATACCCCTTTCCCAAAAGGTTTCCACAATTTGGGCAACTAGTGTAGAAGAAGAATGCCTCTTTACCATGGCTTTTTGACACCCAAGTTGCATATTTTCTTATGATCCAAGTTGTTTCTCTAATACAGTCATACCTCGGGTTACAGCTGCTTCAGGTTGCGTCTTTTCGGGTTGCGCTCTGCGCCGAACCCAGAAGTACCAGAACGGGTTACTTCTGGGTTTCAGCGTGTGAGCATGCGCAAAATCACTAAATCGTGCTTTGCGCATGCGCAGAAGTGCCAAATTGTGATCCGCGGGTTGCGTACACTGCGGGTTGCAAACGTGCCTCCCGCATGGATCACGTTCGCAACCGGAGTTTCCACTGGAGTAAGATGTTTTAATCTAGTTTTAACATTGTGTTTTATTTGTTGTAACCCACTCTGGGCGTTAGGGTGAAGGGTAGGTATTTAATAATAATAATAATAATAATAATAATAATAATAATAATAATAATAATAATAATATGAATTTGTGGGAATCCAATTGATTTCTTAATCATGGAAAGCATGGAGGTTATAAGGCCTCATGCCATGAAGCCTGGAGATATGTGATGTGTTCCTCTTTCTATCAATGTTGCAGTATATAAAAGTGGCCACATGTCTGAAAATATCTAACTCTAACAAAGAGCCTTGACACTTGGGTGACCCTGCTACAAATGGAAAGAGTTGCCCTCTTTGTTCTAGCAGGGAGATCTGTATGCTCAGGTTACAGATGCCCACCCTCATTGCCACGCTTTCTCCAGACCCGGTTAAGCTTCATGAATATGTAGATAGATCTCCGTATTGCTAGTAGTTATGTTCTACCAGACCTAGGCCAGGGTCACACTCTTTGCTGGAATTTGATAACAGTCCCAGAGATATGAATACGTGGTATATAATTATGCATGCTGAAGCGCTCTCATTTTGGAGGAAAGATTGATTTCCCTATAAGGGGCTACATTCTGGATGAGTGGGAAGCCGCAAGCTACTTGATATTGCACTGTGATATTGAAAAATTCCTACGTTTCTTGGAAATGAATGTAAATAGTTGAATGTGCCTCTTTTAAGCGAGAATTTCACTTCCACCACAAATGTAACTATATGTTTATTTTCATATCTATGCATCAGTATCTACATTCCAGATACCACATTGACCTCACAGTTTGAAGCTGTGTTCCAGCAGCTATATTTTGTATTATTATAGTTGGATAGCCAGACCTTTCTTGTGTGTGTATATATATCCTGTATAAGTTGCTGCTTGCGGCCACTGACTGCTCATTACGAGGCTCCAACACTGATGTAAACTTAAGTTTGGCTGAAATTGCTCATTGACTTTAGAGTAAAAAACAAAAACAAAGGTATTTCCAGCCCTCCTTACGCACTCAGCAGCCTGCTCTTATGCTATTTGGGCTTGCTGTGAAAGTGAGTGGCTAAAACTAATGGTAGCCCATCAAGAGCACTAATAATAATAATAATAATAATAATAATAATAATAATAATAATAATATATTATTTATACCCTGCCCATCTGGTTTGGTTTCCCCAGCCTCTCTGGGCGGCTTCCAACAGAAATATTAGAATACACTAATTTCTTAAACATGAAAAGCTTCCCTAAACAGGGCTGCCTTCAGATGTCCTCTAAAAGTCTAGTAGTTGTTTTTCTCTTTGACATCTGGTGGGAGGGCGTTCCCACTTGATCTGCTCAGGCCCATTGTGATACAAATAAGAAGGCCTGCAACTTCCTGCTCAGTAACATGCCCCCTCCCCAAAGGCTGTGAATTTGCTAGAACACACACATGCATCATGTAACACATTTGATGCACCATGTAACCATCTAGCATTACACTGGCCAAATCCTTACAGGTGATCTCACTTTTTGGAATGTTGCCTCTGGTCACAGTCTAGAGAGCGAATGGATTCATTTAAAAAAAAAAATGAAGGCATAGTTCAACAAGCAAGTGTTGGCTGTTGCTCAGTAGGAGGGTCCCAGTGCAACTTCCGGTGGAGGTTTTAATCCTTGTAACTTGATAGCACACTTTTGGGTCTGAGGACAGAATTTGTGTGCAGCCTGTGACAAGTGGAATCCTCCCTTTCGCTCAATTAAATTGAGTACAATCCTCCCTCCAATTAAACACTCGCAATATGCCTTTGGCTCAAGTAAGTTGTCGCCTGCAGGCTCTTCCATAGTTTTTGAGCTGCCTGACACAACAACCAGCTTCTCTAAAGGAAGAACATAGGCGTTGCCTTCATCTGGATCCACTGAAAGTTGGGCATTCTTGCATCTCCACTCCTCTTTGGTTGCCTGCAATGTCTCTCTCGAACCTCCGCCCCCCCCCCTTCTCTATGTTAAAATGGGAGAATCTAATCTGAAAGCAAAACAAGCTTGTAACATATTGGCGAATGAAATTACTAGCAATTAAATAACTCAGTCTAAGGGAAATATGAAAAACACACACATTAAAAGCCTATGATGCCTGGTTGTTACTAAGGAAGCAAGGAGGCAAATTGAGCAATGCTAGCCCAAGGAGGCAGCTGACATCTGGGCTCCCTGAAAAGGCACTGGATTCTGTTCAAAGATCGACGCTGTTGCAACAATGATTTGGCATGACCCAGCCTAAGACAAGTTGGGCACTTTTACAGTCTTATGCATGTCTGTTCAGAAGGGTGTTCCATTGTAGAACCTGCTCCAAGGATGTAGCTGTAGCATACTGTAAATCCCATTTCTTTCAGTGGGATAAATGCTACTGCTGACCGTGACTAATGGGAAAAAATATGTAGCCAACCTGAACAGGTTTATTGTATCTCTTCCCTTCCTTTCCATCCCCAAAGCCCCAAACAGAGTCTTGTAAACTTTAAATGCTTCTACCCTAGAGAGCCACCACACACACACACACACACACACACACACACACACACAATATTTTGTATTAACATGTGGAATAGCCTCATGTTCTGCCACATTATCTGTACAATCTTTTTTATTCAGTTTTACACTACACATTTAAATTAAAACATTAGACATCAGCAGCAGCATCATTTAGGATTCCCTGAATCCTTAGACTCCCCTCCCCCTTCCATAGTTTCCATTTTCAATCTTTTTCAACTACCTCACATATTTTCTCTATTTTTCTTAAATAATCCATTTTACCCTAGTTTTTTAGTACATTACAAGCATTACTCAAATCCTGCCAAAGTTTTTCATTGTTTACAATGTTCTCTTACAGCAGGCACCCCCAAACTGCGGCCCTCCAGATGTTTTGGCCTACAACTCCCATGATCCCTAGCTAAGAGGACCAGTGGTCAGGGATGATGGGAATTGTAGCCCAAAACATCTGGAGGGCCGAAGTCTGGGGATGCCTGTCTTACAGTAAGTACATTGCAAATTTCCCCCATTCCTTATTAAAGTTCCTCTCCTCCTGTTTTCTGATTTTCCCAGTCATTTTTGCCATTTTGGCATAGTCCATCACCGTCATCAGCCATTCCTCTCTGGTTGGGACTTAATCTTCTTTCCATCTCTGGGCAGTAGTATCCGCACTGCTGTCATCGCATACATAAATATTAGTTTCTGCTCCTTTGGCATCTCTGCACCTAAAATTCCTAGTTAAAAAGCCTCTGTTTCCCCCCACAAACATTATTTTAAACATTTCCCCCCAACTCACTGTATATCATTTCCCAGAATGCTTTTGTTGTTTTGCACGTCCACCACACGTGGTAGAACGTGCCTTCCTTCTCCTTACACTTCCAACATACATTTGAAGCAGTTCTATACAGTACATCTTTGCTAATTTTGTAGGTGTTAAATACCAACAATACATCATTTTCATATAGTTCTCCTTCAGTGCACAGCATGTTATGTTCTGCCACATTATCAATAGCACACAGCCTCTCCTGTTCATCTTTCCCACCTGTCATTAGTTTATCTTCTGCCCTTGACTATTCCCTTCTCTAGTTGGAAAATTTGTAAATATTCTGTGTCATCACAGCCAACCAGCTAAAAGGTGCGCATGTTTGGTGTGTGTGTGGAATTTCTGGGTATCTATGTATTGTAGACTGGAAGAACGATTTGCTATGCAAACTGTAGCATAGAGAACCAGGAGAAACCTCACAAAGAATTCATTCCAAAGGGAGGAATAAGACAAGAGAAGAAATGAAGATGGCCTCTCTATAGTCATCTGGTAGCTCTTTGGATTGGCTGAGGGGAAGCAAGTTCAGTTCACACAAACACACACCCTCACCGAAGACAATCCCTTTGCCCACGTCTCCCAACCTTATGACAAACAGAGGTTTTGGACTACAACTCTTATCATCTCTGGCCCAGGGCCGGTGCGTCCATTTAGGCGAACTAGGCACTTGCCTAGAGCGCGTAAATGGAGGGGGTGCAACCCCCCCGAGCCGCCGCCCTCCCACGGCGCGCACTCGCGCTCCTCCCGCCCATGGAGGAGCAACGAGCGAGCGGTGGCAGTGGCGGCGGCTGCGCCCGTAGCTGAAGCCTTCAGCTATGGGCGCTGTTGCTGCCGCCGCCACTTGCTCACTGCGGCCGCCGCTAAAGAGCTCACAGCGTCCCCTCCATAGGCGGGAGGCACGCGAGCCAAAATGAGAACTCAGCGCCCTCCCGCCTATGGAGGAGACGCAGGGGCGCCAGCAGCGTTGTGCACGTGTCATGACGCATGTGCTGGGGGGTGACGCCAGAAGGTGATTTTGCCTAGGGCGCACAAAGCCCTAGCGCCGGCGCTGCTCTGGCCATTAGCCATACTGGCTGGGGCTGATGGGAATTCTAGTCCAAAGGCATTTCAAAGTCACCAGGTTGGGAAAGGTTGAAATATGTGGGCCCAGGATGAGTGCCTGTGCCAGATGTATTCCCTGCCAGCACAAGGGAGGGAGGAAGGTGCACACAGAGCCCTCAGCCAAGGCTTGGCTTTGGAGATGGTTTCAGCTACGCTAAAAATGTTGGCAATGGCAGGGCATCTCATCTATTAGCAAGAGTCCCTCTCCTACGCTGCCCAGCCTCCCTGTTTTGTCAGCACCTGAAATGGACTCAAAGGGTGGCAAATAGATGAGCATGTGGCTATTTAGTGCATTGAAAAAGTGGTGGCAACTAAATTAGGGGCTTTGCTGTATTTCCCCACATTTTAGCAGTCTGCTGAACTGTATGTTGCTAGCAGAAATGGGCATGGAGTTTGAGAACTTGGGAATTAAACATGGAAAAATGGAAAAACAGAACAGCTTTTAGGGTGGAAAGCAGGGCCGGATTTAGGTTTGATGAGGCCCTAAGCTACTGAAGGTCATGGGGCCCTTTATATGTCCAGCTGTCCTTTGTCAACAACAAATTGTTGCTGTTTTTCGTGTTGAATATATGCTATATGGTAATTTATGGACCTAATAGGTATCAAAAGCCATTTGCACATAACAAAATATGTATTTTATCAAAGTAATTGTTGAACTGAAATACAGTTAAGAAGAAGTATATTAATAGTGAAAAACAATTAGGAAGAGGGACCCAGGTGGTGCTGTGGGTTGAACCAGAGTCTAGGGCTTGCTGATCAGAAGGTCGGCGATTCGAATCCCTGCAATGGGGTGAGTTCCCATTGCTCGGTCCCAGCTCCTGCCCACCTAGCAGTTTGAAAGCACGTCAAAAGTGCAAGTAGATAAATAGGGGCCGCTTCGGCGGAAAGGTAAACAGCGTTTCCGTGCGCTGCTCTGGTTCGCCAGAAGCAGCTTTGTCATGTTGGCCACATGACCTGGAAGCTGTCTGAGGACAAACGCCGGCTCCCTCGGCCTATAGAGCGAGATGAGCGCCGCAACCCCAGAGTCGGACACGACTGGACCTGATGGTCAGGGGCCCCTTTACCTTACAATTAAGAAGAAGTATATTAATAGTGAAATAATTATTAAGCTCTAACTTAAAGTGATTGGGGGCCCATTACTTACATCATAGGAGCCTACACAACACAAAACACTGTTGTTGTATGTAGGTTTTATTTTATTTGTTTTCTATATTTTATTTTAGAAATGTGCAACCAGTTTGTTTCCCTTTAATGTTTTTTTTGGGCCCCCAATAGAGTGGGGCCCTAAGCTATAGCTTGTACATAAATCCGGCACTGGTGGTAAGCGAGACTGAGGATGCACTCCTGCACACATTTACCCAGGAGTAAGCCCCACTTAGGCCACTCTTGAGAATATACACATTGCCTTGCACTGTAACTGAAGCGAGCACAGAGCCCTTTACTGAGGCATTTGGAAACTCCCATAACAGCCTGTGTAGAAAGAGCTGGAAAGGAGGACGACGATAATTTCGTTCTTTGGACTCAGCCTTTCCTTCTGTTGATTGAAGCCAATGGCACCTCTGTTATTAGTTATTGTGTTGTGTTCCTGTTGTTGTTGTTAATGGAACTGGGTGGAGAGAGGTTTGTGGCTTCTAAGAAAGAAATCATGACCTCTGTGGTTAGTAGACTTCTCTGCTCATAGAAATTCCATTTATGATGTAGAACTCTTGAGTTTCCAGGCTTCTGAATCATGCTGCGGGAGCCTAAATGGGTAAAGACAACTCCCCTCCCCAGAAGTCATTCCTCCAACTTGTGGAGGAGAAATTGTGGTGGGAGGAGTCAGCAAACTCAGTCTAATTTCTTCGCTCCCTCACACCTTGATTAAAGGTGGAAGTAGAATACTCGAATCGGGCTATTGTTTGGCCAATAGGCAGCACTGGGCTCCATGGCCTCTGGGTGCAGTTGGGTGTTTCCTCCTGATGTTCTGTCTTAAGAGTTCCTGTCCAGTTTCCAGATGGAATAGCTAAGAAAACCAGAACACTTCAGGTTGGGTTTCTGCAACAGAAAGGAGTCTACAATTCCAGATTATGGGTGGGAGTTGCCACTCTTGAACAACGCTCCTTCCATGGAAGCAGCATCCTGTGAAGAGAAGACCACGGAGAAAAAAATCCAGCTGGTTTTCTGTGTCAGGGCATTTTTTCCACAGAGGGGATCATTTGATGATGATGGTAAAAGGTAAAGATAAAGGATCCCTGGGCGGTTAAGTCCAGTCAAAGGCGACTGTGGGGTTGGGGCGCTCATCTCGCTTTCAGGACGAGGGAGCCGGCGTTTGTCCGCAGACAGCTTTCCGGGTCATGTGGCCAGCATGTCTAAACTGCTTCTGGCTCAACGGAACACTGTGACAGAGACCAGAGCGCACGGAAACCCTGTTTACCTTCCCGCTGCAGAAGTACCTATTTATCTACTTGCACTGGATTGTTTTCAAACTGCTAGGTTGGCATAGCTGTCAACTTTCAGGTTTGAAAATAAGGGATCAGCAGCCTCACCTGTCCCGGGGACAGTCTACGGTATATCTAACAATCCAGGATAGCAGCGGGAAACGGCGCTGGAATAAGGGAATTTACAGCAAAGAAAGGGAAGGTTGACAGCTGTGGCTTGGAATAAGGGAGTTTCCCACAAAAAAGAGAGGGTTGACAGCTATGTAAATGTTGGTAGGAGCTGAGCAGAGCAACAGTAGCTCACTCCGTCATGGGGATTAAAACCGCTGACCTTCTGATTGGCAAGCCCAAGAGGTTCAGTGGTTTAGACCACAGCAGCAGCAGCAGCAGCAACAACAACAACAACAACAACAACAACAACAACAACAACAATGTGTGTGTATACTGTACTGGGTTAGAAACTATGCAAAGGAATTAAACCATTAAAATAAAGGTAGCCGTGTTGGTCTGACGTAGTCGAAACAAAATTAAAAAAATTCCTTCCAGCAGCACCTTAAAGACCAACTAAGTTTTTTTTATTTTGGCATCCAAAATAAAAAAAACTTAGTTGGTCTTTAAGGTGCTGCTGGAAGGAATTTTTTCATTAAAATAAACAATGTTAAATCAGCCCTTTCCCTCGGTGATTTCAAATCACAGTGCTTTACATAAATTCACCCTGTTTATTGAAATGACATGGCTACACCTATTAACCATGGATGAAGGGGAAGCAGAGGAAACATTTGAGGCACTAGGCCTCACCTGCTTACACACGCAACTGTTTTTAAGCAGCTGCATGAGCCATCATCTTTGGTATTAATGGCTCTGGAGTGCCACCTATCACACTGAGAACACAGTGCAAGGCAATGAAAGATGGAGAATCGCAAGCAAGAGTGCTTTGCCTTGTACACCTGTCAGGTTCAGTAGTACAAAGATCAGAGGAGGCCAGCTCTGAGAACAGCTTAGTCAGGGCCAGCAGGGTGAGGCCACTGCCTCAGGCAGCAGAAACCCTCAAGGTGTCACCCCTGTGGGCACCCTGCCTGGCCCACTGTCGATTTCAAGGTTAAGATAGCTCTGATTTCAGTGGACTTGTAAGAAGGTAAAGGAATTCTGGGAAACAATATATAATGAAATGAAAAAAAATGTTTAAGATAACCTTCATCAAATACCCAGAAGCTTTTCTACTAGGGAACGAAATACCAAATGATTTGAAAAGAATGTTTATGTATGCCATGATGGCCGCAAGAATGCTTTTGGCCCAGAAGTGGAAGGAAGAAAAGGTCCCAACCAAGGAAGAGTGGATAACCCAGATGATGGACGATGCTGAAATGGTGAAGATGACCATAAAAGATCAGACACCAAGATGAAGAAAAAATTAATACTGAGTGGGAGAAAATTATAGAGGATTTAAAAGGCCACTCTAAACATTTAAAAACGTTAGCGGGATTGTTATAACACTTACAATGTAATAAGATTAGAGTGTTTTTTTTTTAAAAAAAGGATATAAAATGAATTGGAAAAATGTAATTAGATGTAATAAAAGAATATAAAAATTGGAAACCAGGGGAGGCCGGGGGGAAGTCTGGGGAGCCAAGTAATCACAGATGTGTAAAAATGGAAACATTATTTAAATGTATAAGAATATTGTTTAAAAAATGGGAAAAAAATGGGGGAGGGAAAAGATTGTTCCGATTTCTGGCAAGATCTCACCGAAATCACAGGAAAACAGAAATAAGCGCAATCTCACTTGAAATCAATGCCAGTGCCGGGCCTGCTTTTCCACTAGTGGTTCAGGTGGCAGAACAGGCAGGGCAGGTGACGAGGGCAGCAGCAGGGCAAGGCGGCACTTCACATTTTGCCTTGAGTGGAGAAATGAGACGCCCTTAGCAGAAGATGAAAAAATCACTTCCATTAGCAAAGAGGATTGTTATGAAACTCCAAGATCCAGAAAGGAGTTTGCAGAGTCAGGATAACATGTCATTACTGCTGTACAGTGGTGCCTCGCTTAACGAATGCCCTGCTTAACGAAATTTCCACTTAATGAAAGGATTTTTCGAGCGGAGGTTGCACCGCTAGACGAATTCGTTTTATGAAAAATTCGTCTAGCGAATTGTGGTTTCCCATAGGAATGCATTGAAATTCAATTAATGCGTTCCTATGGGCAAAAAAAAAAAAAAATCCAAAAAAAATTTCAATGCATTCCTATGGGATTCGCTAGACGAATTTTTCGTTATAAGAAAAGACCCGTGGAACGAATTAAATTCGTCTAGCGAGGCACCACTGTATATACATGAAAAGAACAGTGCCATTGCTCTGATTCCAAACGGATTCCCAAATTCATGAAGAGTTTTGCGTTTGGGGCAGTCTCGTGCCCAAAAAGACTTTATACCTGACGGTCACAAATCTAATGATGGTTGTGCTATAAACAGATATTGGCGCATCTCCCTCATGAAATGCCAGGTTTTCTCCACCTGATTTATGAATTTGTGATGTCCCATTTCACGATTCTTCCCAGTGGGAAAATACCTCAATAAAAAGTTGTGTTGGAGGGCTCTTTTGCTAGGCTTGAAAATGTCTGTGATGGAGCAGTGCTTCCACCTGGTGGTTTGAAGGCAGAAAGACATCTGCCGGACTTGGCAGAAGCTGCAAAAATGAAACTGCCTCTGGAAGTTTGGGAGAAAGGTCATGCTAAAGACTGTTTGTCTTTGGACTCTGAGAAGTGTGGCAGAAAATTCCAAACTGCTATACACTGTGTGGAGAAATAATCTCTGTTGTCTGTCCCGAATTCGCCACTATTGTGCCATTAGATGAACTCAGGTTCTGGTATTATAACAGTGGGATTAAGAAAAAACCATATTTCTATCTGATTCACTTTATCTAGGTTACTAGAAAACCTATTTTCGGCCCAAGAGGCACATTTCTTTCCAGAAACCTTCTGGGCTCCACTTGCAAGAGCTCAAGATGGTGGAGCAATGAGTGTAAATTTTACTCTTGTATAGGAGGACTCAGGTGGCGCTGTGGGTTAAACCACAGAGTCTAGGGCTTGCTGTTCAGAAGGTTGGCGGTTCAAATCCCTGCAATGGAGTGAGCTCCCGTTGTTCGGTCCCAGCTCCTGCCAACCTAGCAGTTCGAAAGCACGTCAAAGTGCAAGTAGATAAATAGGTACCGCTCTGGCGGGAAGGTAAACAGCGTTTCCGTGCGCTGCTCTGGTTCGCCAGAAGCAGCTTTGTCATGCTGGCCACATGACCCGGAAGCTGTCTGCAGACAAATGCTGGCTCCCTCGGCCTATAGAGCGAGATGAGCGCTGCAACCCCAAAGTCAGACACGACTGGACCTGATGGTCAGGGGCCCCTTTACCTTAGGATCATAGAATTGTAGGGTTGGAAGGACCAGGAGGGTCATCTAGTCCAACCCCCTGCAGTGCAGGAATCTTTTGCCCAGTGTGGGGCTCGAACCAACCCAGAGATTAAGAGTCTCATGCTCTACCAGCTGAGCTATGATTCAGGTATACCCGGTAGTAGTCTAGTGTCTACAAACCATCTCTGTCCACCGTCCAGGAAAGCAAGAGACATGGTTGGAGTTTAAGGTCACCTTCCAGCCTGGAGGGTGAGAAGCAGGACCAAGGGCCACATAGAAAGATTTGGAGGGCCACTTTCAGCCACTGCACCTGAGGTTCAGGCCCTGCTCTACAACATGCATAATTTTACACACCTCAGTATTTAACTGTGGATAGAGTTGGAGAACTTGGTTTTTCT
Source organism: Zootoca vivipara (assembly GCF_965207765.1). Classification (NCBI taxonomy): domain Eukaryota; kingdom Metazoa; phylum Chordata; class Lepidosauria; order Squamata; family Lacertidae; genus Zootoca; species Zootoca vivipara. The sequence continues at coordinate 22,950,578 of NC_142591.1, forward strand.
CAGTGAGTGGCCACTGGGACCATACAACAACAGACCTTAAAGGATCTATACTGCCTTCCAGTACATTTGCAAGCACAATTCAAAGTGTTGGTGCTGACCTTTAAAGCCCTGTATTCTTGAAGGAGCATCTCCACCCCATCGCTCAGCCTGGACACTGAGGTCCAGCTCCGAGGGCCTTCTGGTGGTTCCCCCACTGCGAGAAGTGAAGCCTCCCTGTGGAATGCCGTCCCATCAGATGTCAAACAGATGGGCAACTATATGACTCTTAGGCAACCTTGACATCTGAAGGCAACCTTGTATCAGGAAGTTTTTTTATGTTTGGTGTTTTATTATGTTTTTATATGTGTAGGAAGCTGCCCAAAGTGGCTGGGCAACCCAGTCAAATGGGTGGGGAATAATCATATTTATATTCATAATCATAATCCACAGTGACTATCTGCTCAGCACTGAGCATCTAAACATGTGGAGTTAGTTACTGTAAGTCTTTTAGTTACTCCTCAAGCTGTGATTTCTTTTCACAGAAGGGTGACACCTCCATAATAATATGTCAATAAGAATTACCTCTTTAAAATAGAATTTTGCCAGGGTAACATTCAGAGTTCAGGATGAGAAGGAGTCATCCGAGTGACATGTTGCTGGGCTGGTTGCGCAAGAGAGCATGACATGAGGTGTGCATTAAGTTATTTTAAGATGCACCGGCTCATCCAAAGGGATTATGGAGCTTTGACACAAAGCCAACTGACTCTCATGTCCGCAAGGTGAGATTACCTGATGATACCCACACCCCCTGGAGTGACTGCATGAATGCAATTACATAAAAAAGCCTTTATTAACAGGGGAAAGTACCAAACCATCCCTGGGAGAACACAAAGTTCATTGTTCCCTGCCTTGGCTGTGTGACTCACACTTTGACACTGAGAGGGATCTGCAGTATTGTACCAAGGCATGTATACGCTTGGGGAATTTAATAATAGGTCTCTCTAAAGATTTTTATTGGAACAAATGGCAGGACAGATTACTGCAGCTCACGCTGTTGGGAATAAATTTCTGTGTTTCATTTTCATAGGGCAGGTGTGGGGGCAGAAGGCAGACTGAGATCTAGCGCAAGATCTCTTGAGTGGTTTGCAGTAGATGAGCACGGATTTCCCAATTCCCAATTGCTTACCAATAGCAGCAACAAAATGTCTGTTCCCTTCCACCCTGAAATTTAACTGTGGAAATGAAAGAAAGGTTGGGGTGACCTGGACTGTGTGTGTGTGTGTGGGGGAAATAATACATTTGCAGCCAGATGTTGCAGAATATATATAACACACTCAGAGACATATAAAAATCTGTTTAATTCCAGGACTGCCATAATAACTCAGAGACACCTTTTCTCCTTCTGTGGGAGGGTGACCATATAATAAAGATAAATTGGGGGTTCAAAGGAGGAGGGGAAAAAACCTTCTTCCTGTGTAGCTCAAACGAAAGAATGCATATTTTTTTCTTGAATAGCAAGTCCTTCCAAACAAAATAATTCACTGTCCTTCTGACTCTGACTCTGACTCTGACTCTCTCTCTCTCTCTCTCTCTCTCTCTCTCTCTCTCTCTCTCTCTCTCTCCTGTGTAAAGTTATTTTGACACATTCATGCCATCCACATGTCAAATATGCTTTCCAAGCAGCCTGTGCCTGCATAGGAGACTGTGGGGAATTAACTTTTAGCTTCTCTGCCGGTGTGCATGTTGGCATCTTGTGTTTTTCTTGACGAAGGCGATCTGCCTCAGAACGTTCCTCTGGTTTGGCAAGAATGCCAAATTATAGTAACACAAGTCCAGGCAATGTTTGTTGACTTGCAAGGAGGGTGTTGCTTCATGTGTGGGAGTATGAGCAGGGAGTTTGCCAGTCAAATAAAAGGCATCATTAGGGACATATATTCCCCAGCTTGCTCTTTGCGACTGCATTTTAGGTGGCGCCAGGAGGATTTGCTTCTCCAAATTGTTACAGTAAGAACATCTTGCTGCGTATTTCTTAGCAGAGCTAAATGTTAAAGAAACTGGCTGACAGTGAGCTAAATAATTCCCAAGTCTCATTACTATGACCAACACAATCATAGAATTGTAGGGACCACGAGGGTCTTCTAGTCCAACCCTCTGCAATGCAAGAATCTCAACTAAAGCAGCCATGACAGATGGCCATCCAACCTCTGTTTAAAAACCTCCAAGGAAGGAGAGGCCCACCACCTCCTGAGGAAGACTGTTCCACTGTTGAACAGTGCTTACTGTCAGAAACAGGTAGGTAGCCGTGTTGGTCTGAGTCGAAGCAAAATTAAAAAATTCCTTCAGTAGCACCTTAAAGACCAACTAAGTTTATATTTTGGTATGAGCTTTCGTGTGCATGAAGTGTGCATGCACACAAAAGCTCATACCAAAATAAAAACTTAGTTGGTCTTTAAGGTGCTACTGAAGGAATTTTTTTATTTTACTGTCAGAAAGTTCTCCTTTCTTGTAACTTGCACCATTGGTTTGGGTCCTACCCTCCAGAGCAGGAGAAAACAAGCTTGCTCCATCTTCCATGTGAGAGTCCTTGAATTATTTGAATATGGCAATCATATCTCCTCTCAGTCTTGTCTTTCTGAGGCTAAATATAACCAACTCCCTCAACCGTTCCTCATAAGGCTTGGTTTCCAGACCCTTGATCATCTTGGTCACCTTCCTTTGCAGACGTTCCAGCTTGTCAATACCCTTCTTAAATATTGGCACCCAGAACTGGACACGGTATTCCAGGTGTCACAAAATAGTGAGCAAGTTTTTTTAGGCCACTAGAACTCTTCATCAGACTGAATGTTACGCAAGAGAAAATAGGAAGTTTGAAAGAAGCTGGCTTGCTGTTGAAACCAGAATGTCTTCAAAAGTTAAAAAAACAAAAAAACATAACTGTTGTATAGACTTAGAAAGGGTGTGTATATGGGGTCTGGCTATGGAGATTGTCGTAAAGAGCACCTGTATTTCAGAATTTTCAGCTACGTCACTATTTAGAGTTCCCATAAATAAACACCCCACAACTTCGCCTGGCTCAGTCTGACTTGGATCAAGTTCACTGCAGAGAGCAGAACTGAGGAATAACCTTCTATTAAACTTCTGGGAGTGGGTGAACTCCCTTGCAGAATTGCCTTATTTCCTGAAAACCATTCTGTGACCAAAAGATCTCGTCAGCAAACGTGCTGCATTGAAAGGAGGCTCTGTGTGAAACCTGTAATTAACTTAAAATCTAACTGGTTTAGACCAGTTTGAACCGGTTCAGACGGGATGGAATGGGTTCAGACCGGTTGGAACTGGTTCAGACCCGTTGTGTCAGGGGGTAGAATGCTACCTCTCCATTTAATAGGCACAAAGCACTTATGATTCTGTGTCAACTGTAAAACCAACGTGTTGAACATACAGGACTCAGCTACATTAGAAAAGAAACAGCCATTTTAATGCGCTATAAACATGCAACACCAGATGGCACCAGAGAGCAATAATTTTTTATATGAGTTTTCCATAAGGTTTTTTCCGGGGGTGTTGCTGTTCGTTTGTTAAAACAATCTAATTTCTGACTTATTTATAACTGGGTTTCCTCTCCCTCCCCATGTGTAGATCCACTCACAGTGTGGCTGCATAGTTAGGCTGCTTAAACCCCATTGATTCCAAATGCATGCCCAAATACCCATAGAGTAGCCCAATTGGCTATTGCAATGTGAGCTTTCATAGCCGAAGGCCTACCTTGTTCCAACCAGTTCCAACCGTTGGAACCGGCCCAAGACAGATGGAACCGGCCAAGACAGGTTGGAACCGGTTGAAAGCAGCCCAGACCGGTTGGAACTGGTTCAGACAGGTTGGGACTGGCCATGACTGGTTGGAACCAGACACGACCGATTGGAACCGGTTCAAACCGGTTTGAAGATGTTCAGACCGGTTGGAACCGGATCAGACTGGTTGGAACTGGCCAAGACCGGTTGGAACCGCTTCAGACAGGTTGGAAACAGCCATGACCGGTTGGAACCAGTTCAGACCGGTTGGAACCAGTTCAGACCGGTTGGTACCGGCTCAGACAGGTTGGAACTGCTTCAGACTGGTTGGGGCCGGCCACGACAGGTTTGTACTGGTTCAGACCAGCCAGAACCTGTTCAGACTGGTCGGAACCAGTTTAGAAAGGTTGGAACCAGTTAAGACCAGTTGGAAACGGTTCAGACCAGTGGAACCAGTTCAGATCAGTTGGAACCAGTTCAGACTGGTTGGAACCAGTTCAGACCAGGTGGAACCATCCAAGACCCGTTGTAACTGGATCAGACGGGTTAGATCTGGTTCAGACCGGTTGGAACCGGTTTAGATCGGTTGGAACTGGCCACGACCGGTTTGTACCAGTTCAGACCAGTTAGAACCGGTTCAGACCTGTTGGAACCGGCCATGACCAGTTCCTACCGACCATGACCGGTTTGTACCAGTTCAGACTGGTTTGTACCAGTTCAGACCGGTTAGAACCGGTTCAGACCGGTTGGAACTGGTTTAGACCGGTTGGAACTGGTTTAGACCGGTTGGAACCGGTTCAGACTGGTTCAGATCGGTTGGAACCGGTTCAGACCAGTGGAACCAGTTCAGACCGGTTGGAACTGGTTTAGACCGGTTGGAACTGGTTCAGACTGGTTCAGATCGGTTGGAACCGGTTCAGACCAGTGGAACCAGTTCAGACTGGTTTGAACCAGTTCAGACCGGTTGGAACCGGTTCAGACTGGCTGGAACCAGCCACAACCAGTTGGAACCGGTTCACACCGGCTAGAACCGGTTTGTACCGGTTTGTACTGGTTCAGACCGGTTTGCACCGGTTAAGACCGGTTTGTACCAGTTCAGACTGGTTGGAACTGGCCACAACCGGTTGGAACCGGTTCAGACTGGTTCAGACTGGTTAGAACCAGTTCACACCGGCTAGAACCGGTTAAGACCGGTTTGTACCGGTTCAGACCGGTTGGAACTCGTTTAGACTGGTTGGAACCAGCCACGGCAGGTTTGTACCGGTTCAGACCAGTTAGAACCAGTTCAGACCTGTTGGAACCGGTACAGACCGGTCAAAACCAGTTCAGACCAGTTGGAACCGGCCACGACCGGTTTGTACCGGTTCAGACTGGTTTGTACCAGTTCAGACCGGTTAGAACCGGTTCAGACCGGTTGGAACTGGTTTAGACTGGTTGGAACCGGTTCAGACCGGTTGAAACTGGTTCAGACTGGTTCAGACTGTTTGTACCAGTTCAGACCGGTTGGAACCAGTTCAGACTGGCTGGAACCAGCTACAACCGGTTGGAACCAGGTCAGACCAGTTAGAACCGGTTTAGACCTGTTTCTACCGGTCCTAGCCAGTCTAACCGTTTCCAACCAAACTGGCTAGGACCGGTTCAGGCCGGTTTGTACCGGTTCAGACCGGTTTGTACCAGTTCAGACTGGTTGGAACTGGTTCTGACTTCTGAGATACCACTGTATATAGTGCGAAACATTTTTTTAAAAATTTTTTTTATTGATTTAACAATTAACAGTTCAGACTGGTTTACACTGGCTAGAACCGGTGAAGACCGTTTTATACCGGTTCAGACTGGTTGGAACTCGTTTAGACTAGTTGGAACCAGCCACGGCAGGATTGTTCAGACCGGTCAGAACCTGTTCAGACCGGTTGGAACCGGTTCAGACCGGTTGGAACCAGTTCAGACTGGTTGGAACTGGTTCTGACTTCTGAGATACCACTGTATATAGTGCGAAACATTTTTTTAAAAAATATTTTTATTGATTTAACAAAAAAATACAAAAAATACATAAAAAGCAAAAAATACAAAGAAAAAGAAGAAAAAATATTTATTTAACAATAATCAAACACACAAATTTCTTACACTGTCGACTTCCTCCTTCCCCCCCTTCCACGTTTCTAGTTAAATCTATAATCGCACTCTCTACTTCTTAACCCATTTCTTATTCTATTACTCTTATCTATAAACTTTTTTCTTGATCCTTTTTAAACACTCATTCCCGGTATAAAATTTAGAAATCTTAATAACACAAATTAAGAACTACCGACCAATTTCACTTTTGAATGTGGATTATAAGATTTTTGCAAGTATTTTGGCATCAAGACTAAAAAGAATATTGAGTGATCAGATCCACAAAGACCAGGCTGGGTTTTTACCAGGTAGACAATTGAAAGATAATATTAGAAACATTGTGGATATTCTTGAAATGTTGGAAGTAAAGATAAATACCAGTGCAGCTTTAATCTTCACTGATGCCGAAAAAGCTTTTGACAACATTTCTTGGAGTTTTATGCTACGCAATCTTGAGAAGATGGGAGTTGGGAGGCAGTTTATTAATGGATTGACAGCTATATATACAGAAAAAAGAGCTAGGATTATTGTAAATGGGGTAGTTTCAGAGAACATTAGAATAGAAAAAGGAACGAGACAAGGATGTCCACTTTCACCTCTATTGTTTATTTCAGTTCTGGAAGTACTGCTCGAAAAAATTAGAAAGGATGAGGAGGTCATTGGAATAAAAGTAGGAAAGAAACAATATAAACTTAAAGCCTTTGCAGATGATTTGGTATAGACAGTACAGGACCCTGAAAATAGTATACCTAAAGTATTAGAAGTTATACAAGAGTTCGGACAGCTGGCAGGATTTAATTAAATAAGTTGAAAACCAAAGTTTTGGGTAAAAATTTAACATCTGAGGAAATCGATAGATTACAAAAAATTACTGGTTTGACATTTGTTAAAAAGGTGAAATATCTGGGAGTTAACATGACAGCTAAGAACATACATTTGTTTAAGAATAACTACGAAAAGCTGTGGAATGAAATTAAGAGAGATTTAGATATATGGACACGATTGAAACTGTCGTTAGGCCGCATTTCAGTGATAAAAATGAATGTATTGCCAAAAATGTTATTTTTGTTTTAAGCTATACCTATTGTAGAAAACCTTGTGTGCTTTAAAGAATGGCAAAAGGTTCTATCAAGATTTATCTGGCAGGGAAAGAAGCCTAGAATTAGATATAAATTATTGACAGATGTTAAAGAAAGAGGAGGTTTCTCCCTGCCAGATTTAAAGATATATTCAGAAGCTGCAGCATTTTGCTGGATGAAAGAATGGTTTTCGCTTGATAACACTGATATTTTAGATTTAGAAGGTTTTGACATTGCATTTGGTTGGCATGCTTATTTATGGTATGACAAGATTAAGATGCACAGAGGATTAAAAACCCATATCATAAGGAAATCATTGTTTAATGTTTGGTCTAAATATAAAGATCTTGTGGAGAGGAAAACACCTAGGTGGATATCGCCTTTAGAGGCAAAAGTTAAGAAAAAGCTGAACATAGAAGATAATTTGCCAAAATATAAAGATTTATTGATAGAAATAAATGACCAGATGAAGTTAAAACCATATGATCAGATGAAAAATCAGTTGACTGGCTGGTTGCAGTACCATCAGATTAATGAATTATATAAAATGGATAAAAAGAGGTTTTCAATCTGAAAAATCGAAGTTGGAAACAGAATTAATAGAAGCAAAAGCTAAAAATCTCTCTAGAATGTATAAGTTATTGTTGGAATGGCATACGAAAGATGAGCAAACAAAATCAGTAATGATTGAATGGGCAAAGGACCTAGGTCACAATATTATGATTGAAGATTGGGAAAGGTTATGGAAGAGTAATATGAGATTTACAGCATGTAATGTGTTGAAAGAAAATTTATATACGATGATGTATAGATGGTATCTTACGCCAGTGAAACTGGCGAAGATATATCATAGAAAGGATAATAAATGTTGGAAATGCAAAGAATCGGAAGGGACCTTTTACCACATGTGGTGGACTTGTCCCCGAGTAAAGAGCTTCTGGGATAAGATTTATAATGAACTGAAGAAAGTGTTTAAAAACACGTTTGTTAAGAACCCAGAAGCTTTTTTACTCGGAATTACAAGGAAAGAATTGCCAAAGAAAGATGTTCCTTTTTTTCTGTATGCCACAACAGCAGCAAGGATTCTACTAGCAAAACCTTGGAAATCTGAAGATCTACCGACCGTGGATGACTGGCAGATGAAGCTGATAGAATATATGGAACTGTCTGAACTAACTGGGAGAATCCGAGAACAGGGAAGCGAGACGGTGGAAGAAGATTGGAAGGAATTTAAAACTTATCTGGAAAAGAATTATAAGATTAAAAATAGATAATAAGGGAAATGGATGTATAAAGTGCGAAACACTTTTTATTCGGGCTACTGTACACTGCCCTAGAGTCTTTTAAATAAATAAATAAAAATGTTCCATGAGTGGCTTCTGTACAATGGAAGAAACAACAACAACAACAACAACAACAACAACAACAACAACATTTATACCACACACACACACCATCTTTCAGGTAAAGCTTAAAAGGACCGAACTACATTGGTGGGGCTCAGTGGAATTGGAATCTTCTTCCAAGATTCTGTGGTTGGGACTCACAGTTATCAGACACCCAAGTATGTGGGTCAATACCCACACCTGGACTCCCATGAAAATCTGAATGATATGTGGTACATGAATAGACATCTAGTGAAATGGTTAGAGAGTATAATCCTTAATATACATTCTAGTAGTTTGACCTAAGGGCATTTTATTAAATTTATTTACCTCACTTTTTTAAAATAAATAAATAAATAAATAAATAAATGAGATTGATTAGTTTTGGGTTCCAAGGGCAATGCTTTCATGAAATGTACATACATTTGGGGGGGGGAGGAGGGAGAAGAGAAGGTACAATGTTTCTCAAACTGAAAAATGCGACCCCACTGGCTTAGAGGGTCATGACTAAGGCTCTATTTTAAAAAGTTTTAATTTCCTTTTCTTTCCAGGCTTGGACTTAGAATAGAAATGCAAAAGCCTGCACTCTCGTGGCAACCCCCTTTTCCTGCCGTGATTCACAGCTTATTTTATGATCGGTCTGGCGTGTGGGGATAGGGAAACAACTTGGAAATATCTGTTTTTTTATTGACTGATTTGCACTAAAAAAAAAAAAGCTAAGGAGTTGGTGCTTTTTTTAAAAAAAATGCTGCGCACAGTTGATCTACTAACCACATTTTGAAATATCGTAGAATCATAGAGTTATAGAGTTGGAAGGGATCCTGAGGGTCATCTAGTCCAACCCCCTGCAATACAGGAATGCCAACTAAAGCATCCATGACAGATGCCCATCCAACTTCTGCTTAAAAACCTCCAGTGAAGGAGAGTCCACCACCTCTCATGGGAGTCTGTTCCACTGTCAAACAGCTCTTACCATCAGAAAGTTATTCCTGATGTTTAGCCAGAATCTCCTTTCTTGTAACCTGAATCCATTGGTTTGCGTCCTGGACTCCAGAGCAGAAGAAAACAAGCTTGCTCCACCTTCCTTGTGACAACCCTTGAGATATCTGATGATGGCTATCATATTTCCTCTCAGCCTCTTTTCCAGGTTAAACATACCCAACCCACTCATAAGTTTCTAGACCCTTAATCTTCTTGGTCGCCCTCATCTGCACACGTTTCATCTTAAAGTCTTTTTCTGTGCAAAAGTACCGTGGAATAATTGGTAACATGGTTCAAAGGTAGCCAATGTGGCTGGACTACAGCTCCCAATACCCCTCACAAATTGACATGCTGGCTTGGGTATAATAATAATAATAATAATAATAATAATAATAATAATAATAATTTATTATTTATACCCCGCCCATCTGGCTGGGTTTCCCCAGCCAGATGGGCGGGGTATAAATAAATAAATAATAATAATAATAATAATAATAATAATAATATTATTTATTATTTATACCCCGCCCATCTGGCTGGGTTTCCCCAGCCACTCTGGGTGGCTTCCAGCAGATTAAAATACAACAATCTATTAAACATTAAAGGGCTGCCTTCAGATGTCTCCTAAAAGGCTGGTAATTGTTTTTCTCTTTGACATCTGATGGGGTGGGTGCCACTACCGAGAAGGCCCTCTGCCTGGTTCCCTGTAACTTGGCTTCTTGCAACGAGGGAACCGCCAGAAGGCCCTCGGTGCTGGAACTCAGTGTCCAGGCAGAATGATGGGGGTGGAGACGCTCCTTCAGGTATACTGGACCGAGGCCGTTTAGGGCTTTAAAGGTCAGCACCAGCACTTTGAATTGTGCTCGGAAACTTACTGGGAGTCAATGTAGGTCTTTCAAGACTGGTGTTCTGTGGTCCCGGCGGCCGCTCCCAGTCACCAGTCTAGCTGCCGCATTCTGGATTAGTTGTAGTTTCCAGGTCACCTTCAAAGGTAGCCCCACATAGAGCGCATTGCAGTAGATGGAAAGTGGAGGCCACAAACATCTGGAGGGCACCACATTGGCTAATATTGATCTCATCCATGCAAATCCCTTTCAAAGCTTCGGAAAAGTTGTGTTGGTCACCTAGGGCCACCTAAAATGTCACAAAGCATTGAGCATGCTTTCAGGTTCTCCATCCATAACTCACTCTTCATCAGGCTTGGTGGTAAGCTGTAAATACAGACAGACAGACAGACAGACAGACAGACAGACAGACAGACAGACAGACAGACCACCTCTCTCCATATGAACCTACCCAGACCCTGAGATCATCTTCTGAGGCCCTTCTGTGCCTCCTCCTTGAGAGGTCCAGAGGGTGGCAACACAAGAACGGGCCTTCTCTGCAGTGGCTCTCTGTCTGTGGAATGCTCTCCCCAGGGAGGTTCACCTGGTGCCTTCATTATACACCTTTAGGTGCCAGGCAAAAACGTTCCTTTTCAACCAGGCCTTTGGTTGATCTGATTTACATCCTATGCCCTTTTAAAATGCATTTTTGTATGTGTGTTTGGGGGGTGGCTATTGGGTTGTGTGTGTGTGTTTTTTTTAAAATGTATTTTGCGGTTTTATATCTTGATTTTATTCTGTGAATCGTACTGAGACCCCCCCAGGTATATGGTGCTATAATAATAATAATAATAATAATAATAATAATAATAATAATAGGCACATTTATGGAGAAAATAAAAGACTGGTGTTGAATAGCAAAGAAGAGGAGGAAGAGGAAGAGGAAGAGGAAGAGGAAGAGAAGAAGAAGAAGAAGAAGAAGAAGAAGAAGAAGAAGAAGAGGAGGAGTTTGGATTTGATATCCAGCTTTATCACTACCTGAAGGAGTCTCAAAGCGGCTAACATTCTCCTTTCCCTCCCTCCCCCACAACAAACACTCTATGAGGTGAGTGAGTCTGTTCTTCAGACTTTTTTTGTTTGTTTTGAAAACTATACAGGGCACAGATTTGAGGTCCGGTTTGTGGTGCTATTGCTTGAGAAATAGATTAGAATTTGCAGCTGGAAAGAAGCGAACACTTGTCTGGTTAAAAATCACCTGGTTTCTCTTGTGCCTCCTGCTTTTGTAGCTTAAACTGCAGTTACAAACAACACATGTCTCCTGTGGAATAGTGAGCAGAAATACAATTTCACGTCTCCTTTTTCCGCCATTTGTGTTGGTGTTAGTTTATACATTACATTTGGCCCTCAAACTGTGCCATTAATCATACGTGTGCAGGCCTGATGAACTGCAAATACAGTACAAAATGCATTTGAAAAGGCATTCTGTTTTATTTGTTTTGGTACCTCCCTGCCCTCTCAATTTTTCATTTTTGAGTTATGATCATTTCTGGCTGGTTCAATTAGCAGTAAATAGCTGTTCGCAGTGCAGTGTTGTAATGGGAAGTGAGGTTAGAGTTTAATGGCTACCATAAGTTTGAACAGTGTTAAAACAGCCATCCTGTTTAGTTGAGCGCTACAATTGGGGCTCTGTCTTTCAGAACTTCACTTGGTACATTAAAGAGGCAATGCCCTGATTTTGCTGCTAAGAAATTTTATTACTTTCCCCAGGCTGCTCTGTTAATTTTGAGTAGGAATGGCTGTGTGAGGCTGGGTAAAGGAGAGATTAACCCTTATTAACTGTTGCCTGTTCCTGAAAGGTGTTTGAGATCACTTTCCATTGGTTCCCTGTGAATTCTTTTTGTTTTGCTTTTGTGGTCAGCTAGAAACTTGTACGTATACTTCAGCTATGTAACATTATATGCTTGAGAGCCACAATCCAGGGATGCTGCCGAATTTGAAAGGGCCTTATCCATGGTGGCTCCCCATTTGTGGAATGGTCTCCCCAGGGAGGCTTGCTTGGCGTCTTCATTGCATATATTTAGGCACCAGGCAAAAACATTCCTCTCCTCCCAGGCCTTTGGCTATTTAAATAATCGAGAAAGACTCTTTATGTATGCAACAACAGCAGCACGGATGCTACTAGCCCAGAGATGGAAAGAAGAAAGAGTCCATGTCAGAGAAGAATGGCAGACTACCGTATTTTTCGCTCCATAAGACGCACTTCGTTTCCCCCTAAAAAGTAAGAGGAAATGTCTGTGTGTCTTATGGAGTGAATGCATGGTCCCTGGAGCTGAATTGCCCAGGGGCGAAAAGCAGATCGTGCTTTTTTTTTAAAAAAAGAAAGAGCTAAAGGCTAACAAGAGGGAAAGAGAACCCGCTCAGCAGCTGTTTGCAAGAGATCAGGAGGGAGATAAAATAAGCTAGCTCTCTTCAGGGCCCCACCCCCTTGCCCAGGCCTCCATTGTTGTGTTTCCCCAGCAACATGTGACTGGCTGATTAGATTATCTGTCTGGAAACTGGCTCCCTTTCCTTTCCTTCCCTTTCCTTTCCTAAAGAAACTGCAGAACTGTGAGTTGAACTCCATAAAAACAGGATTCCCTCCAAGGTAAGCTGCACAACTTTGAGCTGATGCTCAAAAAAATGGAGCTTTCCCTCTTTGCTAAAAAAACTGCACAACTGTGAACTGATCCCCCCAAAAACGGGGCTTCTCCCATTTGCAAAAGAAGCTGCACAACTTTGAGCTGATGCTCAAAAAAAATGGAGCTTTCCCCCATTTGCAACCCCCCCCTGCAAACTGTGAGCTGATCCCCCCCCCAAAAAAACCAGGGCTTCCCTCCTCTAAAAATTAGGTGTGTCTTTTGATCAGGTGTGTCTTATGGAGCAAAAATATGGTAAGCTGTTAGACTACGCTGAAATGGCAAAATTGACCGGAAAACTCAAGAGACCAAGAAGACAAGAATTTCACGAAAGAATAGGAAAAGTTTATGATTTATTTAGGAGACCATTGTAAGCAGATGAAAACATTAGCAGGATTTTAATCTCGCTTGTAATGTAACAAATGCTATGGATACTATGGATAATATGGATACATACAAAACATAGACTATGAAATAATATGCCGTTGGAAATGTTGACAATAGGAGCCATGGAGGGAATGGGAAGTCTCAAGATTCAGAGAAATCTCACTTTATGGATATGTATTTGGTATTGTAATTAATTTACATTTGTAAAATCACATAAAAATGATTTCAAAAATAAAATAAAATAAACCATTGAGGTGGTCATTGCTTTATTTCTTGCTATGTTATGCATTTTTGTGCTTTTGTGTTTCAAACTGCCCTGCAATCCTCAGATGAAGGGCTGTATAGGAGAGAGAGCTGTTTTTATCTTGCATATTCTCATTCCTCAGATGAAAATAGGGACATTTCTTACTCCTCTGTCAACTGCCCCCCTGCAGAGCATTTCCTGTCAGAAGAAGGGTGAGGGTCACCATCACTACCCCAATGGGACAGAGCACACACACACACACACCTCCACCTTAAGCTATAATGAAAGCTGAATACATTTCTTCCTCACCCTTGCCTCTAGGCAAATGGATGTAGAGTTAGCTGCTGGATAGCTCAGTCAGTAGAGCCTGAGACTCTTCATCTCAGAGTTGTGGGTTCGAGACCCAGGTTGGGCAAAAGATTCCTGCATTGCAGAGGGTTGGACTAGATGACCCTCGTGGTCCTTTCCAACTCTACGATTCTATGACTGCATCACAAATAATGGAATGAAACAAGGAATGAAAGTAAATGTGCATCTCTTGGCCATTTTGAGCCTGTAGCAGGGCTCTGTTGCTCGCATTTTGTCACTAGGCTGGAAGAGGCAGAAATGGGTCTATTTGCTGCTGGACATGTGGTAACTTTGCTCTTTATTTCAGTAATTTGTGGGTCTGCCTAGCTGTTGCACCCGGTTCAGCACAACCTTGCGCAGCAATCAGCATGCCACATAATTTCCCTTATGAGATGTGAAGGGGCCATGGTTGGTTGGGGCGGAGGGCGGAGGGGGAGCCCGTCTGCAAAGTGAAAAATTAGGGGAATGGCTCAGCCAAGTGATTATTCCGGGAAAGGGAAAGCTCTAGTTTCAATCACGAAAGGGTGGGGGCCATAAGAATGGCTTCTTTCAACACAGGCAGAGGCTGTCTGGCTGGGAGTCAGAGAGGTTTAAAAATCCAAGAGGTCCAATAACTGAAAAATCTGTGTATATTCAAAGCATTCTACCGCACAAGTGTAGGGTGGTGTGTGTGTGTGTGTGTTCGGTAAAAAAAACAAAAACACAACGGTGATAGTTTTTCCATCCTTGTGGGGGTGTGCGGCCAGCTTCCAAACCCTGCAATATTTCTTTCCCCAAACGATCTGGGACCATGTGGCTAAGTCCTGCCCGCGCTGTCAAAGGATGTGGGTGAGGAAGGCCGACGAGTGGAATGATTCTTTTGGTTATTTTTTGGTGGCTGGCTGCTCGCAAGTCAAATATATTGCTTTTGCCATAATAAACCCGACTGTTTTGAAAACAAAACAAAACAGCTGTGCCGAGGTTCCAGCCCCTTTTCAATACATGCTCACGAATCAGAGGGGAATGTGACTCTTTGTTACCGATCTTGTCTGCGATTATGCTGGCCTAAATTGTCCAGAAAACAAGGGTGTGATCTTTCGCATCTGCAGTTAGAAGTGTTTCTTTTACAGCGAATAAAATCGCTTTTGAATGTGTGGGGAGTTTGAAGTTTCTGGCAGTGCTATTTTCCTAGAAAAAGAGGTGCGAGAATTCACCATGAACGCCTCCTTTGTTCTCTTATAATGGCAATGGCGCCCACCTGAGAGGTAGTGGGACTGAGTTCCGGAGAGTTCCGGCTGAAGAATAGCCCTGCTTCTGGCCATTCTTCCCAGTTTTTCCTCATCAGGATCCTTCTTTTAGTCTGCAGCCAGTCTTGAAGCTGAAACAAAAGCTCCTGACATAGAGGGATAAGAGACCGTCTAATGAGACACGGAGTGCTGCTTACCTCTCAGGCCTTGTTATGCTGTCAGCCTGAGGTCCAGGCTTCATAAATCTGGTGGGCCTTGCAGCAGTCCCATTGGTATTGCCGCCCACCTCATAAAACTACTACATAATTAAGTGCAGTTCACTACAACAGGCAGCGTTTGCTGAGTAAAGGTCTAGCGTGGAGCACGTAAACGTGTTCCGTGCCCTATAGGATGGGGAGGGAAAGCGCATGCTTCTGGCAGTTGCTAGCCGCAAGATCTTCCTGCTTCGAATATGTATGGGTACAGCTCTCCTCCTGCACTCCTTACTGCTGAAATTTTAACAAGCTCGAAGCTGTGCATGGGGAAGGATGAAAAAGCGTGGTTCATTTTGGCCCGGATGTCAACCCCTGTGGTGGTGTCTCAAAGCTTCAGCCTGGACACTGAGGTCCAGCTCCGAGGGCCTTCTGGCAGTTCCCTGACTGCGAGAAGTGAAGCCACAGGGAGAGGCCCTTCCCAGCAGTGGCGCCCGCCCCGTGGAATGCCCTCCCATCAGATGTCAAGGAGATAAATAACTATACAACTGAAGGCAGCCCTGTATAGGGAAGTTTTTAATGTTTTGTTACGTTTTTATATCTGTTGGAAGCCACCCAGAGTGGCTGAGGCAACCCAATCAGATGGGCGGGTACAAATAAAATAATAATAATAATAATAATAATAATAATAATAATAACAACAACAACAACAAGCAGCAACAGGAGGAGGAGCAGCTTATAAGCCTGCATGAACTGGAGTCTTCACATCCTTGGGTTCTGCCTCACACCTGTAGGCAACCCTTGATACCATGATAACAGACTTTCTCGTGGGAAGGGAACTTTAGAAATTGGTGCGGCTGTGGTAATTCTGCAGAACATTTGTTTTATGCTTTTACTTCCATTGGGAATAGCAAGTTCCAGGGGTTAGTCTTTTCATTTTTATTCTTTACAGTCGTTTTCCTTCTAGGGCAGTGTCCTAACTTGTTCCATCAGCGCAAGGATTCCTGCTTGCACACAGTAGAACTTCCCCTCCTTGGGTCACGGGGTGTGTGTGTCAGCTGTTCCCCCAGTTGACGCACCAAGCATCCCCGGTTCCCCCTTGGCAGTGGCGACAGCAGTGGCAGTCTCAGCAGCCCGGAGCCAGCTGGGTAGCGCAGTTGGCTCTGGCTGGCTTCAGGAGCTGCTCGCTGCTGTGGCGCCTGCCATTTTGCCTCACCGGAAGTCCTCATATGATGTGTCTTGTGCCGTTGAACCAATCAAACAACATTCATTCCCTACTGTTGTAATAAATCTACAACACTTAAAATATAAATCCGGGGACATTAAATGAAATCCGGGGACAGATTTGTAAATCCGGGGACTGTCCCCAGGAAACGGGGACATCTGGTAACCATACTCTAAGGCAGCATCCGCTGGTTTGCCCCCAAAGGCAGCAATATGCTAAAAAGCTGTTGCTTCCTTCCTACCCAGCCTTCGCTGGCTACATGCAAACTCCAAATACTTTCTTTCAGCCCTCGCTGCAGCAGGTGGAGAAGGAGTCTAGTAGCCGCAAGTCATCAAAAGCCATTTTGTCAGCCAGCAGCTTCAAACAATTTGCCTTCATTAAGAAAGCATCTTTTTATTACCTAAATGAAAGCCTAGAGATGCTTCATGTTGATGCCATTTTGATGCACACGATGGAGTTACCTCTAGCCAGGGGCTTGCAGCGACAGCAGCTGCTTTCATTTCAGATGTCCTATTCAACAACAGTAGCTCACTTGGTTGGCACACGGTGCTGATAATGCCGGTTGCAGGTTTGATCCCCATATGGAATGGCTGTATATTCCTGCGTTGCAGGGGGTTGGACTAGATGATCCTCAGGGTCCCTTCTAACTCTACCATTCCATGATTTTATGATTCTTTATACCCCTGACTGGGTTGGGCCAGCCACTCTGGGCAGCTTCCAACATACAGTATATAAAAACATAACAAAACACTTAACATTAAAATACTTCACTATACAGGGCTGCCTTCAGCTGTCTTTTAAAAGTTGTATGTATAGTAACTTTTCTCCTTGGCTCGGGGGTCACATAACTCCATTCCCTTCAACATTTCTCCGATGAAAATAGGGTCATCCTAAGCGGGACATTCCAGGATCAAATTAGAAACTGGGACAGCTTCTGTGAAGCTGTAACTGTCCCTGGGAAAAAGGGACACTTGTCGGGTCTGTAGTTTCATAGCAGTATAGTGGAAGCAGTAACCTGAGTCAGAGGCATTAAGAGAAAAGAGGGTTTTGCACAACACTTGTTATTTTGGTCTGTGCCATTAACACCGGTGTTTAATTACATAAACAGGTTTGCAGGTGAGCTTGCATCCACGCTATAACTTTAAAGGACATATTCCGCCCCCCCCCAAAGGATCCTGGAAACTGTAGTTCATTAAGGGTGCTGAGAATTGTAGCGTGAGTATACGATACCTGTCACAGTTACTGCACAATTCAAGCAGGCTGTGAGGCTGAGCGCCGGAGGCAGAGATACTTTAAATCCCTACAACAGGAAGTTTCTTTCCAAGGAAGTAGCTTTTCAATGAGGTACTTCCTGTTTGCCAGCTACCATTACTCTTTGGAACAACATGTGGAAATGCTCTTGGACCAGCGGCACAATTTCTATTGCCACGGCATTGACAGTTGCTTTTGGTGCTTGAAATGTCCTCTGTCTGGAAGCACCCCCAACTGAGACACAGTAGCTTGAGAAGAATTCTGAGAATTTTGGCTTAAAAGGGGGGGGGGAAGCAGTTTCTAACTCCGATTGTTCAATAAGATTGATTGTGTGGCTGCAGTACATTGTTTATTGCTTTCATTTTACGGATCAATGGTCTCATTAGATAGTAAAATTCATGTTAGATTGCTGATTTAGGGGTTGTTTTTAAAAATCTGGAATGGATTAATCCATTTTGCATTACTTTCTGTAAATACCAGGACCTTATTTAGCAGTGTGAGGAGTAACTATGGTATGTGCTGTTAGTCTGGAATCAGAAAAGGGGTGACACAAGACAAAGTCAGCAACAAAGTCCAAAGTGAGAGTATGGGAACCTGCCACTGCAATAGTGTGACACCCCCACACACCTGCTTTTGCACTTTAAATGCATAGTGTCATTCTGAAAGATGGTGCTAAGCTATGGGAGGGCAATTACTTAACTGAGGAGCCACTCCCCCCAAAAGATAAGGTGTGCGCGCGCACACACACACGTATATATCATACCCTCCAACATTTCGCCAATTGAAAATAGGGATGTCCTATTTAACAACAGCAGCAGCAGCAGGAGCAGCAGCAGCAGCAACAACAACAGCAACAACAACTTTATTATTTATACCCCGTCCATCTGACTGGGTTGTGCCAGCCACCCTGGGCAGCTTCCATCATATGTAAAAACATAATAAAACTATACAGGACTGCCTTCAGGTGTCTTCTAAAGGTTGTATAGTTACTTATCTCCTTGGCTTTTGCACAACTCCATACCCTCAAACATTTCTCCGATGAAAATATGGATATCCTGAGGAAAAGCGGGACATTCTGGAATCAAATCAGAAACCGGGACAGCTTTTGTGAATTGGAGGGTCTGTAAAAGATGAGGGGAGCAGAAAGTGAATGGTACGGCCACGTTTGCCGTAATAACAGCACCACCTAGTGTGGCTCCCTCAGCATAGTTTTCCATCTCTAAGCCTGCTTTGTTTTTCAGCTGGCGGGTGGGGAAGGCTTTGCTCAACCTGCACCTGACCAGGCCTCACACCTCAAAGCCGTAAAAAAGAAAAGAAAAGAAAAGGCTAGCCTCTTAATCTATCAGTGGAGGATTACAAATTCTAGGGTAGCGCCAGCACCTTTCACGCTGACCCTGTTGGGAAAGAGGGGCCTCCGCCGAGGAGAGGCATTTTTACGGTGCCTAGCTGTGAATTTCCTACCTCTCTTTCGTTTGGGGCTGTCGCAGCTTTTAATATGTTCTTGCCTCATGAATAATATTGCTACGCTGCCTGCTTGAAACTGCGGGGTAGTAAATTTTGGGAGTCCTGTGGCAGTCCCCCGTGCATTTGCAGCTCACGTCGTAAAACCTCTGCTTAATTAAGTGCAGTTCAGTACAATTGACGGTATATCTGCTTCAGAAACAAAGGCCCGCGAATAAGTGCACCAATGTATTCCTATCATATATTTATGCCGTGGGAGAATTGGGAGGGTCTGCAGACAGCTGGAGGGAGTGGAGGGAGACTTATAAGTGGAGCTGTCAAAGAAATCCCTTTAGAACAATAGAAGAAGCTTATAAATCATTTTAAGTCTGCTCCTTCACCTCCCAAACACAACCTTTCTTTGCCTCTGAGTACCTCCCCCCCCTTTCCTTTCTCCCCCCCCCATCACAAAGAAACATCACATACATGTAGAGGGTTTCTTTCTTTCTTTCTTTCTTTCTTTCTTTCTTTCTTTCTTTCTTTCTTTCTTTCTTTCTTTCTTTCTTTCTTTCTTTCTCCTTAAACAGAATATAATAAGTAAGTAATTTCTGAATTGTTAATGTGACTTGCCAGATGTCTTATTAGGGACTTGCTTCTCTCCAGAAAGCAGCAAAGATGTTTAATAAAAAAAAGGGCTGGGTAATTAATAACAAATAATAGTTATGATACTGGAGGGAGTGTCACTGTGCAAACTGACATGATAGCATTAATCTTAAAACTTCTGTCAAGTATTTATTAATCACCACGTTACTATTTCTCTCTTCCTTCAAACGCCGGCTCAGAACCTTTTCAGCAAAGCCTCTTCAGACAGGACTCTGGTTTATTTGGGATGCACCTGTTTTATTATTTTATTTTATTTTGCTACCTCTAACTCGATGCAATGGAAAGTGGCCTATTTTAACTCTTTCCTCCCCTGCAGTTTGTTTGCTGAAAGATGATCTCCTATCCAGCTATTTTTAAAATGGATATCTGAAGTGTTCACATCTTCATGGGCTCATATGTTCCCCTCGCCTTGCCTCCTTCTGTTGGAGGTTGATACATTTTTGGTCAACGGGATGCTGTCCCATCAACTTCATTCTGCCTTCAGACTGTGCGGTGTTTTTTTATTAGGTAGGTGAGGAAATATATTACCTATATTTTATTCCTCTACAGACCACGTATGCGGGTTAAGAAGACTAAGGTTCAGCTTATCACTTGTGTTTAAAAGCGTAGGGCTAAGCAGAGTTAAAATCCCATCTTTATGCAGTTTAATTGAAAGCACAGGAATTAGGTTGTGAACTTAATTAAGGTTGTGAACTTAATTCAGTTCAGCTGCAAAGCAAACTGTCTCCCCTTTCTTACCCTGCTTGACAAAGAATCAGACAACAGACTGAGAAGTGAGTTTAAAATAAGATTTGCTTATTCATTGTCATGCATTCGTTCTGGTAGCCAGAGAGAGATTCTCCTAGACCTGAGTTTCCATGCTCCTGATTTAGTCTTTAATGATGTCTGAGAAAGGCCTAAATATTTGGTGTTTTTCTAGCTCCCTCCTGATGCTACTCCCCCTATACATACATACATATACATATACAGGGACGCGGGTGGCACTGTGGTCTAAACCACAGAGCCTAGAGCTTGCCGATCAGAAGGTCAGCGGTTCAAATCCCCATAGCGGGCTGAGCTGCCGTTGCTCGGTCCCTGCTCCTGCCAACCTAGCAGTTTGAAAGAACATCAAAGTGCAAGTAGATAAATAGATACCGCTGCGGCGGGAAGGTAACTGGCGTTTCCGTGCGCTGCTCTGGTTTCGCCAGAAGCAGGTTAGTCATCTTGACCACATGACCTGGAAGCTGTACGCTGGCTCCCTCGGCCAATAAAGCGAGATGAGCGCCGCAACCCCAGAGTTGTCCGCGACTGGACCTAATGGTCAGGGGTCCCTTAACCTTTATATACATATACATATACATATACATATACATATAAGGTAAAGGTAAAGGGACCCCTGACCATTAGGTCCAGTCGTGACCGACCACATATTTTCTGTCTCTCCCACCCCACCCCACCCCGCCCCACTGGAGAAATAGGTTTGAAGTAGGGAAGTAATGGGGAAAGTGGTCGTTTGCTGTCTGGAGATCCACACAGCAAAAATTGTTCCTTGCTGAACAACAAAGTGCAAATGGGAAATATCATCTCGTCTTGCTCTCCTGCTCAGTTCCATTAGCATTAACAATGGACCCCTGACCATTAGGTCCAGTCGTGACCGACCACATATTTTCTGTCTCTCCCACCCCACCCCACCCCACCCCGCCCCACTGGAGAAATAGGTTTGAAGTAGGGAAGTAATGGGGAAAGTGGTCGTTTGCTGTCTGGAGATCCACACAGCAAAAATTGTTCCTTGCTGAACAACAAAGTGCAAATGGGAAATATCATCTCGTCTTGCTCTCCTGCTCAGTTCCATTAGCATTAACAAAATTTTGCTTCGGTGGAGGATTGGTTGATAAACATTGTGCCGCTATATTTTTGCCTTTCTGAAATTTCTACTGTATCATATGGTATGGTTGTATTTTAGATGAATGTGTTTGTGCTTTCATTGTTTGCTATACAAACAAACATTGTTGCCAGGCTGTTCTGTTGCCTGCAACGTACATCACTAGCATCTTCAGTTTTTAAGGAAGCACATTCATCCATTGACGGTAGGAACCTTGTAAATACAGAAAATCCACACATGTTTGCATTTTTTGTAGGGCCAGCAGATCTCCTCCCAGGAGTATGGTTTAATTTTTGGTTAATACATCAGTGTCACAATCCATCAGGTGGGGCAGCATCCAGTAAAATAACAACTGTTCAAAATGCAGGCTGCGTATTGAAGGATTTGTAGCCCCAGTTTTTCAATCTGTCTTTTCCCTATAGTTTAAGTTGTATCCATACAACTGAGAGAGTCTATCTCTCTCCCCAGCTACCCCTCCTGCAAGTGACAAATCATATCTCCTTGAAAACAAATAGGCTCATAGGCTGAGCTTCTCTGTTACAGAATAGAAAACTTCTAATGAAAATGAACTTCTATTTGTATGTAGAAACAACACAGAAGTTCATGGCACCTCAAGTTGTAGGATCAAACAGAAGGTCTGTGATAGGCTCACCCATAATTTTGTTCAAAGGTAAAGGCAGTACAATATAGAATTAGATTTGATCAGGTTATAGCAATGAGGGGGAGGTCAACTCTCCCCCCCCCCCGGTGACATTTTCACCATCTGAATTCCTTGGCAGTTGATATTTCCCAACAGGGGAAAATGTGTGGTACCATGCATGAAATACAGTACAGTGATTGGGCAGACATATTTGCCCATATGTGGGCAGGCAACTCCCAGTTTACATTGAGGTTGCGTTCTAAGGCACCACCTGCATTTAAGTGAAATCGTGAATATTGGGAACTCCACTGAAAAAGCCTGCAAACACCCTCTAAACCTCTGGAAACCCTTGAAAAACCCTTAAAAAAAACCAGCAACACTGACCAGACTTCCTCCAATCCTCCTTGCTCAAACTCCACAAGTCTCAGTGGCCATTGCAAAGGCTCCTGGGACTGCCTTGCAAAGGCTTGTGGGATTGCTAGATGCTGTTTCTGTGCCATTTTTGTGCTCTTTGGGGAGACAATTTCGCCCATTTATTGCCACTTCCAGGTTCACAGCAATGTGCATGTACCATGTTTCTCATATTATAAGACATGTCTTATCTCATATTATAAGACATGTCTTATATTTATTTTTTCCTCAAAAAAACACACTATGGCTTATTTTCAAGGGATGTCTTATTTTTTTCCTCCTCCTCCTGCCGCGGCCGGCATTACTGCTGCGCCTATCACTATGTCTTATTTTCGGGGTATGGCTTATATTCCTTGAATGCTTAAAAATCTTGCTATGGCTTATTTTATGGGTATGTCTTAAAATATGAGAAACAGGGTACGTGGTCACGCATGACTCGAATGCATGTAAATGGGGGGTTGCTTGTACTAAGGGAAGTACTACAAAGTGGCCTGGGAGTATTAGAGCTAATGACACTATGTAGAGTGCAAATTAGAATGAAATTCGGTCAGGACTTTCACTCAAGCAACAATATTGTGAACCACCCTGAGACTTGCGGGTATAGGGCAGTATACAAATTTACTAAATAATAATCATAATAATATGTTGGAGAGCATAGTTAAACTATGGAATGTTTGTGATAGCCACCATCTTGGATGACTTTAAAAGAAGATTGGACAAATTCATGGGGGAGAGGACTATCAATGGCTCCTAGCCACGATGGCTTTATTATTGCCACTGATAGAGATAGTATGCTTCACAAGGGTATTGGGAAATAATTCATAATGAATTGAAAAATATATATATCTAAAAGTACTTTTCCAAAAAACAAAAACAAAACGGAGTTCTTTTTGTTGGGGAGAACTCAGACGGAAATTCCCAGGTGTCAAAAAAGGTTATTTATGTATGCTGCTACTGTGACCCATGTTTTGTTAGCCCAAAAATGGAAAATGAGCGAAGTCCCAACTGAAGAAGAACGGCAACTTAAGCTGATGGAATATGCACAATTTGCAGACCTAACATATAGAATAAGAGAACAAGAAGAACATATGCTTAAAGAAGACTGGGAAATGTTTATTGGGGGGGGAATTGGGGGGGGGGAATTGTGTACATTTGAAAACTTGGGCAGCATTAAGATAAATTCAACAGTGTAAATAAGTTTTGATGGATGTAATATTGGAATACTGAATGGTTTAGTTTATATAAAATATGCAGGGATTTATGTTATGCAAAATGAACCATGGAAAGAGAAGAAGGGAAGTCATTGATATTTTAAGGTTGTTTAAATGAATATTCTAAATTGTAAAACAGAAAATGTAATAAAAATTATAGGTGGAGGGGGGAGAGATAGCATGCTTCACAATAAAAATTGCTGCAAAACAAGTGGGGAGCAAGCTGTTGTGAGTTCTCAATGTAGACATCTGGTTGGCCACTGAGAGAACCAGATGCTGGATTAGATGAGCCATGGGCCTGATCCAGCAGGTTTTCTTATGTTCTTAACTTACACTTTTAATAAGAAGTCTGAAATTAAATTGTTTTCAGATCTCACCTAAAAGAAAATGGATAAGGAGCTAATTGTATCTCCTGGGATCAAAATAGATAGGGAGCCATCTCTTGTGGCTGCCACCCTAACCACCTCTACAGGCGGGGACATACAAGCAGGACTGTGCAGCTGATCTTAATGTCTGGGCAGGTATATATACGCCTAGGTGGCTCTTTAAGTGAATTGATCCCAGACAGTCTAATTTCTGACCAAATAAGATTTTGCAGGTTTTTGAAGTGCCACGAAAACCTACAAAATCGATTTGATGAGTGACAATACCAGGCCAAGGAGAGTGCCTCTGCCATATCATTTGCCAGCAGGTCTGTGCCCAATATTTTCTCATTTTGATTTTCATTTTGGAAGCAGCGATTCGACAGAGCAGAACAAATCTCTATGAAGAAGTAGCTTGGCTCGGAACTGTTCCTGTCCATCACTCTTTCGTTCTGCTGGCTGCTGGTTCCTCTTTCCTCTCATGAGAATCTTAGCCCAAGGAAAGCAGTTTCTCAACACTTAGTCCTCTTTTCTGAAAGTGGGCTGATCTGTGTGTGCAGCCAAAGATTTACTCCGGGGCACCAGGCATTGCCAAAGTAGGAAGTCTTCCCCATGTGGTGAGCTATCAGAACTGCAGTTTAGAAAATCTAGCGCCGACATAGTCTCAGGCTCTCGACTTGCCCTACCCACTCAGCCCAGCTATTGGACCCTCATGGATAGGAATGGCTATGAAAGGCTTCCTGTTTGGCCTGGAGCTTTGCCAGAGCATCGATGCCTTCCTGGCTCTGGTGTGTATCTTGGCTCTGACCGCTAGCTCACCTCTGATAGCTGCCGATGAATCAGCCTTGGGCCACATTCATCCCATACTCATAGGCTACTATGTTCCTCCATAATCCCCCCTCCCCCGCCACCGAGAGCCTGTCTTACCTAAAACTCTCGTTTCTATTCACAAGCTCAATAACGCCTCATTTCTCAGAAGTCGTGTGTGCTTTCTGACCCCGGCCATATCATTTTTATTAATCTACCGAGGGTTGTGACTTTTCCCCTTTAAAAGCAACAGCAGCGGAGCCTGAAAACGTTGCTCTTATAGAGGCTTTATAAAATGGTGACTAATAGCTTTCCTCAACCATAAATCATGCGTGGGAACTATAAAATCCATAGCATTAGTCACCTTGCCCGGCACCTGCTGACTTGACAGTCTGCAAAGGAAACATCTGCTATAGAATCCTAGGGATGGACCTCCTCTTTTTTCCTTTTTTTAAAAAAACCCTCTCTTCACCAATCATTTGCAAATAAATAACAGCATGGTGCCATACGGATGTTTGGCTTGCTGGAGGACAAAAATAAAAGGAAGCATTGCCGACCATCACTTTATGAAGCTGTCTGTGTTCTGTGGCACGGAACGTGAATTCGTTCTTGTCTCCTGCAAAACCCCTCCGCTTCGTTTGCATTCCGGGGCAGCTTGCCTTCTTTCCTGTCCCTCGAATGCCTTTTGCAATTAACGGTTCAGTAGCGAGGTGTGTTTTCCTTTCATCGAATAATGTACGTATTTCCTTTAGAGGTGGGAACAATATGACAGAGATAATTTGATAGCCTGACCTGTGCAGTCTGACACATGTGGTTCGAAACAGCCTCGCCGGCTAGACTCCTTTCTATGAGGGCATGTTAGGGGTATTGCTTAAATCAACGGAGATCAGAAATAGTGCCGGTATCATCTTGTGCTTGGTGGGGGCGTGGTTGTTCTTGGGGAACACATTTGAGCATCTCAAATCCTCCTCCTTGCTTTGGGGTGATTTTCAATGATAGTTGTTGCATATGGGCACATTGAACATGGTGCAGCAGCCAAAAGGAGCAAGCAATGGCCTGAGGTATACATGTTCACTATATTTGCGAGGATAGTTCAATAGAAAGAAGGTTATAAACCTCTCTGAGGAAGGCTTGTTGAGGCTGGCTAATTCAGTCAGCACAGCATGAGACTCCTCTCAGGGTCGTGGGTTTGAGCCCCACAGTGGGCGATTCTGACCTACAGTCTGTCTGGGGCTAGCTGGTCTTCCATGATGAGGGTAGAATTTTGATCCTTTGGATTCAAAGGCAGATCCAACCTCAGCAGATCAGGAAAGTCACCATAATGAATAGTGGTTGTTGTTTTTTCTTTTTACTCTATCTTTACGCAAAAACAGTCTGGGTAGTATAAACCATATTGGCCACGTTTTCAACCTAGGGAAACAGAATTAAAAATGAATTCTCATTCCTTTCTGTTAGACTGAATGTGTGTACTTTGGTGGATGCTGAGGACCACGTCAGGCCTGACACTGGGAATCAGAGTAGATGGTCCATTGGCAGGCAGAGGAATTCTTAAAGAGATGAGTCCTTTAGCTCTCATTGTCATTCTTCACAGCACCTAGGTCTGCTACACCATGCGGTATCCTAAGTGAATGGAAAGTGAACCCCTAAATGGTTTCAACACTCTCCCTTTTCTGAACATTGCAGTGGAGCTTCCTGTAATACTGTTTGCCAACCATTCATCCATTCTACTTCTGTATTCAACCAACCTTAGGGTTGCCATATTTCAAAAAGTGGAAATATTTTAAAGGAAATTTGCCTTCACTTCCGACATGGGTTGCCATACATCTGGAATTTCCTGGACATTTAAGTGTTTTCTGGCGGCCGAATCCTTGCTATGTCTGGGAAATTCTGGACGTACGGCAGCCCTAACCGACCTATGATGGGTGAAGGTGAGGACAAGCGAGCTACCTCCATTCCCCATCACTCTCCATTATCACCTTACTGCTCAGAATCTACTGTGTGTCATCTCTGAGGGTGCACACCATCCCCACATGTGCTTTCTGTAACATTCTCCAATCTGAAGTATGTAGAGTAATCCGAAAGCAGGAGGGCTGTTATATGAAACTGCCTGGTGTCTTTAGAGCATTTGCATTGACACATACTGTACACTGAATGAAAGGCCTCTAAAATCTAATGTATGTGGTTAGCTTAGGTTGTTTTTTTATTTTGATTATGTATTTTGTGGTTTTATATTATGATTTTATTCTGTGAATTACCCTGAGACCTGTGTGTATAGAGCAGAATATAAAATAAAATAAAATAAAATAGCAGCTTAAGTTCTGCTTCTTTCGTGGGTGCGAATCCGGTAATTGTTCAGTTAGAACGATGATTGTGTCTTGTCTGCTTATAAAGCCTCGAGAGCCACAAATAGCATGTGTCTCATTATCATCCTTCAATACAGTGTCCTCACTATGACACAATCTATTAGATGATGATGATGATGATGATGATGTTGATACACACACCTGCCAATGTGTTTAATCACACTTCCACCCAGGCCAAAAGGAGGGAGGTTAGCTTGCAAATACAATAGATTTGTTGCCATTCATTGAGTGCAAAGTATTGTGGGTAACGCTCCGAGGAATTGGGGAAAGGACTGTGTGTTGGGATTTTTTTTTAGCTCGTACCTTTTGAGTTGGCATCCAGTGAAACAGATAACAAGGATCTTAGATTTGCATATCCATTACAGTAGCAAAGTTATTATTAAAGTGCCCTTTCATTTAAAACATCAAAGTGCACATGAAAGACCAACCTGCTCCTCTGGGAGTTGTAAGGCAGGAAGCCTGAACACGTTGCTATCTTTTTAAGGCTAATGCTTTTGTCTTGCCAGAGAGTACCGGAAAACAGGTCAGTAGAGAACATGGAGCCTTGTGCTTTCTGGCTTCTTACCAACCTAATAAATTTAATGTGAGGAAAAGACATGCTGATTCCAAAGCCAGGATTTTGGCAACCAAACACAAGCAACAGACCTACGCAGAAGAGGGTTAACTTTATGTGACATTCACAACAGCAAAACCTATCTTCTGCAATGAAAGCATGCAGATGTATGAGATATATATCTCAAAGCCTCCATCATTTTTGCAGTGAAAATAGGGATGTCCTATTCCATCATCCTCATGTTATTATGTATACCCCTCCCATCTGACTGGGTTGCCCCAGCCACTCTGAGCAGCTTCCAACATATATAAAAACATAATAAAACATAACACATTAAAAAAACAAAACCTTCCCTATACAGGGCTGCCTTCAGATGTCTTCTATAGTTACTTATCTCCTTGGTTTGGGGGTCACATAACTCCATACCCTCCAACATTTCTCCATATCCATACCTTCCATACCCTCTGAAATTAGTCAAGCTAGTTAGCTTTTACGGGACCCAGGTGGTGCTGTGGGTTAAACCACAGAGTCTAGGGCTTGCTGATCAGAAGGTCGGTGGTTCGAATCCCTGCAACGGGGTGAGCTCCCGTTGCCCGGTCCCAGCTCCTGCCCACCTAGCAATTCGAAAGCACATCAAAGTGCAAGTAGATAAATAGGGACCGCTCCAGCGGAAAGGTAAACGGCATTTCCGTGCGCTGCTCTGGTTCGCCAGAAGCAGCTTTGTCATGCTGGCCACATGACCCGGGAGCTGTCTGCGGACAAACACTGGCTCCCTTGGCCTGTAGAGCGAGATGAGCGCCGCAACCCCAGAGTCAGACACGACTGGACCTGATGGTCAGGGGCCCCTTTACCTTTACCCTTTAGTTAGCTTTTAGTGTGTGGGAATCTAGCACCCAAAAACTCATTACAGTACTTTTCTCTACATATATTCCGCTTGCATGTTTTGTTTAAAGCAAACGTTACAAAGACTCCATAAATCTCCAATGTCCTGTCCCCCAGAAGAAGCAACCAGATCTACTCCCCCTGCCATTTTGTAGTAGCACATCTTGGACTGAAAAATGTGCTTATCTAATCCACCAGATTATGCAGCCAATGTCTTTCACGATAGGTGCACAAATGAGTCTTCATGGTATAGTTTCGGCAGCTTCTATGTACGCTCTTCCTGTGCCCTGGCTGACCTGCCCTTTTGGTGTGCTTCCGCAGTAACATTCTATAAAGTCTACAAATAAAAACTGTGTTTGGGCACTGTACCTGTTAAAATCCCAATTGATAAACCGTGACTCTGATGAGCCAAGGCAATGCTGATGGGCCAAACTCCCACGTTGCCTTGTAAGTCTCCCTGTGGTCTTTAAAGCGGATACGATTTGAGACCCTCCACCACGAAAACATGAGGTGTCTTTTTCACATTACATACTAATGTCAACATCAGGTGTTGTCTTTCTGTGTCGGACAAGGGTTGTGTAACAAATGCTGGCATAGTCCTGGCCAAGACTGATGATCAGCGCAGACAGGGAATTTCCTCTGATGCTGAAGAATTCCTAACAGCCTCATTACTGAAGGTTTAAGGCTGGCTTGGCTTACTGGAAATCGGCCTCTGAGCCCCATCTGGGACTTCTCTCAGGCTAGATTTTTGTTTTCTGTTCAGAATGCCTTTATACTTGGTATAAAGCACCCCGAACAACATTATATGTCTATAAATAATCAATATAATTACCCAGTAACAACATTGCTTTCTGCGTGGGTTTATTTTTATGAGCGTAATTGTACCACATGTGTTTAATAATCTTAATTTAAAGGCATCTCTGTGCAAAATTCCACATATTAAGTAGTAATTATCCCTTTTCCTTTGTAATAAATTGCAAGTGTGCTTTGGATCTCATCTTATGTATTTCCCCCCTCTCCTTTGCTAATCCAGCCAAGCCCTTATATGCTGTATTTTACTTCTATTAAAGCTGAGGCTTATTGAAGTTACGTGCATTTCAACCTGGTTGCATGTGGACGTATTTATTTTGGCTCTTGCAGCATCACGTTTTTCTGAGGGGAGGAAATAGCTGTGTGCCTGCTAAATTGCTAACACTAATGGGAACATTTAATCTTTAGAATAGCTTACCTACAAATATGCCATCAACACATGGGTAACAAAAACACAGGATTTTCTTTGTGCCTGAATACTTAGGGATGGGGCTTAATTCAAAACATTGCATACTTCACGACAATGGCATTCATTTCTGGATTTCGTGGTGACCATTTTTAATATCTGCATGTATCACTATTTTTGCTCATGCAAGAACTCCTGTTCTTACCATTTGCAGCAAAGTTCTTCTTTTACCGGGTGCCAGAGTTTGGCTCCAGGCCCCCAACTGTGAAGGACACTCATAGATCAGAGAAAGAGAATCTGCAAATGGAATAGCTTAGCTGGTTAGAGCCTGGTGCCGATAACACCAAGGTTGCAGGTTCTATCCCTGTAAGGGACAGCTGCATATTCCTGCATGGCAGGGGGTTGGACTAGATGATCCTCAGTGTCCCTTACAACTCTATGACTCTTCCTGTGTTGTGGGACTCAAGCCTCAGCCAGCACGGCAAATGGTCAGGAATGATGGGAGCTGCAGTCGAACAACCTAGGGAAGGCTGCAGATTTCCAGTCCCCTTGTTTTCAACTATTCCTGGGAACACTGAGGGGAATGGGGCCATGGAGTTTGACTTCTTTACAGCGTTGTAAGATTTGGACAAGAGAGGTTCAGTGGAGTGATAAGAGCTACTGAAAGTGGTTGAATCCTGCCTATTGATAAGATCCTTTTGTTATAGAGATTACTGGTGATCTGTCTGGTGATCTGATGTGGAGCAGTAGAGTTTTTGTTTTGTTTTTTGTTTTTATCGTATGGGTTTGCATACAACTGCTGCTAACCACTCTGATACATAAATGCAACTATCTGTATAAAGAATGATAAAAAAGCTCATTTGATGACATGGTTTTATGCATAATCCCTGCAAAGGTGCAGTAGATACATTACACACACACACACACACACACACACACACACACAATGTTTTGCAATTCAAAATATTAATTTAAGCAACCTTAAAATATCAATGACTTCCCCTTTTCTCTTTCCATGGTTCATTTTGCATAACACAAATCCCTACATATTTTATATAAACTAAACCATTCAGTATGCCATTATTACATCCATCCAGTGGCGGAGGAAGGGGTGTGCGGTAGGGGTGGTCCGCCCCAGGTGTCACCACTGAGGGGGGTGACAAAATGCCAGGTGGCACTCACTGTGGGGCCTACAGTGCACCCAGCCACTGGGAGAGACATGGTGGCTTAGGCGCGCACAGGCTCCGCACTGCCCAAATGGTCTGCCAGCTGCCTCCCCTCAGTAGGGCAGCTGAGAGGGAGGAGGCAGGCAGACTCCTCGGAGGCCCCACGGAGTGTCCTGCCCCAGCTTGCCCCGCCCTGTGGGTGGGTGGCCCTGCCCCCGCAGCAGCTGGCCCCACCCCAGGCACCCAATCGGCTTGCTCCGCCGCTGCATCCATCAAAACTTATTGACACTGTTGGATTTATCTTAGCGCTGCCAACATTTTCAAATGTACACAATTCCCCCCCATATATTCAATAAACACTTTCCAATCTTTAAACGTATGTTCTTCTCTTATTCTGTAAGTTAGGTCTGCAAGCTGCGCATATTCCATCAGTCTATGTTGCCATTCTTCTTCAATTGGGATTTTTGTCTTTTTCCATTTTGGGGCTAACAAAACACAGACCGCAGTAGAGGCATATATAAATAACTTGTTTTGACACCTGGGACTTTCCATCTGAATTATCCCCACACTTTGATCTTTTTTAGTGCCGGCCTTTGGAGAAGAAATCAAAGGCCCCACCTGGCAGAATGAGCATGTTGCTATCTAAAGACCATAGAGACCAGAGTCTCTAAGGTGAGTGAACCATACCACAGGCCTTCAGGAGAACAGTGATCATAGTGTTTGGGGGAATGACAGTGTTACGTTTGACCAGTTCATCCACTATTTTGCTTTCGTGTTTGAACCCACCAGTGTGCGCTATTCCCTTCAAAATCCCCAGGGGTCAGCAAACTTTTTCAGCAGGGGGTCAGCCCACTGTCCCTCAGACCTTGTGGAGGGCCGGACTATATTTTGGAAAAAAATAATGAATGAATTCCTATGCCCCACAAATAACCCAGAGATGCATTTTAAATAAAAGCACACATTCTACTCATGTAAAAACACCAGGCAGGCCCCACAAATAACCCAGAGATGCATTTTAAATGAAAGAACACATTGTACTCATGTAAAAACATGCTGATTCCCGGACCGTCCGCGGGCCGGATTTAATAATAATAATAATAATAATTTTTTATTTATACCCCGCCCTCCCCAGTCAAAAACCGGGCTCAGGGCGGCTGACACCAACAGAACCACAATAAAACATAAAAACAATTAATTAAAATACAGATTAAAATACAGTATTAAAATTTAAAGTGCAGCCTCATTTCAAGTAGGCCATAAGTGGCTGACACCAACAGAACCACAATAAAACATAAAAACAATTAGTTAAAATACAGATTAAAATACAGTATTAAAATTTAAAGTGCAGCCTCATTTCAAGTAGGCCATAAATCCAAGCCATGAGGGAGAAAAACACAGGGGTCAGGCTGAGTCTAACCCAAAGGCCAGGCGGAACAGCTCTGTCTTGCAGGCCCTGCGGAAAGATGACAAATCCCGCAGGACCCTGGTCTCCTGGGAAAGAGCGTTCCACCAGGTTGGGGCCAGTACTGAAAAGGCCCTGGCTCTAGTAGAGGCCAATCTAGCCATCTTATGACTCGGGATCTCCAGAATATTATTGTTTGTGGACCTTAAGGTCCTCCGCGGGGCATACCAGGAGAGGCGGTCCCGTAGGTACGAGGGTCCCAAGTCGCATAGGGCTTTAAAGGTCAAAACCAGCACCTTAAACCTGATCCTGTACTCCACCGGGAGCCAGTGCAGCTGGTAAAGCACTGGATGAATGTGATCCCGCGGCCGGGACCCTGTAAGGAGCCTCGCCGCGGCATTCTGCACCCGCTGGAGTTTCTGGGTCAGCTTTAAGGGCAACCCTGCGTAGAGCGAGTTACAATAGTCAAGCCTGGAGGTGATCGTCGCATGGATCACTGTGGCCAGATCGGGGCGAGAGAGGTAAGGGACCAACTGCTTGATGCGGCGGAGATGGAAAAATGCCACCTTTGCTGTGGATGCAACCTGCGCCTCCATGGAAAGGGAGGCGTCAAAGGTTACACCCAAACTCTTGACAGAAGGCGCTGGTACCAATTGAGCCCCTGCAAAAGATGGGAGTTGGCCATTTAGAAGGCAATTGGGCTACATCTGGCCCCCGGGCCTTAGTTTGGGGACCCTGCCCTAGCTCAATTCCAGCTATTGAATATTGTTACAAGAAGGGGCTTGCAATATGCACTGTTTTCTCTCCCTTAGTAGGGCTGGCTCCCCCCCTTTTTTTAAAGCTACCCTTGGTGAATTAAAACATTCACTCCCTCCTTCCTCTTGTCTTATTCTCTGCTCAGGAGCCTAACAATAGCATATTAAAAGATCAAGAGCTGGGGCAAGACGTTATTTTCATTTTCAACATCTGCCACTTCTTGACTTCCTCCTCTTTGCTACTACGTCCATCCCGGGGACGGCAGGTGGAGATCAAAGGCTCTCATTCATATCCACCCAGTTGATGAGCTGCCCCGTTGCATCTGTGCACTTCCTCCAAAAGTGCAGGCAACTGCCTTCAAAATTTCTGCATAGTCGAGGCAAGCAGGTACTCAGCATATACACCCCTCCAGAATTTGCTTGATTTCCCCTGCTCCTTTGGCCTATTTCTTAATCTTAGCTCCCCTGTACTTTGGATTCATGCTCTCAGCTACTTCCCTAACTTCCTTGCTTTCATTGGCCTCAGTCTCCTGAAAAAAGGAAAGCGGGACAGAATTTCTGGGAGGCCAGGCAACAACTTCTGTTTGGAACTGATCAGAGTTGCTTGGTCAAAGTCCTACCCAAGTGTCCCTCATTTCTCCCAGATCCAGTTATGGTCATTGAGCTGCCTCGCTCCCCGAAATTTTGCAGTTCTCTTTCTTCCACAGCAGTTTCTCTTGCTTCATATGAACATGATGCATGTTAATGATGGTAAGATCATGGCGCTATGGTTTTCAATATAAAGCAATTGAGACAAAGTTGTTTTCAAAGAAATAAGGCAGGGAATAAATGGTAGGGGGGTGTTTGTGGTACCCATCGTAAGGACAAATAAAAAGAGAGCAACTGCAAGTTCTAACAATACAGTATCTAGCAACGTGAAAGTTAGGCAGTTCTATATAATAGCACCACCTTGTGATTCCTGGTAACATTACAACTAGGTTCCACTCCTATATATGCTTATGCGTGAAGTCTTATTAAGTTCCAACTAAGTTTGTCATAGTTGGTCTCTAAGGTGCTACTGGAAGGAATTTTTTTATTTTTTGTTTTGACTACGTCAGACCAACATGGCTACCTACCTGTAACATGGCTACCTACCTTATTAAGGTCCATGTGATTTGCATCTGAGCAGACTATTATATAGAATGGGCACTGCACAGATAGTGCTACTGCCTTTCTTGGGGATACTCCCCCCCCCAAAAAAAAGTGTATTATGATTGTTATTTTATTTTACATGTAATCCATTCTATTTTGGACTTGGGTATTTTATTTTTATTTTTAATTTTTTTAAATTTTTGGTATATGCATGCAATACCAATTGATAAAAGTTCATTGTGATTCTTGCTATTGGGTTTGTTTTCAATGAACTGTACATTAGAGTTTGCTTTTTTTTAAAAAAAAACCCAGCCAACCAACCAACCAATGAACAAATTGCATTTTGTCTTCTGAGCTTAATTCTTTACAGGTCAGGGCCAACAGGAGTACTTGTAGGAGGGGTGAGGAATTATAATAATAATATAATACTTATTTATACCCCACTTTTTCCCTGATAGGACTCAAGGCAGACCTCAATGTATTACTGGACTACAGATCCCATCATCAACAACCATTGGCCATGCTGGCTGGAGCTGATGGGAAATGAAGTCCAACAACAGCTAGAGAGCCACAGGTTGTCCATCCCTGGTGTATTGGATGAGGGGGATGAGGGTGGCGCTGTGGTCTAAACCACTGAGCCTCTTGGGCTTGTCTATTGGAAGGTCTGTGGTTCAAATCCTCGTGGTGGGGTGAGCCCCCGTTGCTCTGTCCTAGCTCCTGCCAACCTACCGGTAGCAGTTCAAAAGCAGGCCAGCGCAAGTAGATAAATAGGTACTGTTGTGGCAGGAAGGTAAACGATGTTTCCATGCACTCTGGCTTTTGTCATGGTCTTCCATTGTGCCAGAAGCAGTTTAGTCATGCTGGCCACATGATCTGGAAAGCTGTCTGCAGACAAACGCCGGCTCCCTTGGCCTGAAAGTGAGATGAGCGCCACAACCCCATAGTTGCCTTTGACTGGACTAAACCATTCAGGGGTCCTTTACCTTTTACCTTACCGGATGAACTCTATTCAACCCCTGCTGTGCTCCACAGATAGCTGAACTATCTGTGGCTATTGCTCCTGCCTCACAGTGGCCCAAACACCATCTTCTGTATGACTGTTGCTTAAATTTGGAACAGAGACCTGGCAAGCCACTGGAATCATTTGTTTCCTTTTTTATCCATTTGTTTCCAGTTGCCATTATGCCTGGTGCTGGCCAAAAAGTGCTCCACAGATTGTTAACAATGGTTTATTGAAACAGGCAAATTCCAGACTGTGGTTAATGAACATGGCCTGCGTCAATAAACCATAGTTAACACTAAACAGAAGTGGATGCTTCCGATCTCTATTAAACTTGTTAAAACACTAGGGCAACAATAAACACAGAAAAACAATATATTTATTTATTATTACATTTATATCCCATCTCTCCCAAGGAAGCCGAGGTGACAAACACCTATAATAAAACCATGCAATTATAGCCTCTACTAACACAAAAAACACCACCCTTCTAAAACAGTTTTACAAATTTTTGGAAACAGTTAAAAACTTCAACGGCAGGAAAATAATCAAATAAGACAGATTAAAATACCTTTCTGTAGCCTGGTGTTTTGGACTGCAGCTCCTAACATACCTGAATTTAAAAAGGGACAGGGCAATATAGGGTTGAGGATGCAGTCTCTCTCCAGCTGCTAAAACTTCACTCATATCTAACCTACTTCAGGTCACTTTGAGTCGAAAAGAATAATACAATTCTTATTTTGTGTATACTTTTGACCCGGAGCCTAATTTTAGTTGAATTTATAAATTATGTCCATTAGATGGAGCCCTTGTTCTACAAAAGAGATTACTGTACTGAATTTAGTGTCTTCTTAATGCTACTTTTTTTTTATTGGGGAGCGGGTGGCGCTGTGGTCTAAACCACTGAGCCTTTTGGGCTTGCTGAAATGAGCTCCCGTTGCTCTGTCCCAGCTCCTGCCAACCTAGCAGTTCGAAAGCATGCCAGTGCAAGTAGATACTATAAATTGGTACTTACTGTGGTGGGAAGGTAAGTGGCATTCCCATGCACTCTGCCACATGGCACTGTGTCCCATTGCACCAGAAGTGATTTAGTCATGTTGGCCACACAACCCGGAAAGCTGTCTGTAGACAAACGCCGGTTCCCTCGGCCTGAAAGCAAGATGAGCGCCGCAACCCCATAGTCACCTTTGATTGGACCTAACTATCCAGGGGTCCTTTAC
Organism: Zootoca vivipara; assembly: GCF_965207765.1. Taxonomy (NCBI): domain Eukaryota; kingdom Metazoa; phylum Chordata; class Lepidosauria; order Squamata; family Lacertidae; genus Zootoca; species Zootoca vivipara. The sequence continues at coordinate 22,987,356 of NC_142591.1, forward strand.
CTTCACCTTTTAATGACTTATGCTGTAATACACTTTTTGGTCTTTAATGTGGGAGTACTGTTCTCTTTGCTTTACATATTGCTAAAGTTGTACTGTGACCTACCTCACAGGTTGTTGTGAGGATGAAAGACTATGAAACATTTTGGCAAGCTGAAAACACTGTTACAAAAGTAGGAAGCTGCAGATGAGGCTGTCGTGTGCAGAGGCTTTATGTAGTATAGGACCATGGATTACATTTTGCCTGAACACATACAGAGGCAAGCATGTCCCAGCAGGCATTTTCTAAGGACCTACTGTATATGTAAAATCCAGTGTCTGTAGGTCTGAATATTCTAGTTGTGTCCCAGATTTTAAGTTGGTTTCCCCTCATGATTCCAAACCAGCCATCCCCCAATTCAAGATCAGGGACAGGCAGGCTGGAGATAAGTTGTTGTTGTTGTTGTCGCTGTTGTTGTTGTTGTTAGATGCTCTAGACTGTATATATTTGCAAAAAGAACATACAAAAATGAATTCTGTTAGGGGGAAACAGATTGCAAGAAGGTGTAAAAAAAAAACTTGCATACAAATATGTATTTATTTGGAGAACTTTGCACAAAACGTTGATGGGTTTGTGATTTTTTTTAAAGGGGCAAATTGCTGCAGAAATGTGGAGAACTGAATTTAAGATTGGTGGTGCTTTTTTTCCTGGGGGGGGGGTATGCAGGGGTATGCATACCCCTAAACATTTTGTGAATCTTTGTACTTTTGTCCATTTACTGTAATTATTTTCCCCAATTTGAACTATAAAATGGTGATTTTCTTGAGTCAAAATGAGAGTACCCCTAAACATTCTTTTTTCAAAAGCACTGAAGATTGTAAAACTTGAGAAATATAGAGAACCAAAGCTGATTAATCCATCCCTCCTCCCAGTGTGTAGAGGATAGGGCCGTGAAGCAGGAAGTTCCTTGTTCAGATTTCACTTTATGCCACCAGTTCTCTAGATGGCCCTTAGTCCACAGCTGGGCAACATGTGCTTCTTTGTCCTAGCAGCCCTGAGTGCAGTTTGAAACCTGCACAGCACCTCATCATGCTATTGCTCTAGTAGCTTAATTGAATTAAGTTATAAAGAACATAAACATGGGAACATAATAAGAGCTCTGCTGGATCAGACCAAAGGCCTGTCTAACATCCTGTTTCCCACAGTGGCCAACCTGATGTGAGCGCTCTCCAGCTCCTCCTATGCTGCAGTTTAAGACTGGCTAGGTGGAGATTATGTGACTTCAGCCCAAGTATTGCCTGACTATAGATTCTGAATTTTTCTCATGAACCAACATGACGCTGCTGTCTGCCTTTTAGGTGGCCTTAGGCAAGCCATGCTTGTTCAGGCAAACCTCCTCCACCAAGCTGTAATATGGGGGTAATAACACCCCCTCCAACATTTCTCTAATGAAGGGAGACAAAGGATGAGCAAGTGAAATCCTCAATGGCACACTGGGCAATAGATATTGGTCATAATACAGACATGGAAGCATGGGGACGATTGTGGAATATGAATATAAAATTGACAGCATGTTATGGTCTAAGAGAAAATTATATGAAAATGATATATTGATGGTATCTAATACTGAGTAAATGTATAAATCTTTATACAAAAAATGTATAAATCTAAATCAAATACCGGTAAGTGTTGGAAATGTAAAGAGAAAGGAGGTTCTTTTTATCATATGTGGTGGTCTTGTAGTAAGCTTACTGGGAAATGATATATAATGAATTGAAAATGATGTTTAAAATAACTTTTGTTTTTTTTAAAAAACCACCCAGAAGCTTTTCTTTTGGGAATTATAGGGACAGAACTACCTAAACTGTACAGAAACTTATTCGTGTATGCTACTACAGTGGCAAGAATGTTACTTGCCCCAAAATGGAAAGAAGCAGAAGTCCCAGCAAAGGAAGAATGGATACAAAAACTAATGGAGTATGCAGAAATGGTGAAAGTTACTGGGAGAAAAAGAAATCAAGTTGATAAAGCGCCAGTGGATGCTGATACAAAAAGGAAATGTTTGATGCTTTTTACATCTATTCACCATGCTAAGTCTGCACCGATTGCTTTGCTCAGTGGACTGCCATGAATACTGCGAATTCAAAATGGAATAACGATACTAAGGCAAATATGCCAGAGCCAAAGAATTGCGCATGCTGACGCCCATGCCTTAATTTTGGATTTTTCCTACTGACATTTAGCAGAGTCAAAATGTAGCTTGGCAGTCAAAAATTGGGCTGAAATTACACGGGTATTTTTTGGCAATTAACTGTGTTATAGTGGGAACATCTAAAGGAAGCATTTTTCGGTCTGGCAAGTAATGTGTCTTGCAAGTTCATAAGCAACAGACCTCTGCACTAAAACAAGAAAAGATTCTGCATCTGAAATAGGTTTTTTTAAATAGCTTTGTAGAAATCATACACATACAGATGAGGACCAATGAGAAACTGACTTTTGACTAGTACATAATTAGGGGGAAGGGAGTTTGTGCTGCAGGGAATCTGTTTGATCGCTGAAAATCCTGTTCCGAATTTTGAGTTTCTGGATCATTAGCTGCTGCTCACACATTTCTAAACATTTCTCCAAAACTCCTAGGGATAGAAAGATGTTTCTTGTGAAAGCCAATACAGTGGTGCCTCGCTAGACGAATGCCCTGTAAGACGAATTTTTCACTTAACGAAGAGATATTTTGAGCGGAGGTTGCCTCACTAGACAAATTTGTTTTACGAAAAATTCATCTAGCGAATCACGGTTTCCCATAGGAATGCATTGAAATTCAATTAATGCGTTCCTATGGGCAAAATAAAATAAAATTCAATGCATTCCTATGGGATTCACTAGACGAATTTTTCATTATACGAATTGACCCGTGGAACGAATTAAATTCGTCTAGCGAGGCACTACTGTATTCTGAAAGGACTGCTAATGAGCATTCAATTTTGATTCATCACAGCATGATTTTGGCCAACCAGATTTTAGTCAGTTATGTCATTTCCTAAGGTGTTTCTGTGCCAGCTATCAGAATAAAAGCAAATACAAACCATCCACGTGATCCAAATCCTGTTTGTGTTAGAGAAAAGTAAAATAAATATGATCCATTTTTAAAAGTGCCACGGTGTTAAAGGACAAAAATAGTGAAGTAAGAACCCGTATCTCTAAATTTAAGCATTCCAGCAAATACAACCCAAACCTATGTTGTGTCTTGTCACATGTTGTGTGTGTTTTTGGGGTGGTAGTGTTATTATGAGGTTTGTCATTTTATGGCTGCATAAACATATACAGGCAATCCGGCACATGCTTACACAGAAGTAAGCCCCATAATGTCAAGGGGGCTTACTCCCATGTAAGTATGCATAGGATTCTGACCCTGATCTTCTTTTGGATCATTGCCTTTGTGGTCTCAAGACTGTATAACTATTTAATTGAGGTTGGAGTTTAGTTTATACCTCGTGCCAGTGGTTTTTTTCTTTAAAAAATGTTTAGGGTTACTCTCATTTTCCTACACGTATTGAAATACTGCCCCTCAATGAGGCCAAACTTAGATTCACAAAATGTTTAGGGGGATGAGTCCCCCTGCATCCGCCCCCCCCAAAAAGCACTGCCTCATGCCATCCTAAAACAAAATGGAGACACTTGCAGGAAAAAGGATAAAAATGCCATAAGAACACAGCAAGTTTAAATTAAACGTGTTCATGGAATGAGTGGTGAATTTTAGCCACCAGGGTTTTCGGGGAATTTGGAGATGTCAGAACAACAAAACTAAAATGTTTGGGTTAATTTTGGCAGCTTGTAGCCCAGGAGAAGCAATGTTGGACTCAGAATCCCTTGGAGTAACCATGATGTGGTGTTTAATAATAATTAAAAAAATGTTTAGGGGTACTTTGATTTTGACTCAAGAAAATCACCATTTTACAGTTCAAATTGGGAAACATAAACACACTAAATGGACAAAAGTCGAAAGATTCACAAAATGTTTAGGGGTATGTGTCCCCCTGTGTCCCCCCAGGAAAAAAGTGCTGATAACAACACTAATATATATAAAAGTTTCTGTACAACGAGATGACCCGGGACCTGCTCTCAAGTTTACAATTTTAAATATATGTTATATATAGGGAGAGAAGGGGGTGGGCTGTGGGTGGGAGAAGCTACCTCAGGAACCAAACTTCCCACTTTCATAATGGCCAGTTAAAAATGGCCAATGAGAAGAATATGTTGGGCAAGGGGGGCCAAATGGTAGTTGATACTAGGCAGGGCTGTCATTAGCAGATGCAGCACTGGGGTGCAAATATCCACCCCAAATTACCATGGATAGTGTTGGGGTGGCCACAGCACTGCCAGCCATCGGGGGGGGGGCACAACTCTCCCCAATGCCACTGCGGGAGAGCAATCCCCACAGAGGCTTGGGAGTGAAGTTGCGCACCCGCCAGCCTTATGGTTGGTAGGGCGCAGCTGGCGGGTGTGCCAGGAAAGGCGAGGCCGCCGCCAACGCCGCACAGCTCCCCCACTAGCTGGGGCGCCCCTGAGAGTCCGGCGCCCTGGCGCGGCGCACCACTAAGCCCTATGGGGAAGACGGCTCTGGTCGCAGGCCCAGTTGAATTGATGGAGCAAACTGCACCGATTCATCCTTTCCCCTGCTGCAGGCAACTCTGATACTTGACACAGCATGGCTGATGACACACAATCGGTTGTTACCCTTTCAGGAGTTGCCTCTCTGGATGTTGAGAGAACATTGAGCGCGGTGGTCAGCATTTGCTCAAGAGTTAAAATCTGGATCGAAGGATCCTGAGAAATGCTTCCACTTCTGGAGCTGCACGCAGCTGGATTCCAGGGGCTTGAAGCCCGACACGCTCGATCCCAACCCCGTTCTTATTGAAGGGTAAACAAAAGGGGTTTGCCAGTTCAGCCATTTTTTGGCCCAGAGAGGTGCCCAGGGCTAAGCAGCCAAGGCTGAAAAATCCTGGCTGTAGTAGCGACTTGTCTAAGGTCATCTCGTGCGTCAGAGGTAGAGCCAGGAATAGAATGCAACTCTCCTCTTCTCCTGACATGCAGCCCACACTGCCTCTTCTGTGTATTAAAAAGAACCAGCCTGCTTAAGCGTATTTCACTGCTTATATATTTATCTTTTGGAATTTGTGGAAAAGACTTAAAAATACACTGGACAAATTATGCGACATATTTCTTCGGGGGGGTGGGGTGGGGGGTGGAGTGCGTATCTTAAATGCAGCCAAGTATGGAGTGTGTGCCAGGTGCCTCAATAATTACTCATTTTCTGTTATTATTATTTTTAAATCCGAAAAAAATTACAGAGCAGGGATGAGGTAATTTTAACAGAATCATCATTTCCCACTCTCTCCTCTTCTCCCCTTCTTCTTCTTAATTGGGGGTGTGACGCATGCTGTTGGAGAGGATGGGCAGCACAGGCGCATTTAATGTCATTACCGGTGTTGAGGGTTTCATAGAATCATAGAATTGTAGAGTTGGAAGGGACCCTGAGGGTCATCTAGTCCAACCCCCGGCAATGCAGGAATCTTTTTGCCAAATGTGGGGTTCGAACCCACAACCCTGAGATTAAGACTCTCCTGCTCTACTAACTGAGCTTTCTACTTTATAGAGGGGACGGGGAGTTCCTTGACCCAGTGGTGTAACGTGGGTTGCTGGTGCCCATGGCAGGGCAAGCGTTGTGCCCCCTGGTGGACTGGGCAGCTGGGATGGGGGCATGTGCCAGGGGGAACACACGGAGCTTTTGTCGAGGGTTAATGGAGCTCACCTCCAACAGGTTCCTCTCCCTCTGCCCCATCCCCCTGCCCACTAGATCAACCCGCCTGCTGCCGCGCCTCAGCTGCCAGGGCTCTGAGCCTGCAGTGGTGGCGCCCGTTTGTGCCGAGGTGGAATCCTGGCCACAGCAGTCTGCGTGGCAGAATTCCCACTGACTTCACTAGTTTCTGGATTTTACCCGAGACTTGGGACATGTTTCTACATAGTTTCCAGCTCCACCGCATGAGAAAACCTTCATAAGTGGGTTTGTTTTGAACTGTTGCCTGTAAACTTGGATTCTGTCAACGCACGTCGCTGGACAGACACTCAGCAGCCCCCCAAGAGCTATTTTTAAGGGGAAGGTGTGCTCATTGTGGTAAGTTCTAGAGTGAGGCATTCTCTGCGGACTTTTCTTTTCAAAAGCATGTTGATTTTGCTGTCATGGAAGAGAAGAGTGTGTGACTTAATAGACTGTCTGGAAGGAAGAAACGAAAACAGATGGCACAGTTACCTTCTAACCTCGCCAAGTAAAAGCCTATTTCATTTCCCTTTTTCGTGTGATGCTTAAAAATAAGTCGTAGCGGACTGCTGGCTTGTGCGCTTCGGGCGGTTCCCCAAAAGTTCTGCTGGGCTTCCAAATACCTGGGGGTTGTACCTTGTGACTGTAATCCCTTCTTGGCACCCTTGGTTCTTCTGTATCAATTATCTCTTTCCCAGGTCTAGAGTTGCCAAACTGTGTTGTAAACAATACTTTGTCTGTGGATGGGTGTGTGTGTTTTTTAAAAAATCAAGGGGTGGAAGTAGAGGCTGGTCTGGTTGGGCAAATGGGGCGCTGTCATCCCAACCTCAGCCTGCCCTCAACCAGGCCCCAGCTACCTGCCTTCTTATTTACAACCAACCCAGGGGGTTGGCACTGTCTGGCACCTTCTTAATCTCTGTGTTGCACTTGTAGAACTCAGGGAGGAGGATGCAGATAAAATTAGAATCAATGGGCTCTCTCTGTCATTGACTCCATCTACTGTTGGCCTCCTTGCCTACCACCCTACCTGTCCCAAAAACCACCAGCCCAGGGATCCCCAGACTATGGCCCAGAGGCCACATATGGCCCCCGAGGCTCTTTTATGAGGCCCCCAGGGATGCCTGCTGCTGCCGCCCACTCTTACCGGTGCGGCGCAGCTGCCGACTTCTGACCCAGAAAAGCGATGGAAATAGTTTGTGCGCACGCGCAAGCGTCATTTCTGGTGTACTTCCGGGTTGGAGGAGGCTTTTGCACATGCACACAAGCTATTTCCGGCGCTTTCCAGGTCGGGAGTGTGCCAGAAATAGCATTTGTGCATGCGCATGGGCCTGCGCCGCTGTGCACACTCCCCCACCCTCCGGCCCACCATGCAATCAGCGCGGCGGGCATCCGGCCCGAAGCTGGGTAAGTTTGGGGATCCCTGCACCACCCCATACAGCCCAACTGTCCCATCTTAAGCGGGACATCCCAGATTAACAGAAGCCTTCCTGGCTTCTGATCCCAATCTCGGATGTCCCAGACAGAACCCAAAGATGCTTTCTAACATTTCCCCCTTAGCATTGCCCACTCATCTTTCTTCTTCTGCCACGGCTTTCCAGCCAATGTAGTTCCAGAAATGTAGTGGCGGTATCAGTGAGGAGATTTTTTTAAAAAACAACAACAACAACAACAACAACGCCCTACGCCTTTTTTGTGTCATCATTGGCAGAAGTTGGTGCTCAGTCAGAGCAAACTCCTCTTTCTATTGGCTAGCAGTCAGCAGGTGGGTGTTGCTGTCCCTAGCCACAGCCACTCGAAACCTCACTGTTACCAGTGAGTTAGAGGCATTGAAGCTGGAACGGCATGGCAGGTGGGGTGCAGCAACTCTCTCTGAAGCTGTTTAAGTGCTGTGGACCATTGTTCATATACAGGGGTACCTTGGTTCTCAAACATAATCCGTTCCGGAAGTCCGTTCCAGAACCAAAGCGTTCCAAAACCAAGGTGCGCTTTCCCATAGAAAGTAATGCAAAACAGATTAATCCATCCCAGACTTTTAAAAACAACCCCTAAAACAGCAATTTAACATGAATTTTACTAACGAGATCCATTGATCCATAAAATGAAAGCAATAACCAATGTAAAGGTAAAGGTTAAGGGACCCCTGACCATTAGGTCCAGTCGTGACCGACTCTGGGGTTGCGCGCTCATCTCACATTATTGGCCGAGGGAGCCGGCGTATAGCTTCCAGGTCATGTGGCCAGCATGACAAAGCCGCTTCTGGTAAAGCAGAGCAGCACATGGAAACGCCGTTTACCTTCCCGCTGTAGCGGTTCCTATTTATCTACTTGCATTTTGATGTGCTTTCGAACTGCTAGGTTGGCAGGAGCTGGGACCAAGCAACGGGAGCTCACCCCGTCACAGGGATTCGAACCGGCGACCTTCTGATCAGCAAGCCCTAGGCTCAGTGGTTTGACCACAGCGCCACCTGGGTCCCTAGTAATAACCAATGTACTGTACTATAAAATAAACAAGAAAGTATTGTAGATGATAAAAATTAAAATTAATTTTTTTTCTCTTACCTGCACTGATGATAGTCATTGTTTGGAGGGGGGGGGGCTTTTATCCATTTCCGCAGTCACACAATCAATCATTCAGTAGCTGAACTGGGTTCCACACAGTCACAAAAACGAATTAACCAAAGAAGCCTCAAAAACAAAAATGCAAAATAAATAACAAAAACAAAAGCGCCAAACTTAATCCGTTCTGGTAGTCTGTTTGACTTCCAAAATGTTCAAAAGCCAAGGCGCAGCTTCTGATTGGTGCAGGTGCCCCGGAAACAATAGCCAACAGCTGCATCGGTCGTTTGGCTTCCGAAAAACGTTTGATAATCAGAACACTCCCTTCTGGGTTTTCGACGTTTGGGAACCAAGGTACCACTGTATTGTACTGTCATACTGAGAAATAAATGATAAACACTGGGTCCTGACTGAGGTTTTGAAGCAACGAGATATAAATGAGCACAAGCTTTCTCAGGCAGCCAGTTTATAACCAAAGTTCCCAGGTGCTGCAAGAATTTGGCCAACGAAAAGTGAAAATCAAGCAGGCAGGTGTGTGAAGGTGTGCAAAGATTGGGTGGGTGGGATGATGCACATGCGGGGGAGATATGTCCCCCACTTTGCCCTCCCGAAATGTTTTGTTGCAAGGTATGCTAGTCATGACTGGAGCTTCTTGTGCTTGGGTAAAATCAGGGGATAAAACCTACTAGGATGCTCAATTAGGGTATGTGGTTAATTAAAAAAGAGTGTTATTCCAGGTTCAGAATACATTCAAAAAAATTCTGGATAAGAAGCCTGATGCAAAAAGACAGAAGGGTGTGTCGGTAAGGCACCTCAAGGGTAGTCAAGCCTCCTGAGACTTGGCTAGGTGGCTAGTCTCCACTGAGAATTGGGCCTCATAAAAAAAATTATCTCCAAGGAGCTTTGCAGTGAAAACTTTTAACACAATACAGTAAAAAAAAAAAATCATCTGCTTTTTGAGCCTTCTGTTAAACTAATAAGAGCAGGGAGATGACAGCGCCGCTCTCCTATTAGAATGGTGGACATCCACTTCTACAAACTCATGCCTAAATCCACCAAAACACTCATAGAGATTGAGATTGAGAAGTACTGTTTGTGGGGGACAGGAGGCGGGCAGGTGTGGAGGACTCCCTGGTCCTAAACGGGGTAACTGTGCCCCTGAAAGGCCAGGTGCGCAGCCTGGGAGTCATTTTGGACTCACAGCTGTCCAAGGAGGCGCAGGTTAATTCTGTGTCTAGTGCAGCTGTCTATCAGCTCCACCTGGTACGCAGGCTGAGACCCTACCTGCCTGCAGACTGCCTCGCCAGAGTGGTGCATGCTCTGGTTATCTCCCGCTTGGACTACTGCAATGCGCTCTATGTGAGGCTACCTTTGAAGGTGACCCGGAAACTACAACTAATCCAGAATGCGGCAGCTAGACTGGTGACTGGAGCGGCCGCCGAGACCACATAACACTGGTCTTGAAAGACCTACATTGGCTCCCAGTACATTTCCGAGCACAATTCAAAGTGTTGGTGCTGACCTTTAAAGCCCTAAACGGCCTCAGTCCAGTATACCTGAAGGAGCATCTCCACCCCCATTGTTCTGCCCGGACACTGAGGTCCAGCGCCGAGAGCCTTCTGGCGGTTCCCTCACTGCGAGAAGCAAAGCTACAGGGAACCAGACAGAGGGCCTTCTTGGTAGTGGCACCTGCCTTGTGGAACACTCTCCCATCAGAGGTCAGAGAGATAAACAACTACCTGACATTTAGAAAATACCTAAAGGCATCCCTGTTTAGGGAAGTTTTTAATCTGTGATATTTGATGTATTTTAATGTTTGTTGGAAGCTGCCCAGAGTGGCGGGGAAGGCCCAGCCAGATGGGCGGGGTATAAATAAATCATCATCATCATCATCGTCATCATCATCATCATAGGTTTCAGCTCCTCTAACTAACTGCATTTGCATGTGTTAGAAAACATGGTCGATATGAAAGCCCTAAGGGGATTCGCCAGGGATTGTTGCTGCTGTGCCGTGATGGAGGTGTGAGACCAGAGGAGAGCTAGCTTTGGTACCTGAGAACACACAAAAAGGTACAAAAACAAACAAACTGCACTTTCCAGTCAATATTGGTGGATCTTCTGGTAAATGTAAGGCATGGACCACTTGTTTTTCCCAGAAGTGCTAGAATACTTCTGCATACAGTGCTTCCCCACCATGATGACAGTGCTCCACAGACCACTCCCACTCAAACCAAGCCCCCCCTCGAGCCGCCACCACATACCCCGAGGTTGTGCCAATGTACCTCCTGGGGAATGGAGAATACGTCACTGTCGATTATGTGAGGCAATGATTGGTTGTTACACAACAATATTGCCTCAGAGAGGGGACTGTTATAAAATCATATTGGGGGGGGGTTGCAGGACACCATTACTAATGAACAGAGAGGGGTGACCGAACCTGACAGCTGCAGTTACCCAGAATCCCTCTCAACACCACCTTCTTTGCCTCTGCTCCACTCCAGAGACCCGCACCCCTCCTGCTTGGACTCAACCCTGCCTTAAGGAAGGCTTAAGGATCAGCATATGCGCACATTTCCACATGACTAGCAACTTGGGAGCCATAATTCCCTGTCAATGGTATCTCATTCACAATGGAAGACTCCTCTGAACAAAAGACAGTGATCAACTCTTATGAAAATGTTAATTTCTCTTTGTGTTTAGGAATTCACACCTGGGAGGGGTGATAGGAGGACTAGGAGAGGTGTCAAAAGTGCTCAGATTTCTACCTTGAACCCTCCTTTTTTGTGAGGTATTGATTACATAGCTGTGATGTAGGAATGATGTATTGGGGGCGTTTCTTGGTGATGGGGAAACTGATAAAAGTGGAGGTTCTCTTTTGTTCTGGGTTCCTTCCTTGTTCTCCTGCGTGAGGGGAAGGACCCTGTTGCAACAGCAAATAAAGGCTTTGCTTCTCAAACTTCTCTGGTTGGCCTCTGTTATATATTCTCCGACCGATGGAGAACCCAATAAGGCTCTTGTGTACCCCATAAGGGAATAAGAGCAGATTTTGCCTAGAACAGCATGGTTTTGGAAGGGATTGTGATTCCCTCCACTAGCGGCGGTGGTATGGAGATTGTAAACTAAGCTCAGAAACCTCTTCATCAACCTGTTTAGATTTTTAAGTTGCTGGCAGTGAGGACTTGGTCTGCACGAGAGTGTCACTCACACTGGTCACAGGGGAGGGCAGCCATGGTTAAAAGAAAATACTTGACTTCCCCTACCTCCCACATCCTTTCTCCCCAAAGGACACCGTGCAAGCAACACAAAGAGCTTTGCCCTCTCACAGGCTCCCATTGTGCACTTAAAGGAAATGCAGGAGACATTTAAATATTTCCAAACCAAACAAGAAATCCTGGAGGATTCTCCTCCTGTGGCCTCATTATCTGCTTCTGCCTGTTCTTAAAAGATCTTGAAAGAGCTGCTGCACAGGGCAAGGCTGCTGTGACTAAACAGGACTCTGAAGGGACAAAAAAAGGGGAACACTCATCCCTTTGGTTTTCTTCCTGACATAACATTTGGAACAACTCATCGAGGAATGATCAGGGATAAGCCCTTAACTACGGAGATGTTACATCAGGAATAGGTTAAGCCATGTAATATTTCAAGGGGTGGCCTTCTAAGTGAGAGTCTTGATTCCTTCCAAATAATAATAATAATAATAATAATAATAATAACAACAATAATATTTTTAAAATTTATATCCAGCCCATCTGGCTGGGTTTCCCCAGCCACTCTGGGTGGCTTACAACACACACACACACACAAACACACATTTCCCATCAAACATTAAAAACAAAATATCCTATACAAGCAACAAACCAATAAATCAATAGAAATGAATAACAACAACAATGACAGTAACAACAACAACAACAACCAGTTTGCCCAAATTAAAGTAACTGCCAACCCCAACTAAGGATTTCTTCCAGGCAGAATCGCTTTTATATGGTTCATCATGACCCTACTTTTTAAATGTATATATTCAGATCAGAGAGACATCTCACAAGCCCAAGACATTATGTTGGGATCAGCTCTTAGATGCCAGTATTTAAATGTACTGTATCTTAAACCACCTTTGTAAAAAGGGCGGGGGAGGGAAAGTTATTCAGTGAGAAATGAGCTTTCGGGATGCTATACGATGAAAATACCCAATTCTTGCCCCAGGTCGATATACTGTATATATTCCATTTATCACAATATGATTAGAGGTGATCATTTGACAAATGGAGGCCCACTATTTATTTATCGTTTTATAAGCAGGCATGCAATGAAATAATTACAATTTCTATCTATGGACTGCTAGTTACTATTTGTTTTCATTTCATGCTTCATTCATTAGTCTGCCAGTACTATGGAGCAAGAAGGAAGCCTTTTTTGGCTTCTAGCTAACAGCAGAAAACATTCCCCAAGACCTTTCCTGTAAATTTAGAAACTTCAGACTGCAGTAAGTTATTGTTACAAGTTGTTTGCTTCATCTTCCAGTATATGCTTTTTCCGAGAAAGGGGTAAATTATTTGCTAGAGTTCTTTATTATGGCCTGACACTGTGAAAATGGGATGTTACGATAAACCACCTTTTATATCTCTCTGGCAAATCAGCCATGACTTCAGAAACTGGCAATCTGTTTTAAAATAGTCTCTCTGACTAATAACATATTTGTGAACTTAAACTGGATTTCTTTGACACACACTCTCTCTCTCATATGTGAAAGCAGAACATAAAAAATGTGTGTGTGTGTGTGTGTGTTTAAAAAAATCCTGGGAGTCTAGTTTTTGAGCATTTGTTTAAAACAGCTTTCTAATTCTAGTAGCTGCATGGCCATGCTGGAAAACGTGATTGTATAATGCTGAAGAGCAAATCAGGAGGCAAGTAAAAAGAAAAAAGGGGGGAAAGTTTGTTTATTTGTATTACTCGGACTTAAAGGGGGAAAGGTTGTGTACAATCCAATCTGTTCTAGATATAGAAGCAATCTTCCAAATGCATACCATTTCAATGATGAAAATGCATGATCAATGTACAAATTGAAGGAATGCAACGTGCATCTGATTCGAAGCACGGCAAATCACACAGTAAGCTTCAGTGAATGAAAACGGCTAATAATTCACAATGCGAGTCTTTGGGTTGCTTTGAAGCACCTTCACGAAGCTCAAGAAGTGAACCCATTTAGCAGATCATGCCAAGGGCTGTGCTGAGCAGCCACTTTGGAGTAAAGGTATATTGTAGTGCAAACGCAAGAGACCCAACGACCATTGTGGTCATCGTGAGCAAAAGTGGCATTGGTTAATTGCAGGCGATTTAATCACACACAATGGCTGCCTCTCCTAGTCTCATGAAATGCTTGCCACACATCTGCCAGCTCAGATCAAGGTGCCCACCCCCGATTAGTCTACACATGCATTAACAAAGGCTGACTCATTATTTAAAAATAAAATAAAATGCAGGCTACTGTTTTCCTTTGGGAGGAGGGAGCCCAGATTCTGGTGCCCACTGCTGCTCCTACCACTGTCTCTCACACAAGAGTGGTCTTTCATATCTCTGCCGCTTCCTATTGTTGTTGGCAGTCTGCTGTGTTCCTGCGCTCTCCAGGGATCTCATTTGGATAAACATTGAGTCTTTTCTTCTGCAGAACATCCGCCCTCCCTGATACCAAGCCTACAGGCTGATGGTCACGTTGCACATTTTATAGGGGTTTGTTGGGATGACTTTATTACTTTGGAAGCATGCTTTGAGGATACTGACTTCCTCTCTCTCTCTCTCTCTCTCTCTCTCTCTCTCTCTCTCTCTCTCTCTCTCTCTCTCTCTTTCTCTCTCTCTCTCTCTCTCTTTCTCTCTTTCTCTCTTTCTCTCTTTCTCTCTCTTGTAGATGGATTTGGGACCTCCTCTCCTAAGGACAAGGAGGCCATTGATTTTCACCTTACTGCGTACAGTATATAAAACTAAGACTCTTTCCCAAGAAAGAATGCTACTTCTCTAAAGAATTTGGTCAATGCAAAGCCCATTCTTTACTTCAGATATTTGATAATAAATTGGCAGTCAATCCAACTGTGAGGTCCCAGAAAGGCTATTATTTTTATTCTTTTTTTAAGAACACATGATTCTGAATACAGGGTGTGCTTTCGTTTTTAAGCAATAAGAGAGAAACAAGCTCTTTTAAAGGGGAAGCCTGAATCCTTTCATAGTAACCCTTTTGCATCAGGCACATGACAGGTAGAAGGGGGAACGTAGCAGACAAATGCATCTGCAGAGTCTTAGGACAGAATTACACATTACCTTGCAAAACAGCATTTCTTTGCACCCCCGTTTGCCAATATAGCATGATTCCGGGGGCAGAAAGAAATTTGCGGAGAGGGTAATTGGTGGTGCAGAACTGCCTTTAGCTTCAAGTACCCCAGAGTTCAAATTAAAGCCCTAAACAGCCTCGGTCCAGTATACCTGAAGGAGCATCTCCTCCCCCATTGTTCTGCCCGGACACTGAGGTCCAGTGCCGAGGGCCTTCTGGCGGTTCCCTCGCTACGAGAAGCTAAGTTACAGGGAACCAGGCAGAGGGCCTTCTCGGTGGTGGCACCCACCCTGTGGAATGCCCTCCCACCAGAGGTCAAAGAAAACAACAATTACCAGACCTTTAGAAGGCATCTTAAGGCAGCCCTGTTTAGGGAAGCTTTTAATGTTTGATAGATATTTGTATTTTGATGTTTTGTTGGAAGCCGCCCAGAGTGGCTGGGGGAACCCGGCCAGATGGGCGGGGTATAAATAAATTATTATTATTATTATTATTATTATTATTATTATTATTATTATTATTAATTTATGGGAGTTTCAGTGTTGCCTTTTTGTTATTGTATTCATGACAGTCATGTATTTCACAGTTTACCTGGTATCCCACCAGGAATTCAATATAGCTGAGTGAGAGGACTGGTGCAGGAGGAATGGATCGATCGACCCTTCTTCTGACAGCACACTTGGGCTACATACACATTAGTGACTTAAAACACAGCAAGGTTGTTATGTACTAAGCTTGGAACCTACAACAATAGGCAGGCAGGATACTAGGATGCGACAACTGATTGGCCTGCAGCAGCAGCCCAATCAGGCTCCAGGAGGGAAACATCAACCAATCAGACAGGACTCATTGTGTAAATAATGTATATAAAGCCTGAGGTTTGGGGGGGAAATTATTCACTGTTTTTTGAGCTGCAATAAAGAGCATGAAATCACTACGTGACTCCGAGTATATTTCAAAGGTCATACTCCACACACACCATACCCTACAACTCCCGGATTGAAAAATCCGGGATCAGAGGCGGCGCGGCACCAGAAGTCGCTTCCAGACATGCGTAGAAGCAACCTCCGGTGCCGAGCTGCCCGTGTCTGCATGTTTGGGCACCAGAAATCGCTTCTGCGCATGTCCAGACATGCACAGACAGCCAGGAGCTGGGACATGGCCGCCAGCAGGAGCTTTACAGGATATTTACGGGATATAATCAATCGGGATAACAGCAGGAAACGGTAACGAAATTTGTGGGTTTCCCGCGAAAAACGGGAGACTTGGCAGCTATGCACACACACTGCTGCCTTTCAAATCACACTTGCACGTTGCTGTGCACAGCAGAGAAGAGGTGAAGATGTGCTCACCTGATGCGCATTACAGTACCTGTTAAGCTTCCCCATGCCTTCAGCTCCCCAAACTCCTATTCATGAAGCTGTCATCCACATCTGCGCATGCACTGGTTCTATCCTTGCCCCTCCCTGTAGAAAGCAACATGAGCCAAACTTGCTGGAATGTGTAGATTGTAAGTCTAGATAGGCTGCAGGTCAGAAGGGCACTGGATTTCCATGCTCTGCCAATGAATCGTGAGAGATCACCTCCATGATCCTGCCCAGCAGATTCCCTGAAACTTTTACACAAAACCCTCTGTTCCCGTATCCTGTGCTGCAAATACTTCTCTTGTTAGTAAGCTAACTGTTTTCTCCACCCATCCATCCTGGACTTCCTTGACTCATTCTTACTCCTCTTGGCTCTCACACTGCATTGAAGAGATTGATAATAAAGCTGAATGCTGACTTGTGATGTGGTGTGGGGGGGGAGAGAAGTGACCCCAAACTTTGATACCCCCTCTAGCCCTCCCACTCACTTCCTTCCCCCCTATAAATTTCAATTGGTTTTCAAACAATACAAAATTCCAGTAACATTTTGATTTCCCACCCTTACTTCCATGATGTTTCTGTTCAAATTGTTCATCTACTGCTGTAAACACAATATTCTTTTCTATAACATACACCCCACATTACATTACATTCCTTTACCATTCTCATTCTTTTGCTTATATTTCAAGTCCTGCCTGCGATTTCATTTGACTATACAGTAATATTTTCTCAGATAATCTGAAAACGGTCTCCACTCTTCCACAAGCATTCTGCTTTTTGGCCTCCTATTTTTGCCGTCAGTTTCATCACATAGTACAATAATTTCGAAGTCCGCTCCTCTTTTGTTGAAACTTCTTCCCATTTCTGCGCATACAGAATTCTGGCTGCAGTGGTAGCGCACATAAACAGTTTAACCAACTTTCTGGGGACACCTGCCCCTATTATTCCCAAAAGAAATGCTTCAGGCTTTTGGAGGATAACTACTGGTATTTTAAACATTCTTCAATTCATTATGTATCATTTCCAAAAAAAACCACCCTGTCACTAAGCAAGGCGCCAGACTTTGGGAAGGCTCTGGCAGGGTCCCAAAGCCCTCCCACCTCCTTCCCAAAGCTGGGAAAGCGCTAACTAGGCTTTGGGAAGGAGGAAGAAGGACTCTAGGACCCCACCAGTGCCTTCACACCTCCTCCCAAAAGCCCAGTGCCTTGCTTATCTGGCTTTGGGAAGGCAGTGCGAGGGCTGGGGGGGCATGTAAAATGTTGCTGAGGGCCACACAAAAGCCTTGAGGACTGCATGCAACACTTGGGCCATACATTGGACCACCCTGATCTAGGTATATCGGCTAAGCCCTCACTTCTGTCTATGTAGACCATCTTTCTCCCGCAGCATTTTACTTCTCAGCAAACCTTCCCTTGCCATAAAGCAATATGAAGCAGTTGTGGCAGACAGTTGGTTCCCTGACCTCGGAGTTTAATATATAGAATGCAGTGCATTCTCTTCCTTAGTAGTATATTGCTATGCAGTCTTACTTAAATACAACTGTAAATTCAGCATTAAAACGCTCCCATTAACCACCGTGATTTGGTGGCGGCAATGAGCTCTTTCCAAACCTGTGTGAACTAACAGCATATTTCATCTTATATGAATTAGCGTGGTGCAAAGGGAAAGGGGAGGGGGGGTAGAGAATCAAACTTATTTCCACAAATCAACTTGGAGGCAATGAGGAGTTGAAAACTTTGTATAAAAGTTACAGATGACTTGGAGCTGTGCTCAGTAGTTGGCAAGTTCCTGCGGGCTGCTCTGAATTCTTTGTCATCCAGTCAGCCGCATCATTAAACTCTCAAAGAACCTCTGAGCTCATGTTCAAAAATACTCTGGCCTCTATTTACCCCTTTCCTCGTTTGTATCTCTCAAATGGCCGCATGTATAAATAATGCCTGGGTGTTCTTATTAGCCAAGGCTATATTTCATGAAGATGGATGTTGACAAGGCTGGTAAAATCTATTTCTATTTGGAGCGCAAGAATTCTCTGCTTTCCATTCGTGACGTTGTAGCTCAGCGTTTCTACAATGGGTGGGTGGTGAGCTGGCAAGGCGGGGGCAGGATTCTCATCTAGGAGCCTGCCCTCCACTGAGTGACAAGTGGGGCTGGATCTTTTGAGCGAGGCTGCTGCTGAATCTCCCAGTTTTCTGCAATGCACTCTATGTGGGACTACCTTTGAAGGTGACCCGGAAACTACAACTAATCCAGAATGCGGCAGCTAGACTGGTGACTGGGAGCGGCTGCCGAGACCACATAACACCGGTCCTGAAAGACCTACATTGGCTCCCAGTACATTTCCGGGCCCAATTCAGTGTTGGTGCTGACTTTTAAAGCCCTAAACGGCCTTGGCTCAGTATAGCTGAAGGAGTGTCTCCAAGCCTATCGTTCAGCTCTGAGGGCCTTCTGGCGGTTCCCTCCCTGCGAGAAGTGAGGTTACAGGGCATCAGGCAGAGGGACTTCTCGGTGGTGGCCTCCGCCCTGTGGAACGCCCTCCCATCAGATGTCAAGGAAATAAACAACTATCTGACTTTTAGAAGACATCTGAAGGCAGCCCTGTTTAGGAAAGTTTTTAATGTTTGATGTTTTATTGCTTTATTATTATTATTATTATTATCATCATCATCATCATCATCATCATCATCATCATCAATTCCATGCTCTGAAGTGATGGTACTGGCTGCCGCTGTCAAGTATTGTCTGGCTGATTTTCTCTCTTCCCCCACCAGTAGACATCAGTGGCTTGAATGTGAATTACTGTGTTAGGCTGCGTACGCAGGAGAAAAAGAAGAAGCCAATTTTGAGCCTCTTTCTATGCTGTACTAAGGGCAACCTATCACCTCAGTGTGATATATCTTGCTATATCTGAATAATCTCTTCTGTATTCTAGGAAATATGCTCATTTCTAACTCCTTTCTTTCTCATTTCTATATAACATTTCTAGACTTACCTCTTTGGATTTTAGGAGTTTTACAGAGAAACAAGCATGCAGAATTGAACTTTTATTGGCTCATGCAACATGCAAACAATGTACTTCTGCCAGTATTGCAATGAAGTTGTTCTGGCGTTGCAGAACAGTAAGTCAGTGTATACATAAAAACATTTTTATGGTTTCAGTGGGCTCAAGCATCTGGATTGTAAACCGCTTATAAATTGCATAGTAATATTAGGATCATTTAGGCTGCAATCCTATACGCACTACTTGTAATAGTACGTGAAAGGAAGCTCAATGGGGCTTACTTCTGAGTAAGCATGCATTGAATTGTGCTGTTAATATAACGTGTCTAATGTGAGTGAAAAGTTGGTTTTGCTGGACAGGTTGGATCAAAAAGGGTTTCTTTCTTCTTTCTTTCCTTGCCAGCAAATGGTTAATGAACGGCCTCTGATTGGCCATCGTTCCATGAGGGAGTTTAAAACAGGGCCGTCTTTAGCAGATGCGGCGCCGGGGTGCAAATATCCACCCAGCGCCCCCAAATTAACACGGATAGTGTTGGGTGGCCATAGCTGTGCACTGCCAGCCATCGGGGGACGGGGTGCAACTCTCCCCATGCCGCTGTGGGAGAGCGATCCCCGCAGAGGCTTGGGAGTGAAGTTGCACCCCTCCCAAGCATCCTCGGGAGGAGAGCAATCCCTGCAGAGGCTTGGGAGGCTTGGGAGGGAAGCTGCGTGCCCGCCAGCCTTATTAGCATGGCCCCTGCGCAAGAATGACACGCAAATTCGTGAAGCATTTCATATTTTTTCGCATGCTGTATATTTTGCAAAGATAAAAACAGATATATTTCGCCTGTGGAATTGGTCGACGTGTTGCCTCCTTTTTGTTGGTATTTTACTCAAGTCTGCAACACAGGGGTTGTTTCATTAGCAATAGAGAAATCTTGGCAGGCTGGGTCAGGCTCATGGGTTTGTGGTATCCCAGCCCTGAACCATAGAGGGCAATAGAGCACCCTTTTCTATACAGTTCTCCAGGCAGGCATGGCCATTCCCGGTGTCCCTTGTCTTACCTGTAATTCAACCTGCCCCCCCTTCCTTTCCTGCTATTCCTGCTGTCACTGTTAAGGACAGGGAGAACCAGATTCTTGTTGCCTCCAGAGAACTTGCTGGTGGCAAATTTCCCTCCAAAGAATTGGGCAAGGGGGGTTGCTAATGGCTTCCTCCCTGCATCAAGGCCCAACAGCAGATAAACATCAGTAGCAGTTTGCAGCGGCAAAATGGGGATGTTTTTGTATTGGAGGGGTAGCAGTGCAACAGAAAGTTCTCCAGCAGAATCTGCACAAAAGCACATGCCAACAGGGTTTGGTCGCTTGTGCGCTTAGAAAGGAACTATTGAAAAGAAAGTGAAAGTGAGAGAGGCAGGGCAAATGAAGGTGTATGTAGCAGGCCTCCAAAATATTGGGAAGGTTTGGTACTTAGCAAGTTTCTTTTTTTTTTTTTTAGTTTTAAAAACAATCTTTATTGAAAATCTTTAAAATTCAACATATAGAAAGAATAAAGTATAAATAGCAAACAGACATAACCAAAGAGACATAACATAAACAGACATAACCAAACAGAAATCAATGTCAATTCAAAATTACTTGAAATGAAATGAAAGGAAAAGGAAAGGAAAAAAAAAACTTAACTTAAAAAACCTAACCGAACATAACATAACATAATGTAACATAACATATAACAATATTTAGCATGACCTAATATAACTTATATAATCTCAACATATCTTAACAAATGCAATTTAAGGAAAAGAAAGAAAAAAAGGAGAAGAAAAGGAGAGATCGAACAAAGAAAAACATATATATTTCAAACACTTTAGCATTTACACTTACTAAAACCTACTGTCCCCCCACCCTTTCCCCCCTCCACCGTATCAAGACTTCCAACCACTCCTGTATTCTGATTTTGGTTTCACTGATATGCCGCATACCTTTCTCTAATTTAATTTATTTTCTTAATATTGTGCCCCTCATGAATCCGCTATTAACTGCGCCTTTTCCACTTGTTTTTGTAGATAAATCTTGAGCGGTTTCCATTCTTCTCCTGCTTTTTCTTCACTTAAACCTTTAGATATTCCAACTCTAATTGCTAAATTCTGATAATTTATTAATTTGGTCAACCACTCTTCTTTATTTGGAACTTTTTTACTCTTCCAATTTTTAGCGATTAAGAGTCTACCCGCTGTTGTCGCGTGCATTAGCACGCATCTGTCCCTTGGTTTAATGTCTTCCTTCAACATGCTTAGGAGGAAGATTTCCGGCTCTTTTTTAAAGGAGTATCTCACTATTTTTTTTAATTCTTTATATACCTCGTCCCAGAACTTCTTAATTTCTTTGCAGCACCACCAAATATGTAGGAAAGTACCTACTTCTTCCTTGCACCTCCAACAAGTGTTACTGACCCCTTACTGACCCCTTAGCAAGTTTCTGATGGTGCTCCTTATGTTGCGTGTTCTGTTTTTTAGGTGGTTATATATTTTTGTAAAAAATAATGATTTATTGCTAGCATATTTTTTTTTTAAAAAAAGCAACTGCTGCCACAATCCTATGCATGTTTCCCGGAAAGTAAGGCCAAATGAACATTGCTTGGCTCTTTTGTGGCCTGAGTTTCCACAAACTTATTAGCTGTGCAATTTATTGGCCCCAAGCTGTGTTTGTGTGGGTAGCTTTTGTTCTGCCTAATCACAAGCTCTGTCTGAATCAAAAGCTTTGCCCACTTTGTAGAAATAGCTAGCTCGTGTTCTCAAGAGGATTTGGCTAACCAGAATATCGAATATTTGCGCCTGGGTGAGGATAGGCCCCGTTATTTATCGAGCGGGTTCCTCTGTGGTTTTGGCTGCTAGAGCTGGAGCTGCCTCTGTCAACTTGTATGTTGTTCAGTGTAATAAAGATACTGTTTGAAGTTTCTTTCCATTACTTGGCAAGGATATAAGCACTTATTTGATGGCCAGACTTTCTGTGTATTTATTTGTCTGCTTTAATGCTGTTAGGGTTTTGCGCTGAAAAACTGATACATCTGAAGGTATGTGTAAATTGAAAATTTCCCTCCTAAAACTCTGTGTTCTTTCATGGGCAGGAGGTATAAAAATATCGTAAATAAAAGAAATCACTTTGACGGCAGGGAGACCTGGTGAACTGAGGAAGGACCATAACTCAGTAGCAAACCACGTGCAGGAGGTTGCAGGTTCAATCACCGAAGTCTCCAGGTACGGCTGGGAAAGATCCCTCTTTATTTTATTTTTACATTTCCCCCCCCCAAAAAAAACTTACCGTATTTTTCCTTGTAAAAGACTATGGTTTTTTGCTTTTAAAAAATTATTTCAAAATTGAGGGTTGTCCTTTACACAGATGGTGAGTGCAGAGGAGTTTTAAAAAGCACTACTCACCTTCCAGCAGCTGCCGTGAAGAAGCTCAGCAACTTAGAGCGATCTCAGCTGTTGGTGGGGTATGCTGTGCTGCGGCAGCTAGAGTGGTGACTGGGAGCGGCCACATAACACCGGTCTTGAAAGATCTACATTGGCTCCCAGTATGTTTCCGAGCACAGTTCAAAGTGTTGGTGCTGACCTTTAAAGCCCTAAATGGCCTCGGTCCAGTATACCTAAAGGAGCGTCTCCACCCCCATCGTTCTGCCCGGACACTGAGGTCCAGCTCCGAGGGCCTTCTTGCGGTTCCCTCATTGCGAGAAGCCAAGTTGCAGGGAACCAGGCAGAGGGCCTTCTTGGTGGTGGCGCCTGCCCTGTGGAACGCCCTCCCATCAGATGTCAAAAAGGAAAACAGCTACCAGATTTTTAGAAGACATCTGAAGGCAGCCCTGTTTAGGGAGGCTTTTAATGTTTAAGAAATTAATGTATTTTAATGTTTCTGTTGGAAGCTGCCCAGAGTGGCTGGGGAAACCCAGCCAGATGGGCGGGGTATAAATAATATATTATTATTATTATTATTATTAATTATGCATGCACCCCTCCCACCACCCCAGGTGCCAACGGAGGTTGCTATGCTGGTGCTTTGAATATTTAATAAAATATCAAAGTTGTTCTGTTTTATGTTTAAAATATTGATTTCTTAATTTGGGGTTCAAAAAAAATAGGGGTCGTCTTATCCATGGGAGCAACATACACACGGAAAAATACAGTAATAACATATTTGGTTCCCCCCGATGTTTTTAACAAATGCAAACTTCTGATCCACTATTTCCTGGTTTCCTTGTTTCCCCTTATCCTGCTGCGTATTAAACCTACCACCCCTCTCCATCCTAACTTAGTATTTAAATTCTTTTACTGCTGATTACATTTCAAATCCTACTTGTGTGTTAACCTGACTCTTATTAGGTTTCTTCTTGTGCTGACAATGCCCAGGTTGTGTGTTTGATCCCCATAAGGGACAGGTGCATTGGAGGAAGTTGAACTAGATGAAGCTCAAGGTCCTTTCCGGCTGGGAAAGTTTCCTCCCTGAAGCCCAGGAGAGCTTCTGCCAGTCCATGGAGACAATCCTGTTCTAGATGGAACATAGTTCTGATTTGAAATGGGGCAGCTTCCTACCTTCTACAGTCCCAGGACTCTCCTAGAATCATAGAATCATAGAGTTGGAGGAGACCACAAGGGCCATCCAGTCCAACCCCCTGCCAAGCAGGAAACACCATCAAAGCATTCTTGACATATGGCTGCCAAGCCTCTGCTTAAAGACCTCCAAAGAAGGAGACTCCACCACACTCCTTGGGAGCAAATTCCACTGCCGAACAGCTCTTACTGTCAGGAAGTTCTTCCTAATGTTTAGGTGGAATCTTCTTTCTTGTAGTTTGAATCCATTGCTCCGTATCCGCTTCTCTGGAGCAGCAGAAAACAATCTTTCTCCCTCCTCTATATGACATCCTTTTATATATTTGAACATGGCTATCATATCACCCCTTAACCTTCTCTTCTCCTTTGCAACCACCAGCAAAAAGGCTATGGAAAGGAAAGGATTTCTTATGTCACTGCTTCCCTGTGCCTCTAACAGCCATTGTCTCTGGGAGATTTAAAGACTGGGAGCCACTGACACCATCTGTTTAGAGCAGCAGCTGTTTGCAGCAGAGATGTTTGTGCCAGTTTCCATTTCTTAGTGCAGAAAGTATTGATCTGATATGTAGAGATCTTTCCTATTCTGATTAATTCAAGAGGTTTCTGGGAGCTTCTCTGTGTGAAAGAAACCAGCAGAAGGTTCCTGATGTTTGGGTTATTTCTTCAGAGAAGCTGAGTACAGCTGGTTTAAACTGGTTCTGTTATCTCTTCTTCAAGGTCATGTTGACTATAATAAGAGGCCAGAAGGAGCCTGGGTTTCTCTTTCCATTTCTTTTCCTTCTGGTGCGGTGTTCTGTATATAGTGCTATGGTTTACATTTATAATAAGCTATTGTAAATTTAAGTCAAGTCCTTAAGTTTGTTGGCCTGGGCAGACGGTTCTGAAAAATGGAGCGACCCATCCATATCTGCACCAAAATTTACCGTAAGATGCATCCCTTTGTTTTGAAGTACACTTCTGAAATGTGCTTCGTCGTGAAATACATATTTCTGAGCCAGGAACTGTATTGCAAAATTCGGAGAGGTGCCAGAATCTAAAGCATCATCCCATGTCGAGCCACACATCTAGGAGGTAGTTGCGATCAGGTCTACCTTTGCATAAGGATTTGCAGACACTGAATTCCTCAAACATGCCACACTCTGAAGAACCTTTGCCCTCCATTGCCACCAACGCTTTTCAGAGGTGCGAAGCCGGCAGCCGCAGCTGTTGGATACGAGAATGTCCAGTCTCAGAAAAGATGGAAAGTCTAAAAACCTCTCCCCACTGCCCTGCATTCTGCATTCCCCAGAGCAACTGCCCTCCTTGTGCCTGCTAGTTCGTTTCATAAAAACCCGCAAGCATGATTGCCAAGCCTGTTGGGAAGGGAGAGCTTGTTCCTCTTGGCCACTGGTGTGGACCTGGGAGGAAGCAACACCAGCAGGAGGACTGGGGAGAGAACTTTATACATCACTTAACCCCCAGTTCCTCCAACAGCCATGGCCTCCGAGAAGGCTAAGGGCTGAGAGCCATCGATAACATTTGCTCAGAGCAGCAACAGCCGCAGGAACACTAGTGAAGTGGGAAGAACCCCGTGAGGAACATCTGTTCCCCCAGCAGCCCCCCTTTCGCTGCCACCAGCTCTCAGAGAGGAGAGCCGGGAGCCACAAGATACTATCTGCACCACCTGGTACTTTGGATCTCTATCTGGGAGGGGAAATGAGATTTGCCCGTAAAAACAATTGGGAGCAACTTTGTGGTTGAAAGGTTTTGCAAGAGAAATCACTCTCTGAGAAAGGGATCCAGTGAAATGGATCCATTTATCTCTCTCTAGCTCACCCTGTGCCTAATTTCCTGGAAGTTAAGTTCCCCTGACTACAATTGCTCTTGCCTGCTGGACAGATAACTAACTGCACAGCTAAGGTTTTTTTTTAAAAAAAGGAAAAATTCCTTCCCACAGTTCTGTCTGCCCACTAGGGGGCAGTGGAGCCTCGTTGGAGCTCTCAGTTGGACAAATTCAGTTTTTCGGTCTTTGAGGTCTTGTCATTCTCTATATAAACAAGTTACGTTCGAGTGTTTAGGTTATAAATTACGTCCATGCAGGCTTGCCTTGAAAAGAATGTAAACACAGCACTGTGGTCGAAGCGTACTCTGAAACTGACTTTATAATGTACAGCAGGCCCCCAAAAAAATCCAAGATGCAACGTTCTTGAATATAAATATGAAAACGAAGAGTTAAAAGAAAAAGAAGAAAAGATTTTGCACAAATCCACTCCCTGCTTTATTGTTTGGAAATGCAAGATCGATGGGGTGCCCCATTTTAAATAGGAAGCTGCTGGGTTTTATATTTTTATTTTTAGGGCATGGTTGTTATGCACGAGGAAAGCTTGCATAAAATCAAGGGTTGGCTGGCTTCTGAGCGGGAAGATCAGGCCTGCACCTCCAGCCCATCGGGAACCGCTCCAAACACCCCTTTGGCGCAGCCAGCAGCACATCTACTTGAGATCTTTGGAAGTAAGTTCCGCTGGTGAGTCAAGGGCTCTGGTGGCTTCCCAGCAGGCTGAGGATAAAGACCCTCCCGTGCAATCCACTGGAAAGGAGCGGGAGGTGCTTTCAGAGCTGTGATTCGGGCGACAAACCCGCAGTTGAAGGAGAGCGCAGAGAAGGAGAGCGGGACGCTGAAACCGCGCGTCCCCCTATCCCATTTCAGGGGCTGCTTGAGAACTCAAAAAAAAAAGGTGTGTGGGGGGGGGAATGCATTTCCCCTTGCTCCTTGAGGAAGAGCTTCTGTTCTAGGAGGAAGCCGTCGTTTGACTGAAATCAATGGCACTTAATTTCAGAGTGCAATTCATGTTGTCTTGCAAGGACTGGGATCCGAACTCCGGACAGCCGGGTGGGAAAGTCAATCCCAATGGTGAGGGTTGGGGTGCAGTTGATGCCACCACCAGCAGGGCACGACTTTGGGGGGCAGAAGCCCAGCCCCTGCCCCCCACCACCATATGCAGCAGGGCTGGCTTAACACATATTGGAAGGAAATAAAGTCGTACACACACACACACACACACACACACACACACACACACACTGCTTCAGAGCAATAAGCTCAGGGTCTAAAATCGCCTTAACTGCATCACTGTTGCCAGATATCGACTCTAGCAATGCAGTCACCTTGCAGGTCATGATCTCGTCCAATATCCTCGTTCAGATGCCCCTGAGATGCTCACGAGCAGGCAACAGCGCTTCCCTGTTACCTGCCTCCAGCACCTGCCCCTCGGGAGTATTTATTTTTTGAAGCTAAGGTAGGCGCTATCTCCAGGGAGGAAACCCGGCAAGTAAGTTACGTCGATCCCCCTGCTTAAACCGACGGTTCACGCGCATTTAACCCAGCGTTGGCGAATGCCCAATAGATGAGTTATAGAATCATAGAATGGTAGAGTTGGAAGGGACCCCGAGGGTCATCTTGTCCAACCCCCTGCAATGCAGAAATTTCAACTAAAGCGTCCGTGACAGATTATGCGGTTCCCTTGGAAGTGGAGGCAGCAATTTAAATGCCATCGCTTCGTGAATCCTGAGCACTTGGGTTTGGGGAGCTGTTCCTACCTACCGAGGCCTCACCTGGGCCCCAGGCTCCGTGGATTCACAAGCGGACAGAAAAGTGGGCACCTCGGGACGCAATGGCGTTCACTTTTTGGAGGCGGGCTTTTGGAGACTCTCTCAGGCGCACAGAAAGCGCGTGGTCAGTAGTAGTACCGTCCAGGCAGAACTTTGGGGGAGAGGTACAGGACCCCGAGACAGCAGGAGAGCCCCCAAACACGTGGCTTGCCAGGTTTCCAAATAAAGCAAGTTCGCATCTAGAAAGCACTCGCCCACCGACATACCGTACACACGCGCCATCCCCCCAGGGCCCGCCCCTCAAAGTCTAAAACTCCCTAACTGCACTTCAAGAAGTACATACAGAGCTGCACCTTTTGCAAGGGCGGCAATTTTGTAATGCGCTAAAAAGAAAGAAAAGCCCAGGTAAACAGATAATTGTTTCAGCATTTTCTTCCCGCGATGGTTTTACTCTAGCGGACGCTAAACTCCCAAACCCATAGACAAATTTATCTTCCTTTAAAAGGGGAGGAAATAACTCGCTTCAATTCTTTGTCTAATGAATGCAAAGAGGAGTCTTCGGGGTTGTTTCTGGATTCTCTCTGTGTGTAAACACTTGTTGAAGGGGGAGGGGGAGGAAAAATCAAAGTCCTGAAAGGAAAGGATGCTTCTTTTGAATTTTTTTTAATCTGATATTTTTTAATAGTTTGTCTTCCACTGTGTTTCCCCCAATACGTTTCTCATCTAAAGGGGGGGAAATGTCAAAAATAGACAAAGTATACCAAGCGTTGGGTATAGATGGGGTGTTTCGTTTGTTCAACGCTGCAGCCCGCAAGCGAAGTAATTCTGGTCCCGTTCCACGGAAAACAGAAACACACCTCGAAGTCACAGCGCTTCCTGGATCCGCCTCCGGACGCCCACCTTTCCTTTAAGGAGCGAGATGGACGCTCTTTTTCCTGTTACAATCCGGTATAAGAACCGAGGAGTTTAGCATGCAGAGGAAAAGGAAAATGCGCGCTGGCCATATACATTTTATTGGGGGAAAAGCACACCACACACATCAACAAGAAACCCACCCCAACAAGTTTGTACATCACAATATTTTGACAAACGTTATACATAAGTGCAAATTATACTCTCCGGTTTAAAAGCGATAGTGTGTGAGTATACACGAGATTTATTCCAAATAATTATTTTAAAAGACTGTGATATAAACACTTTTTTTTAAAAAAGTAAAAAAAGAAAGCAAGAAAGGAAATAAACTAAACCCCAAACGTGGTATTGTTGCAATATTGGAAAACAAAACACAAACAAACAGAATCTGGGGACTTTCTTGGAAGCGACACAATCACGCACAGACACCACCACCACCCCCTCTCCGAAATTTAAAACAAGGTTAATTAATACTGGCTGGTGCTGCTGAAACAGCATCCCGCAAAACAATGGCTCTGCTGAAACTAGAGAATAAAAAAAATGCATTTTCAAAAGCTAGAGGTACTTTTCTGTGACAGACGTCGCTGATTTCAATAGGAGAGTGTGATCGTGAACCTACGTAGCTTACTCGGAAGGTAATCTCAGCGTCGCAAAGGCTTTACGGTGCAATCCCATCTATTTCTACTCGGGAGTAAGCCCCGTGGAGTCCAATGGCACGTACTTCCAGGTAAACACGTGCAGAATCGCAGCCTACCTTGTGCTGCAAAGCCCAGACACGCTTAGATCTCTCAAGCTGAAATGAAGCAGGACTCAAAACGAAAGTGCTTTATTCGGATGATGGAGTAGGCGAACTCAGTGGATTCGGATTGTTTCTGTGTTGCACGGACATCAGGCATAAAAAGGGGACATCTCCCCGCCCTCAGTTTCTGTGTAATTGAAAAGCTGGCAGATTCCAACCGCAGTTGCTGTTATCAGACGTTTGCCTTTGATTATTTTTGTTTGTTTTTTAATGTAACAATATTTTTTTAAAAAAAGAACTAGCCTTCTGCTTCATTTCTTTAAAATACTGGCTAGCAAAGGAATGTGCCCAATTGATTCTGATTCCTGCCTGGCGCTGCAGCAATCACCTTCTGCCCTTTCATCCAAACACACAAAGCAAACAGGAGCCCATTCCCTATAGCTTGAATTGTGCGCAGCGCGATCCCAAGTATGCTTTCTTCAGAGGAAAGTCTCGTTGGGTTCACTGAGGCTTAAGGCTGTGTCCTATACATAACATACACGCGGCACCTTAAAGACGGGTGTTTATTTATTAATTAATATCATCATGGCTATAAGCTTTCCTGCGCTACAGCCCACCTTTCCATCCTAGATGCAGGTGTATGTTTAGGATCGCAGTCCTATCCCTCTTGCGGATCTATTCAAGGCTAAGACTGCCATCCTATACGCTTTGAACCATTGGACTCTATGGGATTTACTTCTGAGGAAGTATGCCTCGAATCGCCCCCTCCCCACACAAACCTGTCCGCTTTCTTGGGAATAAGCCTAGCTGAAGTCGGTAGGATTTATTTTCACATTCTCGCGCTCTAGGATGGAGCTGCAATATGGCGCACATGTCTGTGGGGCTAGAGCTGCTTATCTTGCACGCGTGGGCAGCCCCGCTGAACGCGGTCGGGCTTACTTCGGAGGGAACACGTGCAGGACTGCTGTGAACTCAGTGGGAGAGGCTTAGGATCCCGCGGAAAAGGAGCGCGCGTATCCAACGGGGCGTCCGGCCCTTACGCGGCTTTCCTTAAGTGACTGGCGCACTGTATTTACAAAGGGAGGCTCGCGGAGCTCGGCGTGGACCTCTGGGCCCGATCCGCGCGAATCCTCCCGTTGCGTGTGATCTTTTGGGTGAAGTCTTTGGACCTCTCTCTCTCTTGCTCCCACCCCGCCCTCCCCAATCTTCTCCTTTCAATCCAGCTCCCAATGTCAGTGTTCACATCACACAGGGCTTGATGTCTTGGCAGACGCTTTGATGGTGGTGGTGATGGTGGTAATAGGAGCCGCTGGCCGACGGGTGGAAGGAAGAGATGCCGTTGAAGTTGAGGACGAAATCCTTCCTGTCGCACACCGGGGACGGGTGATGCTGGTAGCGAGGCAGCCCCACTGCGGAAGAAGCGAGAAAGAGCGAGCGAGTCCACAGAACAGCTCAAACGGTTCCCCTGGAGAAGCCAGGGTGGGTAGCTGAGGGGCGTGACTGGGTGGGTGGGGTGGTCAAACGGTTAAAGGGTGTGACTTCAAAATCCCCACTGCCTAGGTCAGGCTTCCTCAAACTCGGCCCTCCATATGTTTTTGGCCTACAACTCCAATGATCCCCGCAGGATTATTGCGTGCATAGGAGGAGTGTAAGCCGCCTAGACAGCATCTTAAAATGCAGAGACATCACCTTGCCCACAAAGGTCCATATAGTTAAAGCTATGGTTTTCCCAGTAGTGATGTATGGAAGTGAGAGCTGGACCATAAAGAAGGCTGATCGCCTAAGAATTGATGCTTTTGAATTATGGTGCTGGAGGAGACTCTTGAGAGTCCCATGGACTGCAAGAAGATCAAACCTATCAATCCTAAAGGAAATAAGCCCTGAGTGCTCACTGGAAGGACAGATCCTGAAGCTGAGGCTCCAATACTTTGGCTACCTCATGAGAAGAGAAGACTCCCTGGAAAAGACCCTGATGCTGGGAAAGATTGAGGGCACAAGGAGAAGGGGACGACAGAGGACAAGATGGTTGGACAGTGTTCTCGAAGCTACGGTACCAACATGAGTTTGACCAAACTGCTGGAGGCAGGAGTGCCTGGTGTGCTAGGGTCCATGGGGTCACGAAGAGTCGGTCACGACTGAACGACTAAACAACAACAATCCGCCTTGAGCGCCTTGGAAAGAAGGCGGACTGCAATAGTAACTGTACTGATAGCCAGAAAGCAAGTATGGAAGGGAGAGGAAGCCGCATAGCTGCCTTTCCTCATAGAGGCAATCAAAGCCTTTTTTGTTTGTTTTTACTCTCCTTTTTAAATGTTCTACCGAACATTTAAATGCTGTTCGGGGGACCCACAGACCCATTCGGGGCTTTCGCTGCCCAAACTATGCCTATTCACAACGCATCTCACTTTAAGCCAGAGGTTTGGGGCCTAAATGTCTCTCCTGACTTCCGATCACCCCACAAGCGCGCAGGACGCCAAACTGCCTCCAGGGCTTCTCACAGTGCAATCCTACGGACGTTTAGTCCGAAGTAAGTCCCAACTATTTTTGAGAAGACTTACTGCCTGGTAAATGTGACTAAGACTGCAGTCTCCAATAAGTGGATAACTGTCCCGTTTACCTGGATTTTTCCACACCTAGGTATTCTGGGCCTGTAGGATCCGCGCACAGTTCAGTGAAAAAGGGAATGTGGAACTCCGAATGAATTAAGATCCCGATCCTAACGACACAATTGACTTTAAAGTAAAGCACTTCGATTTTCAATTGAGCTTCCTTTTCGATAGTCAGCGTCCAGACCCAGCGGTCCTACCGCCTCGCTCCCCCTTTTCAAGGGATAAATACTGACCCAGAAATTAGGGACAGAGCATAATCTGAACTTGTTTGCGGCACCCGTCGATCGCCTTTCAGCTATCGTTCGCACAGGCGGTTCACAACACAGAAACCCTCTGAACCATTTAGCATTACAATGAAGTACAACGTTTCGGTCCTCAGTAAAAGCTACAGAAAGGGCTGAAAGCATCCAGCTCCTGCTATTATTCGCAAGTGCGAGTCAAAATGCGGGATTCGGAGAGAGTTTTGTGGAAAGGGCCCCCCTCCCTCTGAGAGAGGAAGTTTCAGAACCTATGGGACTCAGTGGACCTCTCGTGATTCTGACTCAGCTCTGCCCAAACCCCATGATAAATGCGCTGTTTTGTGTTTCCCTTATTAAGGCTGATCTCGGGTTGTGATCTATGTTGAGGTGGTTAGATCTCAGCAGAATTTTATAGCATGATGCTTCTAATGCAGCCCTTATTGATAGCAAAGCAATGACCGGGGAGCCTGAGATTACCGACTTCACAGAGGCCGCTGCGCGAAATCCTGTTAAGCATCTGAGCCATTTATCTCAAGGAAATCTCCCGAATCTCGGTCAACTAAAAGGCAGAAAAATCCCTGCCATTATTTTTGGCCCAAAACTTCTGCAGCGACGGATCTGCTTGCACCGGCTTGATGTGCGCAATTTGATGCGCATGGACGTAGTTGCGCATCCTCCATGCCTGTCGCTGGCTCCGCGCAGCAACAGAGGCCTAAGCCCACATCCTAGTTTCACCGAAGTGCTCTTGTTTAGCTGACTGAATGCAATTCGGATCTTGAGCATCTCCCGTTGAAGACCCAGTGGGATGCCCCATATCCCCCTCAGTTTACAACCTGCTTATTTTATTTCTGAAATCTTTTGAATAAGCCCCTTCAAGGAACCGACAGGGCGGTTCTTGACCAAAGCAGGTTGGAAACCGCGCTGGCGCAGAGTCTGACTCCCGGGCTGTAAGATCTGGGTTAGTTTACATGGAGCGGTTACAGCCACAAGGTGGATCCGGCCGCAGTGGTTAGGTCGAGGTGTCCAGACCCGGGGAGTCTTCCCTTCCACCCAGGAGTGCTGTTGGGCACCGAGTCGCTCTCCATTCTTTCCTAGCTAGCTGCAGGAACTCTCCCCCCCCGCAACGAGTGGGCTCAATAGGTTAATCTGCCCGTGCCCCGGAAATGAAGAGCAGCCCCCGGGGCATCTTCAGAAAAGCAGTATGGTGTAGCGGTTAGGGTGCTGGACTAGGGCGTGGGAGAGACCAGCGTGCAAAGTGACCATGGGCCACTCACGACACCGCCTCCCAGCCTAACCTACCTCACAGGGTTGGTTTGTGGAGTTAAATGAGCAGGAGGAGGACCACGGACGCCCCCTGGGGCTCCTTGGAGAAAAAGATGCGGTAAAAACGCAATAAACAAATACATTTCTTTTTCTTCCTCCCTCCCTGTTCAGGAACCGTTTTGGATAGCTCTGTCTGCCAATCGAGGCTCTCGTTTCTAGGGCTGCAGAGCGGTTCCCTTTCTCTTTGATCGTGATGCAAAAGACTTCAAGGGTCTGGGAAGAAGGCATAGCTGCCAAGTTTTCCCTTTTCTCGCGAGGAAGCCTATTCAGCATAAGGGAAAATCCCTTTAAAAAAAGGGATAACTTGGCAGCTATGAGAAGGGCTTCGGATCGATACCCCTCCCCATAACTCCCTCTTTATCCAAAGTTGTTTTAGCTGAGCAGTTGGAAAAAGGACTCCCATCGAGAGGGAAAGTGGAGAAGCCGCTTGCTGAATTTTCTCAGTCTCCGCTCAACGCCTACTTCACTTTTGCCCCAGAGGGCTGTGCTGAGTAATAGTTAGAGGGTCTCTCTCTCTCTCTCTCTCTCTCGTCTGCCCCTTTGCTCACCCCGGAGCGGTCCCTTTGGTAAAAGCGATTATTTCGCTGGATTTCCTCCGTCTTTCTAATAACCTGCCTGGTATGCTCCTAATGAAACCGGCGCGCTTTATTGCAGCTCTGATTCAATCAGTTCGCTTTGGTTTAACAGTGTGCGAAAAATGTCCGCCTCCCTCCTCCTCCTCCTCTCCCTCCCTCTGCTCCGTTCGCCTCTAAGCCTCCGAGAGAAACGACTTCTGTTTCCAATCTTGCTCGGCCCTTCTAAGGGGAGGGCGGGAGAGAGGCTCAGGAGAGGCCGGGGTTTAGCATCTCCTCGGCACTAAACCGTGCATGATTTGATGGGGCTTTATTGACCGATAAAAATCAATTGGGGACCGACATTACAGCGCTGTCAGCTCATAAACGAGCGGCTCCACAGCGCCTGGTATTCCGGGCGGGGCAGAGACCTTACGTCCTCGATTGCTTTGCCGGCCAGGATTTCAAAGCAGCGAGTTCATTTAAGATCGCGATCCTAAAGGCATTTTCTCGGTTGCTAAATGCCACTGGGCTGACAGGAAGCAGGCGCCGATCCCGGCAGCAGTTATTCGAAAGACTTTCATTGCAAATCAATGAAGGTTACTTCTAGCAGGCGAGGACCGGGTTGGGGGCGGGGAGCTGAGATGTCATGGCCTGATCTTGTGTCCTTCAGTCTCATACTACTCCTGCGATGCACTCTTTGACGGGACTCCCCAATCGCATCGTTTGCAATGCTGGCTTCCAAGGCTCGCTTGGAGAGGCGATGTTGGGGTGAGGAGCTGCTGCTGGACCCCAGCTCCCCAGCTCATCTGACCATTCAGCATTCCCATTGCGGCTCATGGGACTTGGAGTCCTACCACACTTGAAAGACCACACCGGTTCCCCAGTCCCTGCTGTAATGTCTACTTGAACTGGGAAAAAATTCCCTCCCAAAAATATGCCTAGGATTTGTCTACTTCCCAGGAAATGCACTTGCAAGCTTCTTTCTTTCTTTCTCTTTCCCTGATGATGTTTCATAGCAGTTTCTTTTTAATTGAGCTAGATTTATATAGTATATTGTTCCCCAATTAAACATGCTTTTTTTAAAAAGAAAATACTTCAAAAATATTTCTGGGTTTCCTTCCCCACTTCCTTAAGATAAACATTTTTTAAAAAAAATAAATAAATCCGGATAAGATTTAAGAAACTCTCGTGTTTCGCATTGGCAACCTGCTTATTTTAGAGCAGTCCCATTGACTCTGAAGAGCCTACATCGGTATACGGTAGCTGGTTTGGCTGATTGAGAAGCATCAACCAAGCTTCCTTAGGCCTACTATCTGCACATCTTTAAGGTGCTTCGATCCTCACCCCCTCCTCCACGGGATCCAAGAAGCCCAAAGTAATAGCAGAAATCCCTGCCTAACCAGTTATTGAGTCTTTGAAACACCTGAGTGCTACTTGAAGCTGACAGTTTCGGCTGGGGCCTGCTTTTCCTGAGACCTACTACGCATACATGCATAGGATTATCAATGTAAATGTGGTTTTGGGACGTGTGCCTCTGGGTTGTTGTGGATCAGGCTGGCTCGACCTATACTCCCCAGGGAATAGTGTTTGTCAAAACTGCCAAATGTTTAGGGGAAAATAATCCTGACGCAGAAGCAAAAGATTTCTTCTGATCCAGCATGTTGCGTTTAGAAAGCGGTTGGATAATTCTGAGAAAGAATGCAGTCCCTTAAAATCCAGGAAATGGGCATTTTAAAGAAGGGTGGATTTAGAGGCGGAAACTGCAGGAGGCTAAGGAGGGAGACGATGTGCTTTTAAATTACTATCTTCCTTCACCCCAATCCATTACTGACCGGTTAAAGACCCATTTACACTCAGTGGAACTTCTCGAGCCCATTAAAGCTAATGGCGGGACTGTGTTTTAGAGTCAGAATCAAGGTGTAAAAATAAAATTAAAGGCCACTCCGTAAAACCAAATTCTGTATTTAAATTTCCTTCCTATGGTTACCTCGGGAGATTAGGATGTCGGTTTCATTCAACCCTCACCATCCTTTTTCTCATTAAAAAAAACAAAACAAAATTTCCAGAGATCCTTCTGGAATCATTTCCACTAGGGAAGGGTTCTGGTTTTTTCTTTCCCCAAATCCCAAGCTAAAAAGGAAGGTGATTTGGAGAGGGAGGGGGCGCTAGTGGTGGTGGTGGGGGGAGAGAGAGATGGAGAGTTGGGCTCAGCAGATGATTGACAGCAGGTCGCCGACAAGCAAAGCGAAGCAATGGACAAGGTCGTCTGTATTTGTTACTTGTTGAAATTCCCATAAAATTGAACAAGACCTCGCTCTCATCTGGGTTAAGTCAAGCTCCAATCCCCTTCGGTGTGGTCCAGCCCAGACTGTCTTTGTTTAGTTAACCTCCGAGACCCACGTTTAAAAGGGCTATTTGGAAAATTTCCTCCGTAAGAGCCCAACATCTTTTACCCATTTCTATGCCTTACACTCGCAGCTCTCTCGCTCTCTTCCACCCAGATTTCCTAAAGAATCTTTTTTTTAAGAAATATTTTTTTCTCCTATAAAAAGCAACATACTATGAAGAGAGAAAAACAACAGAGCAGTTCCTTCCAGTTATAGAAATGGGTCTGAGTCTCACGCTAGCACCTTTTAAAAAAAAAGAAAATCCGAATAGATTTACCGCCCCCCAGCCTCATCCCTCAGGCTGTATGCAGATAATATTTCTCCCTTTTTTTCAATTAGATGGCTATAAACCTCCAGGGTATTTTTTCTTTTTCTTTTGCTCCCGCTGTGGTAATGAGACCCTTTTTTTGAGATTTGTTATGCTTTCTTCGCTATCACCAGGGCTGAGAAAAGGGGTGTTTTTTTTCTAAAAAAAGAAATTTGCAGGAAAGAACCCGTGGTATGTCATGCTCGCCAAGCGCTTCACTTTATTCAAAACGGACACGATCCAGCCAAAGTAAAAAGCCCTTTCCCCGCGCATTTCCCCGGGAGATATTTAAAAGGCTATTTTAGGCATGCTGCATTCAGTGAAGCAAATTCCAAACTAAAAGCTGCAATCCTACACAGAGAGTAAGCTCCATTGAACACGGTGGGGATTTACTGCTGAGTAAACATGCCTAAACGTGGGCTACACATGGACTTCCAATTGCAGCAGCCGGTATTTTAGAGGGGTGGGGTGGGGGAGCTGTTTGGCCAAATTGTTAATCTCGATCTAATAATCCTAATCTTGACTCAATTGCAGTGCCGAGCCAGCGACTGGGCGCTATGATCGAGATTCGAATTTAAATGAGATGATTATCAATAATGCAGCGAAGTAAAAATAACCTATCTGTACCGGTGGTTTACATTGATCTCTGGCATTCTACTTAACAAATTGAGCCTGGCTTTAGTAAGACACAGTCAGGAGGATGTCCTGCGGCTATATTCTTTTGGTGAACGTGGGTGGGGGTGGTATAAAAAGTCATATCTCTCTCTCCTACAAATCCCCCCCCCATCCCAGCCCTCCCGAATTGCTGCTCTACTTCTCTCCGAACAATAGGTCTATTTTCCCCCCTGGAAGCAGCTTTTGTTTTCTCACGTCAAAGCTGGTGTTTTCAGAGAAAACACCGAGGAGACCCAGCATCGGGGCTTGTTATTGAGGCAGCGTTATCTGACAGCTACAACTTTAACCTGAGCGAGCGAAGGGATTTATTTCCAGTCTCTTCGCAATCGCCTGCCTTCCCCGCGAAGGGGTGTTCTTTTTTTTAATTAAAAAACAACACCACCCTACCTACTGTTTTGGAGGTCGCAGGTCATTCCCCTCGAACCTCCCCCCCCAAAAAAAAATCAAATCTACATCTATCGAGATCTATACATATATAATACACACACTCCACATGATGAGGGTCGTTGTCAGAAATGAAATGGCTGGTCGCCTAAATGAGCGTGATGCGCCCAGACGCCACGACGATGGGCGCCCTCTAATATCCCGATCCAAAGCCGTCTTTGGCACTTAATTCTAAGTAGGTGCGCTCAAGATCGCTGCCACTCGGTATTCTTGAAATATCTAGTCACTTTCCTGTTCAGGGTTTCGCTTTCAGAAACCGAACCAGCGCCTTCTGCACCTTCCTTTCCAACATCTTTGGCACATTAAAAAGAAAAGTATTTACAACCTCTGTAGATCGAAGCTTTCTCTGCAGTAATGAACTGAGACATTAACAAGCCGTCCTATCTAAACAACTTCCACTTGGAATAATTCCCATTGATTCCAGTGGCCCTTACTTCCAAGTAAGTGTGGACGGGATCACATCTCAATGATCAAGATTAATTCACAGAAACAATTGCCACCTCCTGATTCTACGCCCACAGTTTCTAAAGGAGGTGGGCACCCCACTTACTCTGGAAGTGTGCACATGTATTTGGGAAGGGTGTGCAGCGTCTTATAGAATCATAGAATCATAGAGTTGGAAGAGACCACAAGGGCCATCCAGTTATCATCTCTGGCCTGCCTGCAAGTCCAAAAAAAGTTGGTTTAAGGAGCCTTACTTCTATGTTCTCCTTTATTTCATCCAAATATATTAGTTTCAAGCCAGCTTGTTTGCTCATTGTCAACCGTCGGCTGGATCCCTATCCTGCATTCCTCGCCCTTGCCTCCCAGGTTTAGAATCCCAAATAATGCACTTTCAAGAGAATGGCCCCGATCAAGCTCTAGTCTAGCTTTATTGCAACCAGTTGCAATCCCCACTGGATGCGACCCATCCTATGGTGTGTGGGGATCACATCCGCACCAGTTGCTGGATGTTGTCAGGGCGCGTTCCGGGCTGTTCAGCATTCCGTGCCCGGCAGACAGAGCCATTTGCAACGGAGTCCTTTTTAAAATCGTTATTTGCATGGATGGCATTGACCCCCACGAGATTGTGCTCTTAGCATCACGCGTGTAGGATCTCAAACCAGTCAAGTTAGTGGCAGTGAAATCCTCCAGTGGGAGCGAGGTTGGAGCTGTGGTGAATTAAGAAGATCAATCAGCTCCTAAATGTATTAAGTTGTAAATAGAAATGACCAGAACGAGATCTGCCTGTTTACAATAAAATATTACTACTTCTGCTGGAACATGCTTAAGAACTGAGCCCAAAGCTTCCTTTGAACAAGTTATGGGAATCTGCGGAGTATCTATCTATCTATCTATCTATCATCTATCTATCTATCATCTATCTATCTATCTATCTATCTATCTATCTATCTATCTATCTATCTATCTATCTATCATCTATCCATCTAATGTCAACAGGCTGATTTCCTATTTCAAAAGAAGCTGGAGGACCCCATTCGGCTTACTTGTGAGGTGGGCAAAGGTGTGGAGGGTTGAGCGCGTGTGTATTTGGGGAGGTGGAGGTGGGGGCGGGTCGCCTTTGGTACCTGAGAGGTCTTCCCTGCCGTTTTGGTGCAAGTAGCTCTGCTCCAGCGAGTAGGAGGCCACTCCGGAGTGGATGCCCGTGGGGGCGGCGGGGGTGGGCGGCGGCAGGGCCTGCTGCTTGAGATAGGGCGAGGCAGCCGAGGAGGTCCAGTGTCCCGCGGGGCTGCCGTAGGGCGAGTGGCACTCGATGGCGCTGGCCATGGCGGGTGATGAGGGCACGGGGCTGCTGCTGCTGTCGGGGCCGTAGTCGGCGCCGCCGTTGGAAGGCACCGGGCAGCTGGCCATGTAAGTGGAGCCCGGGTTGGGAGACATGTGTGGGACGTGGTGCGCCTCGTAGGCGCCGGCCTGCATCACGTCCAGGGGGTTGTAGCCGTTCGGGTGGCAGCCCAACGGGGCGGCGGGGGGCGCCTGGAAGTCGAAGCCCTGCGGGAGGAAGCCCAGGCCGTTCACCATGCGGTGGTACATGGTGGGCTTGAGCGCCTGGCATTTCCTTCGGAAGCCCCTGGGGCGCCGTCGGAAGGAGCCTTCCTCGAACATGAACTCGCTGGCCGGGTCGATGGTCCAGTAGTGGCCCTTCCCGGGCCGGCCCAGCCCTTTGGGAAGCTTGATGAAGCACTCGTTGAGCGACAGGTTGTGGCGCACCGAATTCTTCCAGCCCTGGTACGCGCCGCGGAAGAACGGGAAGCGCGCCTGCAGGAACTGGTAGATCTCGCTCAGCGTCAGCCGCTTCGACGGCGAGCTCTGGATAGCCATGACGATAAGCGCGATATAGGAATAAGGAGGCTTCTCCGGGCGCCTCAGTCCCGAGCTGGCTTTCTTGGTTTTCGAGGGCGCGGACGCTGAAGCGCTGCTGTTGCTGCTGCTGCCGTTGCTGGACGACTCCAGCGCGGAGGGCGGCGGAGGCGGCTGCTGGCTCATCAAGGCCGGGCTGCGAGGCACCGGGGCCCCGATCTCGGAGCTCATGGAAGCTGCTCCTCCTGGGCCACCTCCTCGGCGATCTGGAAGCGGTCCCTGAGCATCCCTCCCTCCCTCCTTCCCTGCGCAAGCCTCCCTTTCTCCCTCTGTCTGCCTCTCTTCTGTTTCGCACAAGCCCAGCGCTCCCTCCCTCCCTCTTTCCCCTCTCTGACCCCCCTCCTCCTTCTCCTCCCCCGCTCCCCCGACTCAGGAGCCTACAGTTCTCTCCAGCTCTCCGGCTCGGCTCTCTGCCCCCCACCTGGTGGCCATCCTGAAGCCTTTAAAGAAGAGGAAATCCAGCGAAACCCCTCGCCGCTTTTGCGTAAAGGCAGCGCAGCCAAACAGAATCCGCGGACGCCTATCGGGACTTTAAATCTGTCGCCTGCTGGAGGAACTTTCCCCTCCCTCTTTCCCGAAATCTCCTTTCCCATTGAGTCTATCCAAAAAATCAGCCTGGGGGAAGAGAGGAGCGAAGGGGAGGGGGGCCCTAAAGGGCGCAGTTCCTCCGCTCCAGCTGGCCTCTGTCCACCGCCCCCCCCCTCCAGTCCTGCGAGCTGCCCGCAGAGGCTCCAGATCTCTCTGGCTGCCATCCTCGCTACACGCAATTATACCATCCATCACGCTTGCCCTGAGACAGTTGCTAAGCCTCGCAGCACACGCTCACCACCAGACCCCGAAGGTAATGCGCGGGTGGTGTGGCTTTTCTGCTCCTTTCCTACTCCTGCCAGGACAACTGCCAGAGATCTCGGCTAGCTCAAAGGAATGCTCGGGGATTTTTGCGACAAGAAAGAATCGCACTATTTAAAAAACCAAACCCCCTTTTTCAGCTTCTGAAAAACACATATAACAATCCCCATATACCCCACCCTCCAGAAACATTCCCTGCATATGCCAATGCCATGTAAATAACACAGTCAAATATTAAGTTTGCAAGTAGCTTCTAATCGATTGCATCAATTAGGTGTCTTCAATTCTCCGTAACAGATTGTGCCAAAGTGAGAGCGAATGCCTCATTCTAGGACTCTCTCTCTCTCTCTCTCTCTCTCTCTCTCTCTCTCTCTCTCTCTCTCTCTCTCTCTCTCTCTCTCTCTCTCTCTCTCTGTGTGTGTGTGTGTGTGTGTGTGTGGTAAACCCAACTAATTTAGGTCTTTGGATCGAAACCGCTAAGCACATACCCCTGCCTTTCCAATAGTTTAGCTTGCACATTTAAGGAAAAGTAGAAACCATATGAATCAATAGGATTTAGTCCCAAAACATTTCCTTGGAAAGAAATCCTATTGATTGCTGTGGCTACTGCATTTAATTAAGTGTGCAACCGTAGCCCATTTGAAAAGCCAATGAGATGATATTTTTTTTTGCCAGTGGCTTCAGCAAGCACCAGGACTGTGAGGTCGCAGCTTGACCCAGGAATTTAGATGTAAAATACACAGATATGGTCAAACACCGCCATCCAAGGAGCCCGCTCTCGCGTCCTCCCAATGCCCCAGTGGTCCCAGACATGGACACGCATGTACACCCGCATCAAATGAGGCGTCAGTAGGCTACTTTATAAAGTAAAAGTGCGCAGCAGCACATTCGGGTCCTAATTGTAAAAACAAAACAAAACAAAAAACCCTCTGCAATGACTGTTAGACATGCTCGAGAAGCCCAAGAGGGCTTCTTGCAGCAACATCTAGGTACAATACATTACTTCCCCTTCCAACATCAGAAAGTGAAGCCAGCTTGGTTTCCGTTCTTATCATTTCTTTAAAGCACTTTTGATTTTGCAAATCCGACCCTGGTTGCTTCTCATAACAAGCCTGGGAGGTCGGACTCAGCTAGTCCCATTTCACAGACAGGAGACTGAGGGCCCTGTGAAGAGGTCAGTCAGATCTCTGTCTGTGACCCGTGACTCCCTTCCTCTAGTCTCCTGATAAATTTGTACGTATAGGAATACCGGGATTGCAGCGCTGCTGGTAGTCTGGTAATCTACAGAGGGGGGAATCTCTGTGTGTGGGAGGGGCTGGGGGGAGAAAGATGCCGCTCAAACTGATTTCCAGGGAGAAACCATGTGCTCTGTTTATGCTGGGGTTTGGGTAAGGAATTCATTCATGGAATAGAAGTCTATGAAGGAGGAACACATGAGAGAAGGAGGGGACTATTCAAGCTATTGCGGATTATCAACTCCTTGTCGCCCCACTCCCCACACTAGCACAGAGGCAGCGGGCACCGAAGTTTACCCAAAGTACTAATAGAGTGCATGACTTCAGAGCAATGCACTTAGGTGCCCTAATAGTCACTTGTTTAGCCACATTTTACAGATTGGGAACGCTGAGTCCTGACAGCAACTGTCCGGCCCAGTGGTCCGAGAAATAGAATCGTGCACTAAACCAACGCGTTTCCTGGCTTCAAAGCCCACACCGTTTCTCTGTCCTGATTCTAAAGGAAAATAAAAAAGTAATTATAATAATAGCGGGGAAATGGGAAAGTATTGTTCCAAAGCCTTGCGCCTGGAGAACTGGATCTCTCAGTCCTAGCGAGGGGAGCAAACTTGTTCTTGTCTTGTGTTAAATTGAGTCAAATGAAGGAAAACTCATCCAGAAAAAGGACCCTTTAGATAGATAGATAGATGATAGATAGATAGATAGATAGATAGATAGATAGATAGATAGATAGATAGATGATAGATAGATAGATAGATATCCTACATCTAAACAAAAAAACAAAACAAAACCTGGTCCTCGGTTAGTTTAGCCTTACTCGCTGTCTGATATGTCAGTTTTCCATGGGGGACGATATTTGGGACTTTGGGAGGGTGCGTGGAGACTATCCTGCCCCACCCACAGTGCAGTGCGAAGTGGTACAGCCCAGACCCAGGTCCGCCAGCACCACCTCGGTGAGAAGGAGGCCCTCAGCGTTGGTGGCGCTTTGCTGAGCTGCCTTTGGTGGAGGCGGGCGGGAGCAGGCGGGGGTGGGGGTTGGAGGAGGGAAGAGGAGGGGCGGCTGGTCTCAGACAGTGACCTGGAGCTGAGTGGAAGCAGGCTTTTTCCATCAACCCTCTGCCTGGCTTATACCACCCACCGAGCCCAAGTGTCAGTTTACCGCCCTGAGCCGGGCTCCTTTTCCCTAAGCTCCGCCAGTAATTAGACAAAGCAAAGCTAAATTAACTGAACAGGCGTCGACAGCTTCCTCCAGATCACCCTCGCTCCGTCCCTGGGAAGAGGGCCCGAAAATGGCTTGATTGTACCTGAAAATCAGCTAAGAAAACATGACTAAGCTCGACAATGTTTACGACACAATTTAAGCCCAAGACCGGTGTTTTTTCCTCTCTCTCTTTTTTTTTTGGTGAGAGTTGTGGACAGGACGGGGACTAGTGGGAAGGGGGGTCTTGCCCTGTCACTAGGAATTGTTGACCTTGCAGCCTGGGGGAAGAGGAGAAGAGGAGGAGGAACGGGGTGGGGGGCGGGCGTCCTCGGTTCCCACCACGTACGGGAGCCACGACCGTGGTTGATCCCTCCGGAGGCTTCCAAACGGCACCAAGTTCCAAACATTCCCCCTTTGCAACAACACTGTGCTTCCCCGAGCCTGACGCGTGAATGACATCTGAGTTCCTTCCTCCTCCCTGCGGTGACCCTTTGCTTCAACGGATCGCTTCCTTGGCAAAGGGCAT
This sequence comes from Zootoca vivipara, assembly GCF_965207765.1. Taxonomy (NCBI): domain Eukaryota; kingdom Metazoa; phylum Chordata; class Lepidosauria; order Squamata; family Lacertidae; genus Zootoca; species Zootoca vivipara. Next base: position 23,030,914 of record NC_142591.1, read on the forward strand.
CTCAAATCCCCGAAAAGGTTCACGAGAAGGGAGGCATTCGCCCTGAAATTGCTCCAAACTGGCTGCCCACAATCATCTTGCAAAGACAAATTTCTTCCCAGCTGTATAATGGGGAGTATGTTGTTCAGAGGGCTAAGCTCGAAAGTTCAGCTCAGTGGTCTTTATAAAGCAGAATCAGGACATAGCACAGTGATTTTCTGCAACAAGGACCTGTGATGAGCGCATATCCTTTTCCTGGCTACTTTCATTGCCATCCCTTCCCTCAGTGGCATTTCACCCTGCAGTGCCAATATTTAGATTGTAAGCTCCTGGGGCAGAGACCTTTGCTTCTATATTTTCTGTCAAGCACCCCTACGCGTTGATGGAGGAGTTTATATTGCTTAATGAGGCTCTCTCTTAGACAAACGTACAAGGGAGTAAGCCCCATTGAGCCCAGGGCGGTTTACTTCCGTGTAAACGTGCATCTGGCTTGTGATGTTAACTTACTCAGGCTTCAACAGCAAGGATTTATTCTCACGGGGGTATTCTGAATGTGGGAAATTCAGCCCTTGCGACCAATGGATGGAACACAAAGGACCTCAGACGGAGGTATGAGCTACGGTTCTGAGATCGCTCCTTCACCAAATGCAAACGTTATTTGCATAGTCTGTATGGCAGTGTTGAGTCAAGCAAAACGCAGAAGGTCCATAAGCTTAGTACAATAGTGATTTCTCTTCTCTTCTCTTCTCTTCTCTTCTCTTCTCTTCTCTTCTCTTCTCTTCTCTTCTCTTCTCTTCTCTCTCACATTATCTATTGGGAGGGGCTCGATCCTGAGATCAATGCAAACGTCCGTGGAAGGAAACCAATTTGGAAGCGCGTAAAGGAGCTGACTCCGGGAACCCCCGTCACAAAGGCATTTATTTGGGTAACGCCCATTGTTTCCAATTTCCTGTAAGAGTGTTAACGGTCTGGGTGTTCTTGGGACACGGGGGCCCCCACGCAGTTTTAACAATCCCTTTCTACTCTTGGTGGTTGAAGAACGACGAAAGAAACACATTTACCCTAATATTTTTAATGCATTGGGGTGGGGTGGGGAGATTCTAAGAGATGCTTCAAGGAGAGTATCCATGTTTATTCCGAATTAATGTCACCCGAAGTATAAAAAAGGGGGGGAGTTTGATTTTGTGACCAGTTCTTCGCCTTTCTTTCCAAATCCACGCTGCTCAAAGCACAAACCTACGCCTGTTTACTCGAAGTCAGACCCATTGAATTCAATGGGATTTAAAATGGGAGCAAGTGACTTAGCAAGTGTCGTGCTAAGTCTGTTGGAGCGTGTTTGTGTGCCGAGAAACCAAGAGTCTGGTTGAACGTAGAGGGTCATATGAGAAAGCCCATTCAGGACCGAGTCCGAGACATTAGAAGGAGCAACTGACAATGAGTTCCACAGGACTTCTTTGATATTTACGTTGCTGGCTACAATCCTAAATATACAATTGCAGCCAGCGCTGCTTACTTCTAGTAAGTACAGTGGTTATAAGATCTGGCAACACCACTCCTGGGCTCTCCGCAGCAAACCTACTTATGAACAGTTGCTGAACGTGCTCCTTCCTACAAAACTGACCACAAACAGCAGCAGCCCTTCTATCTTCCAGTCCAGAGGAGCAACTCCTGCGGCCAAGGTCCCTCCGTCCCGTCCCCTCCCCCCGCCAATATTTGTGGAGCCGGGCCTCCCGAAAGTTGATGGGCATTGCCATTCAAATAGTGTGCCCGCACCGCGTCATGTGATCAGTTATGTGGGGCGGGGCTTACCTGACCCCCTAATATTTTATTCAGGTTGGCACCCCGGTTCCTGTCTCTTTGCAGAAAAGGAGAAAAGGGTCAATGAGGCGGTCTAGAAGCACATAACCAAGAAAAAAAATATCGATCGCTGATTATTGAGGAGATCTTTCCCTTCCTTGCAAATGTGTGCGAGTGTTTGTTTGTATGTCTCCCTGTCTCCCTCTCTCCGACCCCCCCCACCCTCCCGACCCCCTCTCTCCCCCCCCCACTTGCCATTGCAGCCAAACGTAAGGAACTCTTCCGAAGAGCAATTTGTCGTTGCGCCCTCGCCGGTGATGACGCCGGTATCGCTTTCAAGCGCTTCTGATTAACCAGGAGCCCGGGCGGCGTTTGTTTGGGTTGGGTGTCTCGCGTTCGAGCTTGATCCCGCCTTTGGAGAAAGCCAAAATGGTTTGTTTGAGCAGAACAGGCGGAAATGAAACTTGGGGGCTGATTTGGTTACTCAGATATTGTTGTTCTCTATACAACCGCCGCCCTACTTTCTAGGAAATCGCTTCATTATTGCGGGTTTCAATTTCTTGTCCAGAACATGCTAAGCCTCCGCATCTGGGGAGCTACATAAATAAAAGAGACGAAACCGACGGTGGGAAAAGTAAAAGTCAAATAGGAACAGCCAGCAGACGAAGGAAGAGTCTCTCTCTCTCCCTCTCTCCTGTGCCTCAGTTTCCTTCTTTACTTTCTCTAACGCTCTCTCTTCTTCAGATTCCGTAGAAAAGAAGCGCCCCTGGCTTAAAACCCGTGGCTGAAGCTGCAGACAAATCCCCTCTTAAGGGAATTTATTCTTCAAATATATAACCAGATCTGCACAGGCGTCCAGTCTGGCATAAGTCACTTTTGGGAGGAGGGAAGCGCCAAGCGAAGAGGAGACTCAGATTAGGTAAAAACGACGCAGTTTGTCCGACTTCTTGCGTTTGGAAGCTTTCTGGTTTCACAGAACCCTTCTTCTGCAAGTGGAACAGCAAAGTAGCGGCATGGAGTAATACCGTACCTAGAGAATTTGAGGGGTTAGGTTGCAAGTGAACAGCAACACTGGCATTTCTGACACAATGGGCTGTCGTTTCATTACGCCGCGCCACCACTACGCCACTTCACATAGGAACGCAAGGAAAGAAAGGTCCCTGCTCCGATGAGGTTACAGTATAAATGTGGGCAGTGGGCGTGGGAAGAGACCGAGGGGGTTGGCTAGGGGGTGGGGGTGGAGAAAAGCAAAGTTGAGTAGTGATGAAGGTGAGCAAATGAGCTACAAGAAAGTTGGCTTGTTTCAGGTGGGGCAAGTAGGTAGCAAGAGAGTGCCTCTACTTTCCCATCTGCAATATGGGCCTAAAGTGACGCGGATGATGCTGAATGGTGTGCTTGTTTAGTGAAAGGCCTGGAGAATTTAAGGAAAGCCAATACAGTAGCCTATGAACCATTAGCCTCTTTTGCTTCTACACTGCCTTTGAAATGTCCGAAGGGGATAAAAAGGACATAGTGTCCTGCCACTCCGAAGGAAGGTTGAAGGTACTGGGCAGGGAAGGGAGGAAGGTCTGAAGGGGAAGGTTTCGTCCCTCGTCTCCCACTGCCGCCTCTTCTGCGGGACCTTTTGCGTCCCCCTGTTTATTTGGATAACTCTTCCGTTTTGCAAAGGCGTATGTCCCAGGCCTGCAGCTTTTTATAGCCAGCTAGTCCCCTTCCTGCGCGCTGCAGATTGCCAGGATCTCTGTGGGTCTCGATTCAGCGCCCAAGCCCTTGAACAGGCCGAGAAGCACTCCTATAGATTCTAGAGAGGGTTGATAATTTGGGCATATTGGTTTTCCTGGGGTGGGTCATGGGTGTCAGGGCGAGGGGAGTAATGCTAAGGCTACCTGGGTGTTAACTGAAGTCCCATCGATTATCCATCTAAGTGTGTGACTGATCGCACAGGAAAAATATAATAAAATGAAGATGGGCGCTTAAGGGACTGACGTAAGAGGGGATTGTGAGCTGATTGGTCAGAGACTAGTTTCCAAAGGGACGATCAGTCAGAGTGATGGAATCATAGAATTGTCGACTTGGAAGGGACCACGAGGGTCTTCTAGTCCAATTCCCAGAGTTCCCTGGGAACTGGGGTTGTTAAACCACTCTGAGAATTGTAGCTCTGTGAGGAGAACAGGGTCTGTAACAACTCTCGGAACCCTTAACAAACTAGACTTCCCAGGATTCTTTTGAGGGAAACCACGACGGTTTAAAGTGGTTTGATACTGCTAAGCAGGGACAATACGGTTTCAAATCTGATGGGGGACCTTGTGTTGAGATTCCTGCATTGCAGGGGGTTGGACTAGAGATGGCCGTCGGGTTTCCATTCCAACTCTATGATTTCCAAAATCCATAGCCCTTCAGTGCACGCATGGGTGGGTAATGCTGGAATTTCAATCTGTGCTAGCTGGTGTGGAATCCAGGCGTGGAACAAGATTAAAGCACCCAGCGTGGAATAGTTTGCATTGCTCTCCACATGTAGTTGGACTCCAGTTCCCATGAGCCTCAGCAAGCCACCATGGCCTAGGGTCAGGGAATGACGGGAGTTGTAGTCCAGCAACTGCTGAAAGGCCCTCTGGTTCCCCTTTCGTTTGCTTCACCACCTTGGTGACTGGTGTAGTTTTCATCTGTTTGGGATGGGCTTCTAAGAAAGTGGGCGAAGTTCATCAACTTTCACTCTCCAGCCTGGCTGTAGCTCTGCTTCTCAGACCGTTTTCCCTTCTGCCTGCTGAGAAGGAGTTTCTTAGCTTTCCGTTTGCCCGCAGGCCACCAGGCAGCCGCTAGTTTTTGCTGTTCCCGTCCTTTCGAGGCACTGTTTTCACACGAGGTGAATCCCACGCTATCTTCCGCTTCAAGGCCTGTGCAAGGAAACGGGCCGCTCCTGTAGCCGCTCAGGGGGCGGTGGTGGTAGGAGAGAGGCTGGGCAAAGAGGAAGGAGGGCGGGTCAGATATAACTTCTGAGAAACATAACTTCTCCAGTCGGCGCGCAAGGAGCGCGCGAGAAAGAGCGCCCTTCAGCTCGTTCACACGTGCAACATGTAAACCTCTCTGATTCTCTTCAGCCGATTGCTCAACATTTGGTGAGTCGCAGTTCCACGTGTGAAGTGACTCCAACGATAAGCCTCGCTTCAGAGGCAACTCTGCGTGACACGCAGGTTCCGTCTGGCGGAGCTAGGGCTGGGGTGGCCCATTCACACATGCAAACCGTTGCTTGGGGTGCTGGACCAGTCAGCACAGACCACACACCCGAGGTTTCATATTCGCCCCCTCCAAAACGGAAGTAGTACACCAGAGCTGAACCGTGGACTGCTGAGATACTTGCTGATGTACCTGTATGTGTGAACCCAGCCTTTCCTTAAGAAGAAAGCTGTTGTAATGGCAAAGAGGACACGACTCAAGGCAGGTTGAACTCAATGGGAAGGCGACCAAGAGCAGAGCTGGAGCGCTTCCTTTTATTGAAAGCCTCAGGATGACAGTTAATCATTGCAACGACAGTGTAACTTCTAGCCAATTACAGCAGTGCAGTCCCATACAAGGTGATGTTTCCTGTAAGGTCACAACCGGTCACTCCCTAAGACATCCTCCATAGCCCACGTGTTGTTTTGCCATGCCCTCTGTCCATGTCACTCTGTAAACACCCCCTCCTCATTCCCATTGTGTTGCCCTCCTTGGCTTGACCCATCTGGTTTGTCCTGATTCATCTAGTTCCCTCCAGATCCTCCTAGAATCCTTCTAGCTCTGTTGTGATCTGTTGCCCTGCTGACCTGAGCCTCTGACCTGTCCTTCTTCACATGTTTCCCATTCTGACATTAGCCGGTTTGCCATGCTAATGCCCACACTCTCGAAGATCGGTGTGGCTTGCCAGCACCAGATCTCAGTCATTCCCACACATGCCAGCACCATTTCCTCGTGTAATCCCCACAGAAAGCTCCATTGAAACCAATAGAAGGTGCTGTGGGATGCAAAGGGTTAAGTGCAGTCAAGTCACAACAATCCCTAGATAGTCCACTTGGAGGACTGAGGAGGAGGATATGACTAAGCGTAGTTTCCTCTTCCTTCACATGCAAATGAGTTGAGGAAGTGGCAGATAAATCCTGAAGGAAACAGCCATTTTCCCTCTCTTGGACCAGACCTCTTGGACTACACACATCTTAGTGAGTCTCTCCCTCAAGGCCTCCAGCCTAGAGAGAGAGATGAGATGGAGTCTCACTTCTTATAAGTGAACTTCACAATGTATATATTACCTTTTAACTAAGCAAGTCTACCTCTTGAGTGTGCTGTACCTCGAGATGCTTGTAAGTAAACATCTTTTATACTTTTAAGAGCATTGTGTTGTGTCTTTTCTTTTAAGAGGGAAAAAGGGGAAATACCAGGAAAATACACTTTATTTTAGTGGCTTAAATCAAGCCTGCGCAAACGTTCTTCTGCTGTGTATTTTGCAAAAGGGGAATGTTTTACTCTGCTAAAGTTTTGTGCTTGCTAGCGCAAGCGGGGATAGGATATATTAAACAATATCTCCTCATCCACATTCCTGAACATTCCCACATAGGGTTATTGCGGCCCAGAGTTGCGTATTTTGTGTATTTTTGAAGGATTGATTTGGATTGTGATTTTGAACTCTGTAGGATTTTTCCAGTTAGGATTTCCTGGTTGAGCACATGGTCTCTTTGTTCTGCAGTGTGCTTGGGGGATTAACTACCCCTCCCCTCCCTCAGAGTTTACAGCACTGAGAAAGCTCAGAGGTAGTGAAGATATTTTTGAGATTTTGAATTTGATTTTTGAAAGATTTTTGAATTTTGGAAATTTTTGAAGTTTTAAGATGGCAAGCTCCAGTTTTGATAGTGAGGCAAGACCAAGTTTTATGCTGCTGGATGACAATAATTTTGTGCAGTGGAAGCAGCGCGTTTTAGTTTATCTTGCTGCTAGGCGTGTTCTGCAGGCCATTAAGGAAGAAAAGCCTACAGGAACCGATGCAGAAGCTTTAGCTAAGATAGAAGCTTGGAGTATTAAAAATGATGAAGCCAAGCACATAATTTTGAGCAGTTTGAGGAATGAGCATCTATCAATGATAAATTTTGAAGATGATGCATCTAAGATCCTAGAGGACATTGAACGCATTTATGCACAATCTACAGAGAGTTCCTATAGATACTTGTTGGATAAGTTACTCAAGTTGAAGATGAATTCTAGAGAAGAGTTTACAGAGCATTTTAAGAATTTTTCTGAGATTGTTCAAAGAATTGCCCTTACTCCCAGAGCCTTTGATGATGTGACTAAAGTAACGTTTATGCTTGCATCATTGGGACCTACGTTTGCTCCATTTAAAAGTATAATGGATCACACAAAGGATTTAACTTTTAATGAGCTTATCAACCATTTAAGAGAGGAATGCAGAGATAGCCTTGATTCTCAAGAAAGGAATCCAAGGAGGAAGGATAGCAGCTATGCATCCAAGCATTTTGGAAAGTCCAGACAGACATCTAGAGAAATAATTTGTTTTAAATGCAATGGGAAAAACCACATAGCAAGGAACTGCAAGAGTCAAAATGGGGATAAAGTTGAATCCCACCCCTCAAAACCACAAGGTGTTAAGAAGGGGAGTCATGAGCAAACCATGTTGATGCAGGAGAGGAGTTTAGCTGTCCAGGATTGTGAAAATAAGCGCAATAAGTGGATTCTTGACAGTGGAGCGAGTTCTCATTTCTGTTATGAAAAGGAGTATTTTAATGAGATTAATGGGGATGAAACCTCTGAAATTGAGATTGCTGATGGCAACATTGTAAAGGCAATTGGTTCAGGAACTGTGAATTTGAAATTCAACGTAGATCATGAAACAATTAATACTAAGATAACTGAAGTTAAGTTTGCACCAAAGCTTAATTGCAACTTACTCAGCGTGTCCAGTTTGGACAGGAAAGGTTTTAAAATTACATTTGAAAAAGGACAATGTATTGTGACTAAGCATGATGAAGTTTATGTTCAAGGCACACTAAAGGATGGTGTATATGAGCTTAATGTTTCAGAGAACCAGCAGAACCAGTCTGCAAAGGTGGCGCAACCAAGTCAAAAGGACGAAGGAAGTCTGGAACTCTGGCACAAGAGACTTGGACACAGAGACACCAACGTTATTCTGGAACTACAGAAAGGTGATCTTGTGAGAGGTCTGCAGGTAAAGCAAAGCAACACAAATACACCAACATCAAAATGTATAACTTGTGTTAGTGAGAAAGCAACTAAACCTTCTTTCCCACGTTGTGCAGAGAAGAGAAGCACTAAAGTATTGGACATTGTCCATACAGATCTATGTGGACCAATGAATGTGTCTTCTCTAGGAGGTAATAAATATATTTTGATATTTTTGGACGATTTCTCGAGATTCTGCGTAGCCTACTTTATCAAGGAGAAGAGTGAGACAGTGGAATTGTTCAGGGACTATCTTAACATGGTCAAGAACAAGTTCCAGCGAGCCCCTTCCATTTTAATGTCCGATAATGGTGGGGAATTTTGTTCACATGAGATGCAGGCCGTCATGGCTAGAGAAGGCATATCACACGTGACCACAGTTGCCTACACACCCCAACAAAACTCAATTGCAGAGAGGAAATTTAGATCCATTTTGGAAATGACAAGGTGCATGCTAAAGGAAGCTAACTTGTCACACAGGCTGTGGGGTGAAGCGGCTCGTTGCTCAGTCTATCTTCAGAACAGACTGCCCACAAAAGGCGCAGAGCGCACACCATTTGAACTTTGGCATGGAAAAGCCCCAAATTTGTCACATATACGTGTATTTGGAAGTTTGTGCTACTATCATGTGCCCAAGGAGCACAGACACAAACTTGATTCCAGAGCGAAGGCAGGGATCCTAGTTGGGTACGCTTCTGGAGGAAAAGGATATAGAGTCTTGGATCCGCAAACTGGCAAGACAAGTTCGCAGCATGTAATTTACTTCGATGAGCAAGGCAAAGTTGATACAAAGGACACTGCCATTGATTGTTCCAAGGAGCCACAGGATGAGGAATTTGTGATTTTTCCTTTTGAACCAATACAAAGTACTAATCCAACTTCTAGTGTCGTAGCACCCCCTATAGGTGACACCCGAGAAGACGTGGAGGTCCAGGCCCCTGGCAGCACCAGAGACGAAGATGATGACGAGCAGCTGTATGGGGATATGCCACTGCTGGAGGAGGATGAGGAAGCTGATGCGGTCGAAAGACCAGAGGTCAGACGCTCATCCAGAACCAACAGAGGTGTTCCACCATTACGGCTGTCCTACCTTACAAGGTCGGCGTCTCCACAGGAACCTTCCAAATGGGAAGAGATAGAGAGGATGCCACCAGATGAAGCCAGTCTCTGGAGGAAAGCTGCTCAGGAGGAGATAGATGCACTTCATCGGAACAGGACCTGGACACTCACAGAACTACCTCCTGGTAAGGAAGCAATTGGAAGTAAATGGGTGTTCAAGGTTAAAAAGGGTTCAGAAGGGGAGGTGCAACGCTACAAAGCTAGGCTTGTGGCACAAGGTTTTTCCCAGAAGTATGGAGAGGATTACGATCAAGTGTTTGCACCGACAGTTCGATACAGCAGTGTCAGACTACTTTTAAGTATTGCAGCATCTAAGCAAATGTCAGTTTACCATATTGACATTGCGACAGCCTTTCTTCACGGCGAAATTTCTGAGCAGATTTATATGAAGCAGCCCAAAGGTTTCATTAAACCAAATGAGGCACATCTAGTGTGCAAGCTGCAGAAAGGACTTTATGGTTTGAAGCAAGCAGCGAGGGCTTGGAACCAGAAACTCCATGAGATGCTGGTGCAGCTTGGGTACAAGCAAGGGACTGCTGATAAGTGCTTGTACACCAAACAAAGGAATGGACAGTTTTCGTACATTTTAGCCTTTGTTGACGACCTTTTAATTTCTACGTCAAATGAGAAAGACTATAAAGACATAGTCAAACACCTCAACAGGGAAGTAGAGGTCAAGGAACTTGGAAAAGTGAAATACTACTTGGGAATTCAAGTTGAGAGAGAAGAGGATGGATCGTTCTTACTCAGCCAAAGGCAAAAGATAACTGAACTGATTGAAAGCATGCAGATGCAGGACGCACACCCAGTTGCGACACCGATGGCCACAGACTTCTTGAAGAATCAACAAGGTTCGAAGTTGCTGCCAAACAACACGCAATACAGGTCAGCGATTGGCAAACTTTTGTATTTGGTTACCACATGCAGACCTGACCTGGCAAGTGCAGTGGGGATCCTAAGTAGGAAAGTAAGTTGTCCCACTGAGCATGATTGGGCTGGAGTTAAGAGGGTTGTTCGTTATCTAAAGGGAACCATGGACTGTAAATTAAAACTGCCAGCTGTCAGAGACCCTAAACTGCTTGGGTACACTGATGCGGATTGGGCTGGGGACAATAAGGATTATAAATCCACAAGTGGCTATGTTTTTATGTATGGGGACGGAGCTATTGCATGGGGCAGCTATAAACAGAAATGTGTAGCTTTATCGTCCACAGAATCTGAGTACATTGCGGCTTCGGAAGCTTGCAGAGAGATCCCCTGGCTGGATCAGCTCCTGAAGGACTTTGGCGTGCCAAGAACGGGACCTGTCAGCTTGATGGAGGACAATCAGAGCAGTATGAAGCTGACACAAAGTGAAAAGTTCCTTGCACGCACCAAACACATTGGGGTCAGGTACCACTACATACGCCAGGTGATCGAGGATGGACTTGTTGAAATGTGTTACTGCAACACTGACCAGATGACTGCAGATGTCCTAACAAAGCCCCTGCCAAGAGAGAAGTTCCAGGATCTTCGTGGCAAGCTGGGACTCTTGGGTGGTTGATTAAAGTTATTTATGTATGTTTTTGTGTATGTTGTGAATTGCCTGAGAAGGGGTTTGTGGGATGCAAAGGGTTAAGTGCAGTCAAGTCACAACAATCCCTAGATAGTCCACTTGGAGGACTGAGGAGGAGGATATGACTAAGCGTAGTTTCCTCTTCCTTCACATGCAAATGAGTTGAGGAAGTGGCAGATAAATCCTGAAGGAAACAGCCATTTTCCCTCTCTTGGACCAGACCTCTTGGACTACACACATCTTAGTGAGTCTCTCCCTCAAGGCCTCCAGCCTAGAGAGAGAGATGAGATGGAGTCTCACTTCTTATAAGTGAACTTCACAATGTATATATTACCTTTTAACTAAGCAAGTCTACCTCTTGAGTGTGCTGTACCTCGAGATGCTTGTAAGTAAACATCTTTTATACTTTTAAGAGCATTGTGTTGTGTCTTTTCTTTTAAGAGGGAAAAAGGGGAAATACCAGGAAAATACACTTTATTTTAGTGGCTTAAATCAAGCCTGCGCAAACGTTCTTCTGCTGTGTATTTTGCAAAAGGGGAATGTTTTACTCTGCTAAAGTTTTGTGCTTGCTAGCGCAAGCGGGGATAGGATATATTAAACAATATCTCCTCATCCACATTCCTGAACATTCCCACAGGTGCTGCCCTGGGACGTGCTCAATGAGCTCAAACCACACACACAAAAACCTTGGTTTTACGAGGCTGTGCAGAGCCTGTCGAATAATTATCTCTGTGCATAAATCCACAAGAGAGGATTCGCAGCCCAGCGCTACACGTGCGTAACGCGAAGAACCTGGGGCCTGTCCATTTTGCCTCCCAACGCAGGTTCTAGGAATGCTAGAAACTTAGTACAGTATTTGTTTTTAAATGCAATCTGGGAATCCGAGGTTTATGATTTGTGGGGGTGGGGAAGCTACTGTTCCCATCACCCACCCACCCCCGCCAATGCAGGCAAGGCGTGCAAGTCGTTGATAAAGGTCCAGCAAGAGGCTGCAGACTGTAGGGCGCTAGGTCTCGTCTCGTCTTTCCCCCGAGTTAGACCGACCCTCCTCCTCCTCCCTTGGACTGCGCTCTCCTCCGATGTCCGTGGGAAATCCGGTTCTTTAGTTTCGCGAGGTTCGGGACCTTTTTGGCTCTCTCGGTCTCTTCCTGTCGTCACTTGGAGCGCTTGACAAGGCAATCTCCGACACTCGGCTTGGCACTCAGGCGCTCCGAAGCCGAGCGGGGCTGCGGCTTGGCAGGCCAGGAATCAACCCCGCTGTCTCTGGCGGACCGTGCCGGGACCTGAAAGCGTGGGAGGATGTGGCCGCCTGCCCCCCCCCTCCATCGAATGGAAAAACAGTGGGGTTTCTTTCGGAGCTCAGGGGCTCGACGGTAGCGCTGGCAAACGGTAGCCGGCCCCCTTCGCGGTTTCGCGTGGCGTCGACCTCCGTGGACTTGTCTGGTCCACGGAAGGCTCTGCCACAAGAAATCACAAAGGTGTCGCGCGTGGGACTCGTTGCTACGTGGTCACCTCTTTCCGGGTAAAGCAGGGGTGCCAACTTGAATAAAATGTCGGCCCCCCCTTAGATAATCTCTGCCCCACATGGAGTTAGCACCTATGACGTAAAGGATCGACTTGGGAGTCAATCCCACGGGAATCCAGTGGGTCTTACTTCGGAGCATGCATAGAATCACAGGTTCGTAGAGTTGAAAGGGAGACCAGGGTCATCTAGTCCAACCCGCTGTAATGCAGGAATATGCAGGTGGCCCATGTGGGCATCAAACCTTGGCGTCATCAGCAGCATGCTCTAAACCAGCTGAGCTAAGAGAGGCTGGATGGTGCAGTTAGGGGTCCTTTAAATCAGAGCCCAAGTCGGGTGTCACCATCACGTCACCAAACCCGTGTCTCCTGTAAAGGAAATCCCATCGATTTCGGTGGGGTTTCTTTCCCAGATAAAGTCGCAGAGCCTAGAGGCTTATTTCCAAATTCCGGCCAAATCAAACCAGGCTTGCTGCCAGGCTCACCAGTCCAATTTATCGAAAGTAGGAATAGCGTCCATGGGCGTAGCCAAGGGGGGCAGCTGTCCCCCATCAAGTATGTCAATAAAAATCCTTAACTGAGGTTCTGCCCCCCCCTAACATGAAGCCCCGTACATAAATCAAGGCTATGCCCGTGATAGCGTCGTCGTGACGCATGGACGTGGACTGCCCCGACTTCCACAAAGTTAGAAGAGGGAATCGTGACCAGCGGTGGAGAATTATTAATAGCGTTTTTAGTCCCTGGTGGGCTCAGTCCCTTGGGAGATTCTCCTGCGCAAGCCCCGCTGGTGCGAATGAGAGCAAAGTGGCTCGTGTCTTTTGTTGGAATGGCGCAGCCAAGTTTAAAATCGCCTGCTGAAGGATCCTAAACAGATTTACTGGGAGGTAAATCCCATTGATGAATCCCAACCTCACTTTCCTGGGAGTAAGCTCCATTGAATTCAGTAATATTTGCTTCTGAGTAGACATGGGTTGGGAAAGCGCTGCTAGTGCCATTGATTTCAACGGGAGAATTAAGCGTGGGTTTATTCCTTGAGCCTATTTAACTCTGTCTGGGATCCTGCGCTGTCTTGACACCCCCCCCCATTAATCCTTCTTATTTGAGGCTTAGCTCCCATATATTTCAAGTAAATATAATCTGGAGTGAGTTTTCTTGTGGCTCTTCGGTCACGTTTTATTTACACAGGCAAAGGATGCCCGGACAAAAGATTGCTCCCCCCGCAACGTCAGAGCAGTTTTTATATTTTTGGAAGGGTTATGTTTCCTTGACAAGGGCAGCCTTATATCCTGACCGCGGCGGGGGGTCTATTTTGATGCTCCGGAAAGTTCATATAGAACTATGCAGATTGCAGACTTGAAAGAGGCGGGAGGGGCCCTTTTGAACGCCACGATTTCGTCTGCGGAAAAGTAAATGCGAAATAACCCAGGCTGCTGGAGAGGCTGGTATGAGTAGTAAAAATAAAAGAGTGCATAGACAAGATCTCCTTCCAATCCAAGTTATTAATTCTAACATCACCATCACTGTAGCCGGCCTACTTTAAATTCAAGGTAGTATTCATTAACTTGAAATGACTGTAACTCCGTGTTTCTCTTCTGACAATTATTAACAATTATTTAAAAACACAAAACAAAACAAAAATCTTTTTCTTTTCTTTTTACTGTCGGTGTAGTCAACATCTATCCGTCAATCACTTGCGATCAACATTGCTTGCTGACCAAAATGTGTTTAAAGAGCAACTAATCTAATGTTAGGACCCAGGTGGCGCTGTGGGTTAAACCACAGAGTCTAGGGCTTGCTGATCAGAAGGTCGGTGGTTCGAATCCCTGCAATGGGGTGAGCTCCTGTTGTTCGGTCCCAGCTCCTGCCCACCTAGCAGTTCGGAAGCACATCAAAGTGCAAGTAGATAAATAGGGACCGCTCCAGCGGGAAGGTAAACGGCCTTTCCGTGCGCTGCTCTGGTTCGCCAGAAGCGGCTTTGTCATGCTGGCCACATGACCTGGAAGCTGTACACTGGCTCCCTCAGCCAATAAAGTGAGATGAGCGCCGCAACCCCAGAGTCAGTCACGACTGGACCTAATGGACAGGGGTCCCTTTACCTTAATCTAATTTAAGTAAACCAAGTGAAACATCTTCTTAAAGAAATTCTGTCTGTGTTCTGAGATATCTCCCACAATGTTCCAATGTGAGGGTTCACAGCAATTCTGCCTGGAGGTAAAGCTGACAACACAGGGGATGCTTGGTTAAAGTTCTGATCTTAAGTTTAACTCAGGCCATGCTCAAAAGCCACAGCTGATGATGGGCTTTCACGTCTAAGGTTGACTTGCAGTTGACTGTCAATGACTGGTCACAATATCGACTAAGGATATGTTCATAAGTGTATGCTTATCACATGAGACCTGCAACATTACTTGATGAGCTCCATGTGTGCAATAGCCATATCAACACCACAGTCAGTATATAATTTAGCATTATCATCTCAAACACAGCTATCAAAACAACTCACATATTCCATTGATGGTCATCCAGTGGCAGAATGCACATACTGTATGTGAAAGTGTCATGGAGTATAGGGCTGATTCACACATGCATGTGTATGTCATAGCTGAATTCTTGAATTGCCACCATCAGAAAGTTTTTTGGGTGATACGAAGGCTCTCCAGGACAATATCCAGACTCTGAGATTCCTGGTTTAAACCCTAGTACGTAGGGGTTTGGAGTATTCTTGTGCTATAACAGTCAATATATTTTAGGAATATATTTTAGGCGATAGCAGAGTGATCGAGCATGTACTTTGCTAATCCCTTGCCTCTCATCAGGTCAGATTATTTGTCCATTAGGCCCTTGGGACTCTCCAGCATCTCAAATGGGTCTTTCATCAGATGTTAACTGAAGATATAAGGGACTGAACTTGGCACCGCCACCTACTGCATATAAAAGAAGTAGCTACAATGTCTCTTTAGCTGAGGTGAAATACCTCTTCCTGAGTCCCTGGGGGACTGCTGTCAGTCGCTATAATACTGGGATAAATGAATCAGCTGTCTTGTGGGAGGATCTGCAGCCCAAATTACAAATGCATGATTGCTAGAGAGTCACAAACAGGGGACTGTATGATGTCACATCCTCTAACCTTCTGTGGCAAGAGAGGGAAGAAGAGGAAACTTACCAGTAATCTTCTTCCTGTCACTGCACACTCTTTTTTTCTTACCTGTGATGGGGTAGAGATGTCTGTGATCTCTCCTCAAGGGAGCACACACCATTTTGAGCTTGACAATGGACTTCTGTAACTTTTAAGGAGTGTTGCCTGCCTGATTTTCATCACTGGCACGTCTTTCAATGTGAGTCAATCTTACATTTTCTTGTTTGCTCAAGAAGTCTGTTAAGAGGGAAACGTAGAAGGGAGATGGTCCAAGCCTGTCAAAAGCGTAATTAAATATCATGAGTGTTCTAGGCTACACAACCTTGTTTCTAAAAGCTTCTAAAGAAAAGCTGCTGGGTTTTGTTTTTTTACTGCTGAAATACGTATCTGCATTCTTACACAAGAAAGAAGAGGAAGGATAATCGATAAATAAAACATCTCTTCCAGCTCATCTAAAACAATCCAACAAGTCTCACATTGTATAGGACAGCTGCTGTGTTCCTATGTGTGTGGTGGCTAATAAATGACAAGTGTTTCTCCTAGCACCCTGCATGGTCCATTGACCATGCACAGGTCACCAAAGATCACTGTATAAACCAGATGTGGGTGACTTTTGGCTCCCCACTTGCTGAACTACAACTCCCATCATTCCTGGACATTTACCATGTTTGCTGGGGCTGATGGGAGTTTTAGTTTAGCAACATCTGGAGGGCCAAAGTGCCCCCCCAGTATAAACTATGCCCTCTCCCATCTCATATGCCACATAGCAATGGTAGTGTACAGACCACCAGCTTCTGCTCAGTTTTTTAATTGGCTCAATCATGTATGAGCAGGGGTTAGTTAGATTGCTTACAGTTAGGGCCTTCTGCTAGGCACCATCCTTGAAAAGTCAACCTTTCTTTTGGAACTGGATCACTTCCCTGGATCTTGGCAGAGAGCATGAGACTCTTAATCTCAGGGTTGTGGGTTCGAGTCCCATGTTGAGCGAAAGATTACTGCATTGCAGGGGGTTGGACTATACGATCCTTATGGGCCCTTCCAGTTCTATGATTCTAAATATTTCCCCCCCTTTCCTTTTCTATAGTTTGTGGAGGGTGCTGAAAACTCTCTTTTCGCACTCTCCAGCCCCTCTTCACAGTTCACAGGATTCATTGGGAAGAGGGAATGAGTATTAAATCAGTTCAATGTGTAGTTAAGATGGGACTGAAATGAGAATGGCTAGAACTGGATATGGGCATTAGCTTCCCAGAGACTGAAAGAGGGTTTGATTGCACTTCTTGGCATGGACGTGCATCCTATTTTGGCTTGTAGTAAGTTGTCCGTATAGTTAAAGCTATGGTTTTCCATGTAAGTGAGAGCTGGACCATAAAGAAGGCTCATCGCCAAAGAATTGATGCTTTTGAATTATGGTGCTGGAGGAGACTCTTGAGAGTCCCATGGCCTGCAAGAAGATCAAACCTATCCATTCTTAAGGAAATCAGCCCTGAGTGCTCACTGGAAGGACAGATCCTGAAGCTGAGGCTCCAATACTTTGGCCATCTCATGAGAAGAGAAGACTCACTGGAAAAGACTCTGATGTTGGGAAAGATTGAGGGCACAAGGAGAAGGGGACGACAGAGGACAAGATGGTTGGACAGTGTTCTCGAAGCTATGAACATGAGTCTGACCAAACTGCGGGAGGCAGTGGAAGACAGGAGTGCCTGATGTGCTCTGGTCCATGGGGTCACGAAGAGTCGGACACGACTAAACAACAACAACAACAAAGTTGGTTTTGCATGCTTCCTTATTGCTTCAGAAACTTGCAAGAGAGGGATGAAACCAGCTTATTGTTGTTGAAGTGGAACACAACTCAGCTTGGTGAGAGGGGTTTGCATGGGTTAAAACAAACAAAGAAGGGAATTTCCAAGTTGTACACTGGGGTTTCCAAATGGGTGATGACCCGACATACTTTTAACTGGAGACGCTGCCAAGTGGACCTAGCATCTTCTTCTATCCAAACATGTTCTTTTACCACTGAACCATGGCCCTTCCCATCTTGATCTTGACCAGAGGTGGCAGATCAAAAGAGACACTGTGTTTGTCCCATGGGTGCACAGTTGCCTCCAAAAGTACTTTTTAGATCACATGTATATGCCAGCTTTCTTCCAAGGAGCTCAAGGCGGCGTACATGGCCCTCCACCCTTTTATGTTCACAACAACCCTGCAAGATATGCTGAGAGGTAGTACATTGGTTCAACGTCACCCAGTGAGCTTGCCTAACTGAGCAGGGATTTGAACCTGGGTCTTCTCAACTCTTCGCCTGGCATTCTAACTGCTGGACCACTCTGGCTCTCAGTGCGTCAGCAGCAACCTACTTACCCCAAAAACACAGAGGAGTTGTGCATGGATAATATTCAGTCAGTACCAAAAATGAACTGCGCCCAAGTCATTGCTGCAGAAGTAATGCTGTTTCACTTTGCTCGTGTGAACCCAGTCTGAACCAGGTGGCAGTTGTTATTGCAGATTGATTAATTCATATTCAAAGAGAACGATTGGCTCAGTCTATGGAAAGCTTTGCACTTCTCCCAGCTGTTCGCAAGCCAGACTTGGAAATGTGCTAATAATCAGCAGCAGGTTTGGGGCTTTCTCTCCCTTTCCTTGTTCGTGAGAGGTTTTCATTTAATTTTGTCTTTAAAAGTCAAGGCCCGTAAAATATAACAACCCATGCTCAAAGGTAGGGCTGAGTTACCGAGTGTTGGATTATTAAATGAATTATGAAAATAGTTTGGAAAAAATATATATAAGCACCTCTAAAAAGTTTGCCAAGTCCTGAGATAATAACTTTGTGGGAAACCCAGTCTCCCTCCTGGACTCTATGATGACCAGGTGTAGGGGGTGGGGCATTAACAAAAAGTTATTTTAAATCCATTTTATTGGCTATTTTGGGGCAGGCAAGAATGACTTTCAGTTTCCTCACATGGTTACTGTACTGTGAGCTGAGCTGTACTGAAACCTGTGGGACTTCTTTTCCAATACCCGTGTACAGGATTTTTTATTTTCTACCCTACGTAAATACATCTCACTGATTTAAATGGAACATACTTCCCAGGAAGTATGCTTTGGAAGCATGCATTGCTAGGTACTTAAAAAAAAAAACTTGGACCAAAGGTCTGTGACTAAGATTTGCATAAGCTTTGCAGATGCTGTTTTATATAAATACTGTAGATGGAACATTTAGGCCAACTTTCAGACGATGAAGAACAAAAACTATGGCTTCTCTTGCTGTCCAAGATAGGGTACCAATGGGATTTTCTGGAGCCTTTGCTTGGCCATCTCATACAACAATTGCAGTGTCCTTCAACCTTGAACCTCCCTTCCCCCATTGTTGAACTACAACTTCCACCACCTTTGGCAATGGTCAGGGATGATAGAAGTTACAGATAAGAACTCCCAGGGAGCCAAAAGTGATGAACACAGAGCTATTGCATGTATCTTTGGCCAAATTACAGTGGTGACTGGCTGGGTCTCACCAGCGCTGTGCTTCGTAGGGTACCCAATCACCCATAAGCAAAAACTGAAAAAAGGCAGAAGGCTCAGGGGATCTTGGTCCAGCATGAATGACATGGCACATGGACCTTGAAACACCCTCTCACAACAGCCTTGGCTCATCTAAGACAAGGACTTTGATAAGAAGCCATTTAGTTCCACCAAAATGAATCAAATGGCTTAAATCAGTCACTTTCAGCCTTTTCAGATTCGGGTCCCACCTGTAAACTGGACACATTTCTTAATTTTACCATGTATTTGTATGATGGTAGTGCTGCTGTAGCAACCCACCATACTGTAGATCGGGCCATGACCCAGTTGTGGGTCCTGACTCATCACTTGAAGAAGCCCAGTGGCTTAAATTAAAGTATGTCGGCACTACTGAGTGGTATATCTGTTGCTAGACACGACAATGAAAGGAAGCCTATGGACACTTCATTTCTTTCTCACAAATGCAGGCCTCTTAACTGCCCAAACAATGTCCACCAAGACACACCCATTCATTCCCCCATCCTTCTAGAGTTTCATTCCAGTCCTTTCCAACTATGCTATGCAAAGGGTTAAAACAGGTCAAGGAAAGGCCTGTAGAGCTACACTCAGCCATGTATGTGGGCTACACAAACCACAAGCAAAAGACAACAAGGCTCCTGTAACTGCCCCCCCATTCATAATTGGACTCGAAGTGTACATATACAAGTATTAACTATTTTTCACACAGTTGTAATTGCTTAATTGAATCTTGGATCTGGGTGATAAGAGCGCATCAGTCTCTGGAGGACTACAGTTTTCCTCCTTGATCTTGTTTACAGTGAAATCACGAACTTTTTGATTTCTTTAGAGAGATCACGCAATATTATTGTTACTTTGCTTACAGTGAAGGTTTGTAACCGTCTCCTAGGAAATTGAAACACTATCCTGGCCAGACTATTCCCATGCTACCAATAGTGCTGAAATAGCTCAAAGGACAGGCTGATTGCTTAGAAGCAGGGGTGCCAAATTGAATAAAATATTGGGGGGGGGGAGGTAAGCCCCGCATCACATAATTGATCACATGATGTGGTTCACGCACACCACGTGAATGCAGGGCCGTCTTTAGCAGATGCGGCGCCGGGGTGCAAGGCCCCCAAATTACCATGGATAGTGTTGGGGTGGCTGCAGCTGCACACTGCCAGCCATGGGGGATGTGTGCAACTCTTCCCCATGCCGCTGCAGGACAGCGATCCCCGCAGAGGCTTAGAAGTGAAATTGTGCCCCTCCCAAGCCTCCTTGGGAGGAGAGCGATCCTCACAGAGTCTTGGGAGTCTTGGGAGGGAAGCTGCACGCCCACCAGCCGTATGGTTGGCAGGGTGCAGCTGGCAGGCGTGCAGGGAAAGGGGAGGCCACTGGCAAAGCTGCACCACTCCCCCACTTGCTTGGGCGCCCCTGAGAGGCTGGCGCCCTGGCGCAACACACCACTAAGCCCTATGGGAAAGACGGCTCTGCTTGAATGACAATGCCAAACAACTTTGGGGCCCCCCTCAAATATTTTATGGGGGGGGGGAGCGAAGGCCCCATGGCCTCTGGCTCCTAGGCAATGCTATACACCCTAATCTAACACTTTTACTCTGAACTGACCAGACTCAGGAAAGGACGTTTATATAGTCACTCTAGCTCAGAGGAAGCAGGAGACAAGAAGGTTGGGAGGTCAGTGACTCCCTGCACATAACTGCGAGGGAGGGGAGGCGGTGGTGGGGCGACCAGGAACTTCCCTGTATCAGAATGGCTTTGTCATCTAAGCTCTTGCGTTCATCAAGGATCTCCCAAACCCTGGGAGGCGCTTCTAGTTGCTTCTGTCTCTCGGCTCGACCTTCCCGCTAGGGGGCGCTGGGCTCTTGCGGAAACCGAGGACCAGAGCGCAGCATCAACGCACCACCGCCTTAGGCGGCTGATGGTCCCTTTTGCTCCCACCCGCATCCCGTCACTCTGCAGAGCCACTTAAGGCCTTGAAGTGGCTGATAAGGGGGGGGGGACTGAGAGTTTGAAGAGCACTGGGGCCCTTGAAGCGTCGCCCCTGCCATTGACACATGCTTAAAAGCCCAGCACGCGCGCTCTTTAGCTGCCTGGGATCTGGGTGCCTTGGAACAAAGAAAGGGGGAAGCTGGGCGGCGGCGGGGGGGAGTTGATTGGCTCGACTGAAATACATAAAGAAGATCAAACTTGAAGTGCAATTCAGTGCCCGTGTGTGGCCCAGACGTTCGCCCCATTCAGTTCAATGGGGTTCACTCCCTGATAGTGAACCCCCACCGAACTCAATTCGACTTCCTCCTGAGCAGACGTGTACAGGATTGTCCGTCCATGTGGCAGAATGCCTCTCTGAGCTTGAAGGCACTAAACTTCGTAGTAAACATGCATAGGGTTGGGCTATACATGTGCGTCAAACCGCAGCCCAAAACCACGTTGGAAGCACTGCTCGTCATATAAACACTGAAAGAGCGAAGGAAATCCATCCTTTTAACCACCCGGATTGTGCATGTAAAATGCTTCAATCGCTTTAAGCGATTACTAATCCTAAAAGCAAGGAGGGGAAGTTAACAGGATGCCACTATACCTCCCAAGAGTTTTGTTTTGTTTTTGTTTTTTTAAAAGCTCATACTGGCGATCTTGAGGACTAGGAGCACACATGTCCTTTTTAAAAAAATGAAACGTGACGTTCTTCGTATTTGATTAAGTGTTCTGTGCAGTTATGTATATGAATGCATGAGCTCTACGTTTCGGACAACATGATGGCATCGATTAGGAATAAAGCACACAGCGAACACACGTGCTATTGATTTTTAAAAGGCAAAGTCCAACTGCTAGCGTTTCTGTTTCAAAACGTATCAAATAATATTTACACCAATAGATTAACTGAAAGTGGTTAGGAAGGTAGAAAGGATAAAATGTCGGCTTTGAGGCTGGCAGACTAATTTCAGCAATAATGTCAAAATAAGTATCACGATCACTGCAATCCTAAACACACGCGCTAGCTCACTTGGAATTTATTTCTAAGTGCGCCCTGAAGCGGTCGTCATTTCAAGGTGCCATTGAAAGAAAGTTCCGTCGATTGCAATTTTCAAATAAAACAAACTGGGTTTGCAAACCTATTATACACTTCTTGGGAGTATGCCCACTGAACACGGTGGAATTTACTTCTGAGTAAGCACGCACGTTTTAACACCTTGTCTTAAAAGGGCTGCCAATCTCTGGGTTCCTAGAGAAACGTCAACACTCTCAAAATCCTAAGTTTTTGTTACGGGAAAACGTCGCTGTGCGACTCCAGCTTTCCTTCTGAACCTTTTTTCCCTTTCATAGCTTTAGGGTTTGTTAAGGCGACCCACTTCTGAAGCTAGCTTTTGCTGTGGCTTTAAGGAACGGTTCTTTAAAAAGAAAAGAAAAGAAAAAGGGGGCGGGAGGTTGGGAAATGGAAATGTGGAAAGCCCTGAGCCGCATTTTGCACAGGGGAAGATGGCAGAATTTTGGATGCTACCACATAATATTAGGAAGGAGAAGCATTTTGTCTGCTTTCAATCTCGTTAAAGAAAAAAAAACCAATCTCTCTCTGCATGTAATAAACTAGAATAGCAGGGAGACGTCTGTGCCAATCCTTTCTGCCGGGTGAGCTAACTTATTGCATGCAGGGATGATTTTTTAAGTATTATTAGCAGGACGGAAGCATTAAAAATAAGGAAAACCCAAACTTTCAGCCTGTAGTGGTACGGTCCAATATTCTACCTCCTTAGTCTAGCTTTTTCATTATGCTTCAGCTGTAACTAGTTCTACTCCCATCAGCCCCAGTCAGCATGACCCAAAGCCAGAATTGATGGGGGTTGGAGTCCGAGATCCCCTATCCTTTTAGGCACAACTGATTTTCGGATGAAGTTATTGTGGGAAAGAAACTCTTCTTCCCTTGGTCTAGTGGGAATGGAGCATGAGGAGACAGTGCGGTGTAGTGGTTAGAGCGTTGGATTAGTTCCTGGGAGATCAGGGTTTAAATCCTCACCCTCAGGCACGAAGTTCTCTTGATAACCCTTGACCACCTATTGGCCTTTCGCCCCACCTACCTTGCAGGGTTGTTGTTGTGAGGATAAAATGGGGAACTGGAGAACAATGCGCCCCTTGGAGGAATGTAGACATGTGAGTTAAATTTAGAATACCAACAGCAATAGTGGCCCTGGATGATGATGATGATAATAATACCAAGGTCGCAGGTTCAATCCCTATATGGGACAACTGCATATTCCTGCATTGCAGGGGGGTGGACTAGATGACCCTCAGGGTCCCTTCCAATTCTGCGATTCTATGATTCAGTTGTTGCGACTGTGCAACCTACCTCTGACTAGCAAGAAAAACAAAAAAGTGAAAGCAGCAGTGTGATAGAAAATAACAATAAGGAACAAGTGTCAAGAAGAAGTTTGTGTTTTAAAAAGGCAACAGCAACGCTACAACTCCATAAAAAAAAAAGCGCCTCGGTTTACAAAAATTAGCAGGAAGCAAACTTAGTCGCTGCCTCCAGGCAAGGGGTGGGGGGGTGGGAATCTCCGTCCATTTCAGCCTTCAACTGCGGAGAGAGTGTCCTTCCCTTGAGTCGATATTTTTTTGAAATGTACACACATTTGAAGGCAAGTTTACAAGCCAGAGGGTCTGGTCAATCCAACAGGGAGCTTCCCCTGGTGATTTATGTCTCAGGAGAAGTTGGTGGGGTGGCAAGGATTGTTTCAACCCGTTTATTTGTTTCGCTTTTGTGTCACAGGAGGAGGGCGGTGGTCTCTCACTTCTGTTTCTTAAACACCCCCCCCCATTCATACTTTCTCGGGCTGTTCCTGGATCCTGGGAGAATCTGGCTTTGCAAGAGCTGAGCTGCCTGCAACACGAACGCCAGGGTCCATTGCAGACTGGGAGGAGCGCAAAGGGCGCTTGTAGGTGAAAGAACTAAGCAGCTGACATTCGTTTCTGATCAAGACTTGACCCAATGCATCCTTCCCCGTCTCTTTTTCAAGGATCTACGCTCCAGAGCGATCTGTTTAAGTGCACTTACAATAAACAGAACTCTCTGTGTGGAGGCTGGAATCCAGCCGGCTGAGCACGTTTTATTGGAAGTAAATCTAATTTCAGACTTCCAAGGAAGCATGTTAAGGGCTGGGTCTCAGTCCAAGCAGACTACAATCCTACACATGTTTACTTCGGAGTAAACACCATGTAACACAGGAAGCGGTTCTTCTACTGACTCAGGTTATCTAAGGCACACCATACTTTTAAAGCACATCCAATTCACTTTTAAAGCACATGGCTCCCCACAAAAAGATTTGTGGGAACTATAGTTTGACATGGGTCCTGGGAATTGTAACTCCATAAGGGGGAAACTACGTTCTTTGGGGGAAGTGTTGTGCTTTAAATGCGTGTTAGACACGCTTTAAATGCATGGTGTGGATATTGTGCAAACGCAACCTGGCAGGGCTTCAGATTGGATGCTTTTTGCACGCAAGGCCTTCAGATTGGATGCTTTTTGCACTTTCCCACTAAGCCAACAGGACTTCCTTCTGAGTAAGATTTGGGCTATTTCAGTAATAATTTGTGCCCCAACTGTAAGCGGGCAGAGAGCAGAGAAATTAAAGTTGTGATCAGTGGCATAGCTTTGGGGGCAGCGGCAGAGGGGCTGTTTCCCCAGGTGCAATTTTTTGGGGGGAGGGTGATTTTGGGTGTGTGTGTGTGCAAAATTTCAAAAGAAAATGGTTTTTTGACAGTGTTTTTTTTAATTTAAAAAAATCAAGAGGTGTAAAATTTTCATGAAATTATTATTATTATTATTATTATTATTATTATTATTATTAAGTTGCTGTCATTGTCCCCTTCCCAGCTTCCCTCTCCCTGCTGGATAAACCCTTCCCCACTGCAATTGCCACTGCCACCCAACCCTGACAGGAACCACTTGCCTTGGCCTGGGCACTGGCAACTCATGCTATGTCACTGGTTGTGATGGTGCAGGATGTGGGATGTATCATCACTGAAGCAGTCAACTACAACATTTCCTGTTGCCTAGAGTGGACACACAGGGGAATGTTGCTCCAGACAGGGAATACTTCCTGTCATACCTGCTCTGGAGCCTCCCCCCCCCGGTGTATGACCAGGTAGATTGGCGTGACTCTAGCAGACCCTGCAAAAGGGCTAGTCATGAAGCCATCTTCCCCTTTTCCCCCTTTTCCCCCTTTTCTCCTTTCAGATTCCTCTTCTGGCTCTTAGCCAGCACATGGCTCATCCTTACAGAGGATGGAAGCCACAAGGTAGAAAGTCTGAGGCCTGGCTGAGACTTCTCTTCTCTACAAATGTAACTGTGACCACAAGATACAACCTGCCTTCAGATTACTGCTGTGAACTGAATGTAAGTAAACATTACTCTTGTTTTTAAAGAAGACTGTCGTGTTGTTATTATTTTAGGTGGGGAAATAAAAGGGGAAATTTGCCAGGGACAAGCCAGACTGGAGTGCTAACTTAAATGATTATAACAAATCACCAACTCGCTTCCAGCAACCTGCAAGGGAATGTGCTTGCTCACTAGCGTGAGTGAGGAGGGATAATACTTAGTCAATATATCCTCTCCTACTTTCCTCAACATTCCCACATAGGTGAGGAGAACTGAGACAGTATGGCTCGAAATATAAGTTGCTAGAAACCCCAGGGGGGCTGCATGCTATGGTACTCAGGTTCTGCTTGTAGGGCACCCATAGGCATTTGGTTGTTAGAATAGGATGCTGGCTCTGATGAGTCTTTGGCCTGGTCCAGCAGGCTCTTCTTGTGTTCTTATGGGGGGGAAAACCCCTTCCCTGCCCCCTTTCGCTTACTTTCGAAGCAACAACTTTTCTTAAGTTGCGTTCATCCAGTTTACAGACCTTGAATTATCATCCTAATGTAGAGTGACAGAAGAAGACAACATACACAAACACATTTTTAGCAAAACCATAACAAAGTGGTCAATGCAATCTCGAGAAATTACATATAAGAGTTCCATTGTGTGCAATAAAGAAACCAGATGAGGAATGCCATCCATCCATCCATCCATCCTCCAGCAAATTTGATTTTGCCTAGAATGATTGATGCCGAGGAGGCGGAGCCTATCTAGTCTGTTTTGATTCACAAGAAGTACCAATCAAAGGATGCCAAACAGAATGAAAAGGAATCTTGTCTAGCCAGTTTCTCTGTCAAACAAATCATGTGCAAGAGCTTTCAGATCAATATCCGTTATGATACAAGATGCGGCTGATGCAGGAGAGGGGTATCACTGCACAGATTCGGCAGCGACAGAAGAAGCACTGAAAATGGAGGGATGCTATCGTTGAGTCTTGCTGCTAGTCTTTGCTGTGGTCCTTTTCTGTAGCTGTGAATTTATTCTCTTCTTATTCCCCCCCACACTGCAATACTAGTGGAGTCTGATAGGCTGTGCATGTTATCATGATGTCAAGATATTGGATGGAGTTTTGAGTGATCTGTGTGGGCATCTGATTCACACGCACACCATTATGAGCACAAATCCCCCCCGTCCATAAAAATGAAAATAAATGGAATATTTAATGCATTACATTAAGTGGTCTCAGCTAGAGTATGCAAACAATTTGAATTTGCGGAAGGAAGAAGTATTTTAAAAAGTGATTCTGGAGGAAATACTGGTGCGTGCTCAATCATAGCAGCAGTGTAGCAAACACCAAACACCAAACGCCAAGCATTTATGTGATTAAATTAATTTCTAATTTGATGGGCCAAGGCTCTGACTCAGTATAAAGCACCTTCATATATTCTTTCTCTTCACAAGGGAAAATTTCTTGCTTGCATGGAGCATAAGGCTACCAATGACTAGTGCTAGACCTAGGGTGGATCTAAACACAGGAAAAAACCCGCTATAAATAAGACAGAAATTAGATCGTTATAATAAAAGTGGGGGGGAAATCCCTATGGAAAATCGTGTTTTCAAATTTCCTGCTCTCTGGCACCATCTGGTGTTGCGTATTAATAGTGCATTCTAGTTGCTGTTTCTTTACTAATGTAGCTGAGTCCCTACTGTGGTGCAATAGGTCAGTGCATCTGACTGTTAACCAGAAGGCTGGTGGTTGAAGCCCAACCACGGATGGCTATGGGCAAGATTTCTGTATTGCAGGGAGCTGGACTAAACAATTCTGGATTAAATTCATCTCCATTAGACAGACATCTTCTTTTACCCCCTTACCCCACTGAACAAACTCAGTGGAACTTGCTTCTGGATGTGCATATATAACATTGTATCGTTAGTTCATTTTCTCATGCACAGGCCTATGGGATTTGCAGACACACACCAAAAAGAGCAACATTGATGGATCACTGGGGTGTTGCGAGGATATAATGGGAGGGGGAGAATCAGGTATGCTACCTTGAGCCCTTTGGAGGAAAGGCATGATATAAACACAATACATAAATAACAAATGAATAGGTCACATTACACCTCAAAAACATAATCAGGTAATTTGGGATGAGGAAGTCCTGGGAGGAAATTGGATAAGCAGAAGTTTGGAAGCATCCCTAAAGCTAGGACTAAACCTGTACCACATTTTCTTTGAGAAGTGTCTTAATGATTTTGAGTCAGTAAGTGGGACCTCAGAATCTTTTTTTTTATTTAATAAAAATATTATGAAAAGACTATAATATCTCAGCAGAATTATTCTGTTTAAAAGTCTGAAACTTTATTTCAGCAACAATTTCCTTGTCTACAGCTTTACAAGGCTGTAAATATCCCATGGACATAATGAAATCTGACATCATATGGCAAAGTACTTACACTTGCCAGATCATTTATGAGCAAATGTACCTCGGGGCAAAACGCCTCCTCCCTTTCCCATGCCCAAATTTCTCCTATAAATAATATAAGAAAAAATTGCTTTGCAAGGTCCCTTTTCTGAACTTCCTGGCCCGCCTTTTAAACATTTCGGCTGTGAGACAGGTAGATGATACTGGGAAAGTGTTGGCATGTATGCACACCTGTTTGATTTAAAATCCTGCTACTGGGATTATAATCCCTTGCACATTTCCTTGGGAGTAAAATTCTTAGGTGGGCTGGGCTTAGCAAATATGAGCAGATCCAAGTGTTTTGGATGAAAGAACTTGCTGAACCAATATGTAGGAATAAGGGAGAGGGGTCAGGGGACACACACACACAATTTGTCTAAGATACTATTGCGCTTTTGTGGGAAGCTATCATTATTGATGCTTTTGAATTATGGTGCTGGAGGAGACTACTGAGAGTCCCATGGACTGCAAGAAGATCAAACCTATCCATTCTTAAGGAAATCAGCCCTGAGTGCTCACCTGAAGGACAGATCCTGAAGCTGAGGCTCCAATACTTTGGCCACCTCATGAGAAGAGAAGACTCCCTGGAAAAGGCCCTGATGTTGGGAAAGATTGAGGGCACAAGGAGAAGGGGACGACAGAGGACGAGATGGTTGGACAGCGAAGCTACCAACATGAGTTTGACCAAACTGCGGGAGGCAGTGGAAGACAGGAGTGCCTGGCATGCTCTGGTCCATGGGGTCATGAAGAGTCATACACGACTAAACAACAACAAACAATTCACTATCCCTTCCCCGCCCCCTTGGATTGTGTGTTCAAAGCATGTGTTTAAGGTTCTGCAAATGGGTATGTAGCCTAACTCTTGGAGGTGCTAAAGTAGGACCATTACCAGACCAGAATGATCCAGAACAATGTGTGCTACCTACCAGACAAAGAATTTAATATATATGCTGCAGAAAAAGAGCTTACAGGATTTTTTTAAAAACGGAGATCTCAGAAGCTATCTGTCTCGCTTCTTGGAACTTGAAGATATTTGCAGCCATTTTCTCAGCAGAAGTACTGTATTTTTCCATCTATAAGATGCCCTCAGGTATAAGACACCCCCTATTTTTGTGGCAACAACCAATCACCAGTCCACCCTCAGCACTATCTGTGTATAACATGCCCCCTAATTTTTGACATTATTTTTTAGGGGGAAAACCTAGTCTTATACATGGAAAAATATGGTAAGTCCCACTGAGTTCAATGGAACTTGCTCCCAAGTAAATGTGTTGATGAACTAGAAAAAAATGATTGACAAAACCAATTGGGTTTTTTTTTTGGGGGGGGGATCATTTTCATGTTGCATTTAGGTTGATTTAGCATACGAAATAAGAATAAGAATGACACACACTCACCATCCACGGTGCTTGTGCAAGAGTCCTACTCTCAGCTTGACTCTTTCTCAGAAACCAGCAAGCCCAGCAGAATGATTTATGCAGGGCTTCAGTGGACTGCATTGGTGCTGTGTCAAATCACGAAATGCAGGCTCTCTTCATGACCACCCACATAGTGACTCACACCCCTTCTAAGACTATTCAGCAGTACGATGATTTTAGACCAATGTACAGTAGCTATTATAGCTTCAGCATGAAGCCAGCCTTTTTCTTAAAAGAGGGACACTCAAAACCTTTTGTGACATCCTGGTTCATCAAAACAAGGAGACCCTGGGACTTAAAACCCTTTGTTGTTGATGCAACTTGCCTCTTCCCCTCCTTAGTTTATGTGGTGGGTTTCTTTCTGGAAAAAAAAAAGCTTACTTAATTGGCATGCAGAAGATTGGCAAATAGTGCCCCTGGATATGACATCATCCGGGCTGTGAAATAAAGGGGTTCCTGTCTTTGTTCTTGCCTGCCCTTGCCCCACTGCTCTACTGATGGCAAGTCTTCTCTCTGTCAGTGACTGAATTACCCAAGGGAATGCACAGAATTACCCAAACTCAGAAGAGACTGGTTGGAACCAGGAAAGGCTAGGTTAGTGAATCAAGGCTAAACCACATGTGACTTTAGCTGTGTGGCTGTGCCTTCAACTGTAGGGATTTTTTTCTGCACTTTTTTGGGGTGAGGCAGTTTTGGGCCTGATGGAGCCATGCTTTCATGTTGTGCAGAGGGGAATTTTAATCTGGAATTTAATTCAGGTTTTGATCTGGAATGGGGGTCCCAAACTTGCACATTGTATTTCTAAAACAACAACCACCATCTCCCATTTAAGCAGTTTCCTTTTCAGATATGGGACTTCTCCCTCGGCTCTGCTGAAAGACCACCAACATTTGGCTCCTTCTCCTCTCCTTGAAATCGTTCAATTCCAGCTGCTCAATACAATAACTGTGAAATTAAGAAATGGTGCTCGAGTGGGCCGTTTTCTTCCTCCCTTCTCAATCCACTTTCCTTTTGTGCTGTGTCTTTTAGATTGTAAGCCTGGGGGCTAATTTGTGAGCTGACCTGGGAGTCTTTGTTGACCCAACAGCAGACGGAAAAAGCTTTAAATAAATACATACATAGTTTTTTGCCTCCAGCTCTCTATTCTCATAAGGGGAAACAGGCTGTGGGAGTTGCTAAAATGAAGTTACTTCAAATCTGAACAACTTTGTATAATCAAGTTTACTTTTTGCAGCCTCATCCACAGAAGAGCAGCAGTGAAGGGAGTTTGGGTTGGCCTAGTTTTCTAGCTGGCTTTTGTTTTCTCTTACCCTCCCCCCCCATTGTTAAGTTTCATTGTTATTGAACGGGTTATCTAGAGGTCAATGGGCCAGAAGGTTGTTTGGATTTCCTAAAATTGTGCCTCCCTCTAAACCTGGCTAAAAATATTGTTTTCAGAGCCGCCTGTGACCCTTCTGGACTGGAAACTAAAAGGAGACACAATGTGGCTGCTATTTCTGTTTGTCACCCTTTGCCCCAGGCCCACAAGGGTTGCCGAGACAGCATGTGTCTGGTTTTGCAATATTCTCTGTAAATCCAAAGTGGCACCGAGAGAGGAGCTGGAGACTGGGAACTTGAGGCTGGGCTGAATGCCACAAACTAGGGGATGGAGAAGTTCTGCTGGCAAGCGTCAGAGATGGCACCAAGGGAAGGCATTGTTGGGCACCTGCCAAGGCCCCCATTTCCATAAGGGGTCCATTGCCACTCTCTGGAGCTGCCTGCCGTCTTAAGCATACCTGGTGCCCTGGCGCCATGGTGCGATGGATCCCTCTGGCACCCCCGGCCCGTTTCCCAGCGCGGAGGGCAGGCGCAGTGTGCAGTGCGGCTGCCGCCTGGAGGGCCAGAGCCCTGCGCAATCCAGCCTGGCCGTAGGGCCGGCCCTGGGCCAGGGGGCGCTGCCCGCCCCGTTGTGATGCCCCTGCGTGCGGCAGAGGCAGCCCCAGGCCTGCACGCCTCCGGAGAGCGGCCTGAAGCAGCTGAACAGCTGAGAGGCGCGCCTGGGGCGGCCTCTGCCGCACCTCTCAGTGGGCGCAGCAGGCGCAGCGGCGCCCCTGGTGGCCTGGCACCCTGGCGCCCCGCGCCACTGGACCCGGGCCTAGAGACGGCCCTGCTGCCAGAGATCTGCCTCTTCTCTTTTGCTGCTGCTCCCCTCTCTGAGCATGCAAGCTGCAAAGAAGGGAGGGAGGTGCAGCAGAATCCCCCTTCCCTCCTGTGCTCCTGCTCTGGATAGTTGCATGGACTAGACCCAGATGGAGAGAGCAAGTGAGTGAGCAGAGCTTTAAAGACTGTCTCAAGGCAAATCTTTAAAAATGTAGTATAAACACTGACAACTGAGAAACACTGGCCTGCGAGTGCTCCAGTTGGAAAACAGCCTTTACCAAAGGTGTCATGGGCTTTGAAGACACTCGATCTCAGGACGCAAGGGAGAAACGTGCTAAGAGGAAGGCACGCTTGGCAAATCCACACTGTGATCAACTCCCACCTGGAAACCAATGTCCCCCACTGTGGAAGGACGTGTGGATTCGGAATTGGCCTCCACAGTCACTTACGGACCCATTGTTAAAACCGTGTTTGTGGAAAACAATCTTACTCGGCTATGAGTGATCGCCAAAGAAGAAGAAGAAGAAGACCTAGGTATATATGTATTTTGCTTTTCTAGCTTGATCAAAATTATTTATTATTTCATAACAGGTAGATAGTTAAGAGTTTAGGCGGCTTCAGCTGCAGGCGTCTGTTGCCCCCCCGAATTCGGCACCCAGGTGCCCTGCACCCCTGGGTAAAGACGGCCCTAAGCAGCACCCGCTGTGGGTGTCTGAAATCAGAGACTCCCTTGCACAATTGGCAAAGAGCTGCATTGGTGCCTCTGAAGCTGGGAAAGGCCACCTTCCAGAAACTCAGAAACTTTGCTTCTCATCGCCTTTCACGGGGGAGGGGGCCCTCCAAGGCACCCAGAGGAGCCTGTGCACCTCACCCAGCTGCCTAGAGCAGCAGAGGAGCAGCCAGGGAAGTGCAGGCTCCTAGCTACTCCGAGCCAGGACAGACAGTTCCCCCATGGCCTGCGCCCTTGGCGGGGGCCAACCTAACCTACTAGCTCAGTCCCAGTGGCCCGCCGAGTCCAGCATCCTGTTTTTTCAGTGACAATGGAAAGCCTGCAAGCAGGACCCAAGTAAAAGAGCACTGTCCCCTCCTTTGGTTTCCAGCAACTGGTATTCAGAGGCATTGTAGATTTTAGAATTGTAGAATTTATCTAGTTCTCTTTTAGAGCCATCCGAGATGGTGGCCATGGCCATATTCTTGTGGGAGTGGATTGCATAGCTAACTATGCGCTGTGTGAAGAAGTATTTTCATATGTCTGCATCACGTTTTTTAAAATTTGTATGGAGCCCTTGAAATAAATAAATATATATCCACATCTTTTGTGCTCATTGTATAATTTTATGCTGCACTTCCCTCTGCAACCCATTCTAAACTTTTGAAGACAGAATTTTATTTAGAGAGTTTTTCTAAGGAGGGAGGGAAAGTGTCTGTCTCTCCTCTTCTTTTCCTCCTCTTTCCCTCCAGCTGGGAAGTTCATACAGTACTTTGTTGTTTTTAAGAAACACTGCTGTTATCTTAATTGTTACCTGCAGGCTGCAGTGTTGCGTTGATTTTCTGCACACCTGTGGAAAACAGCTTTGCTGGGTTTTGTCACCGGGCTGATGAATGACTGTAACAGACTGAAATAGCAAATGCCAGAAATTGGACCACAAGAACAACATTCCTTAAAAAAAAAAAACCCACAAAGGGACTGCAGATAGATGAATCATAGTATACTCGAGGCGGTATTAGATTATCGATAATTTATTGTATTCATATTATAACCCTTGCCAGTAATCTTGAGGATGTAAAAAGAAAATAGAAAAAAGTGGGGGCAAACAATTTTAAAACAAAGAATTCAGTTCAAAAAGTTGCAAGCGCTGATCTTATTTTGTTGATTTTTATTATATTAAAATACATTGACATTTATTTTATTGTTTATAGTCCAGAGAAAAATGTTGCTGGTGGTCTTATATAAATATAGCAAGTAAGGCTGCAGTTCTAAACCCAGCGAGGACGGAGCCCCATTGAACTCAGTGGAAATTGCTTCTATTTAGGATTGCACTGTAAATGACGCAAGATCGGCCCAGACTTTAACAAAGGGCAATCACTGGATTATGAATAGTTGAATAGTTTTTTATTGTACTGTACACTTATAAACATCAGCTTTTTAGAGAAATTCTCAGCACCTGCATGTTTCACTTAAAAACTTTGTAGCATGCCAATTATTCCAGCATTGACTTAGATTTACAGAACTCACATCCCTTCAGTCTCTTGTAGGTTTTGAGGAGCTCTTTCTCACTGAAGAAATAAAGAAAAATACTGGATTGCCACCTATGTCCCCAACAATCCATTAGTTTGCAATTTAATTAAGAACTGTCATCTGGGAACACTTATAGCAGGCATGTCCAAAGTCCGTTTCAGGGGCCTAATCCGTCCCGCCGGTTTAATCCGGCTCCTGCGGCAGTTTATTTCCTGGGGTAAAATCCTAGAAACAACTTTGGTTGGCCCTCGCGGCTCTTCACTTCATCAAATCTGGCCCTCTTTGAAAAAAGTTTGGACACCACTGATTTATAGAACATCACACATCATGAGACATTGCAAGAGACAAGCACCCTGGAACAAGTTGGCACCTTCCTTGAGTTGCACAATAGACGTGATTGCTCAAAGAAGAGCCTGGTTTTGTTATGAGAAGGTTAGCACTTCACAGTTGCCAGCATTTTCATTTGGTGACAAGAGCCACTGGTCTAGGTAGGTGTGTTGCGTAGCTCTTTAACATTGATGTGGTCTTGGATTTGGACCATCCACAACAAGGAATTTCCCTGCCTGTTATTGGCTGCCCCACAAAACAAGCTGCAATAAAAAAGCTGAACGTGAATGAGAATCTTCTTAGCAGTTAATCACCAGAGATTCCCCACTCCCATGCAGACAGTGGGTTACTGATGTGGTCTAAACGTGGGTGGCGCTGTGCTCTAAACCACTGAGCCTCTTGGGCTTGCTGATCCGAAGGTCGGCAGTTCAAATCCCCATGACAGGGTGAGCTTCCATTGCTCTGTCCCAGCTCCTGCCAAACTAGCAGTTCGAAGGCATGCCAGTGCAACTAGATAAATAGTTACCACTGCGGTGAGAAGGTAAATGGAATTTCCGTGCGCTCTGGTTTCCATCATGGTGTCCTGTTGCACCAGAAGCAGTTTAGTCATGCTAGCCACATGACCCGGAAAGCTGTCTGTGGGCAAACCCTGGCTCCCTTGGCCTGAAAGCGAGATGAACACTGCACCCCATAGTCACCTTTGACTGGACTTAACCTCTAGGGGTCCTTTGTTAGCAGTGTTAAAACCCGCTTCACACATTGTGGTGTTACCTGCACTTAACTTCTCAAAGTAGTGAGAAGCTCCAGGGGCAGCCCTACCTGGGTTTGGCTTCCCTTTGGAGGTAAGATCATTGGAGGCTTTTGGCTCTTTGTAATATTTGCAAGCATAGGGACGTGGGTGGCACTGTGGGCTAAACCACTGAGCCTAGGGCTTGCCGATCAAAAGGTCGGCGGTTCGAATCCCCGCAACGGGGTGAGCTCCCGTTGCTTGGTCCCAGCTCCTGCCAACCTAGCAGTTAGACATCACATCAAAGTGCAAGTAGATAAATAGGTACCACTCCAAGCGGGAAGGTAAATGGTGTTTCTGTGTGCTGCTCTGGTTCGCCAGAAGCGGCTTTGTCATGCTGGCCACATGACCTAGAAGCTGTATGCTGGCTCCCTCGGCCAATAATGCGAGATGAGTGCCACAACCCCAGACTGGACCTACGACTGGACCTAATGGTCAGGGGTCCCTTTACCTTTACCTTTAATATTTGCTCTGTTTACAACTATACAGATGGTGGAGGCAAGCAACATATACTCCTTTACCAAACATCAGTTCTCAAGAAAAAGGACATTGCACCTCAAAATGCTTTCAGCCTTAAGCTCACCACTTCCCCCCCTTTGCTTCTGTCTGTCTTCCTTCTGCACTCCACCACTGGACATGGGGTAAGGCCTTCTTGATAGTTGCACCCCAGTTGTGTGACTCCCTCCCTATTGAGGCATGGATGGCCACATCGATGGTGGGCTACCATTGCCTGTTTAAACCACACTTGGTCACCCAAGTGACCACACTTGGTCATACTGAATAAGACTGTTGATCCATTAAGCTAGGTTATTGCTTGAACTGTATGTCTCCAGAGTTTCATGCCCAGTCTTACCTTGAAATACGGGGGGCTGAACCAGAGAATCATCTGCATGCCAAAGAGATGCTCTGCTATGGAGTTATTTTCCACCCTTCCATTGATTCCCGTGGGATGAATCTGGTTACGCCTGCATTTTGGGTGCTGTATGTTAGGCCAAGCTCTGTGGATGGGACCAGGAAATGAAGGGAGTGAGGATGCAACTTTGTTTCTCCATTTCCCTGCCCCCAGCATACTCATCCCCCACTCTTGACACACACCCTTTTGCCATTTGCCCCCAACATAACTTCCGCTGGGATAAGTTTAAGACAGTTTAAGGGCAACTTGGGCAAGCCGGGGAGCAGCCAGGATTCATGTCAGTGGGGGCAGGACTGAGCTACCTGCAATGGAATTGGTCGATTGGAAGAAGCCACACCTATTCCTCAGTCCGATTGCCAATTGTGTCGCTAGAATGTGCCACATCACCACCCAAGTGACCTCAGTGAGCATTTCAATTTCAAATATTCTGATCATTTCTACTTTTAGTTAAGTATTTTTATTTATTTACTTGATTGGGGGATAGCCCCCCCTTGCCCCCCCCGGCTAAGTCCATGCACTGTAAGTTATATTATATCGATAATTTATTACAATTATTTACATGCCACCTTTCATGCTACAAATTATTCCAAGAGTTCGACTAACTTTGCCTGGATCTAGCCCAATCTTTTTAGGTTGTTTTAAACACAGACCTATACAAGCAAACTGTGAATATGACAAATGAAGGTTTCTAAATGTGTATGTTATTGTACAAATAATAATGCTTGTCAAGTAGCTGAGATTGAAGTAAAAGCTCCAAGCTGCTCTAAGTGTTTCTCTTGAGAGTACAATAGATGGCAAGTCTGGGTTTGCTTCTGCATAATGAAATGGCTCCTAGCTCTGACACCACTAAGGGTCACTTTTTCAAAAATCTTCTTTCTTGAGAAGTATTTCCAAGTGCATTCTCCTTGAGGGGAAAGAACACTTGATTCCATTGTCTCTTAGGCAGATTTATGAAAACAACCTTCCAGTTCTGTACTTGCTTAATGATAG
Source organism: Zootoca vivipara (assembly GCF_965207765.1). Lineage (NCBI taxonomy): Eukaryota > Metazoa > Chordata > Lepidosauria > Squamata > Lacertidae > Zootoca > Zootoca vivipara. The sequence goes on from NC_142591.1 coordinate 23,067,401, forward strand.
CCTTTTGCTTTGTGTTTTCTATCTTCTGGTACAGACGCCCTTTTCTTCAATTCCAGAAATGGGGCAAGGGGAGGGCAGGAACGTGGTTTTTTTTTATGGAAATGCCCAGGTTATTCAGGACCTTTAAACCCAGATTTCCCAACCCTCTTCTAAATGTTGGCTACTAGTTGACTTCCAGCCATAATTCAAGATACTGGTGTATGGGCAATCTATCCAGAAGGTATCTGAATTTCGAGGAGTTAGTGATCTGATTCGGTTGCCCTCTTCCTGCTTCCTGTTCCTTTTCCCTCCCTATCTCTTGTTAAGCTCTTTGATGGCGGAGAACAGCCTTTAATGTCCTACATCTGTTGGAAGGAAGAGATAGTGGTGAGTACCTTCTTTGATGTTGGACATGTTTGGAGAAAGTGAGGCACTGGGAGAGGGTAGCTAATGAATAATCTGCAGAGGCCAGTAATGTATGACTGGTAGCTAGTCAGGCAAGCCACATGGGCTAGCTATCTAGCTATCTATAAATTGGATGTTTTTGGGCAGGGTTTTGAGAAGCTCATGCACAGATTGGTCTGCTGGGGGGCTGTGCAACCTGAGTCTACCTGGGGGAGTCACTTCACCACTTCTTGAGGGCTTCCAAGTGGCAGATTGAAGTGCATGCTTGGTATGTATATATTGCTTGCTGTTTAGAATAAAATCTTTAATCTTCTCACTAACTTGTGTTTTGTATTGCTTCTGATTCTCATTTTAAAAGAACCACCTTGCATTTGGCAAGACAACTGGTTCTGATGTATAAACCTTTAAAAATTCTGGGATCAGTTTATCTGAAAAGGGCAATCTCCTATTTGAACCTGCCTGGTATGATTCTGCACAGCTATACCCCCCATATTGGTATTCCTGCATTCAGAAGTTGTGAACGGCTGTAAGGAAGATAGTTTCTGACTTCTGAATAGGAATCTCTCCCTTTGCCCAGCATTGATAGGTCTACCTATGGGACTTTTGTTCTATGCATAATTGCAAAGTTTGCCTATGCACGTATTGTAAATAGAATATGATTTAAGCTTTAAACATTGATTGGCCTGGACTTGCTTAGTGGAATTCTGTGGCAGGGGACTCTGTTAAGAGTTAGGAACATTGCACTTTTGATGAGGATTGCCATGTGTTCATAATAAGTTTCATGTGCCTCTGAATCTATCAGCATCTTACCTCCTAGTGACTGTAGCAGTGCAACCAGCTCTCTGCCTGTTTTGTTTTAAAGACTGAAACAGCACCAAAAACTGAGGGTTAAGGGCAGAGAAGAGAGTGAAAGAGAGACAGGGTGCTTGATCTTTCTCCACAATCATCCTAAACTGCCCCCCAAGGGTACATGATGTATGTTAATGATGGTATAATCAGTTGCATTGGCAGATTGTCTAATCAGCAGCAGCATAGTGGGTAGAAATAAAGCAGACATGAATACCTGTTGGATTCCTACATGTCATGCACCTGCCTAGAGAGAGATGGAGAGAAGTCTGGCCTCTGTTTTTTTTAATTAAAAAAATACATGTTCTGATTCTTAACAGAAAACTGGCACACAAAAGCAGGTGAGGCTTTTCCTGGCACTCTGCTAAGTGATGGAGTAGGAAGGGACCATGAGGGTCATCTAGGGCAAGCCCCTTGCAGTGGAGGAACCTCCACTAGCTCATACATGGCAGAAATAAAATCTCTTCTCATGGGGTGGAGAATCTCATGCCCAGGGGCCACATGTGCCCTCTGCGGCCTCTCTATTTGGCCCTCAGGATTCTCCCCACCCTGCACTCATCAACAGCCCTTTAAAAAGTGTTTCTGCATGTGGGATATAAAATAAGCAATCAAGTACAACATTTCTTGTTTGCCCAGAGTGGACACACAGGTGAATGTTGGTCCAGCCAGGAGGATTTTCTGTCACACCTGGTCTGGAACATCCTCCCCCTGCATGTGGCCAGGTAGATGGGTGTGACCCTGAGGAGACCCTGTAAAAGGCCCAGTCACGCAGCCATCTTCCTCTTTGACTCTTTGATGCCATGCTCTCTTGATCCCTTGATGTATTTTGCTGTGTGCTGGCTCTCAGCCAGCAGCACATGAGCATAGCTGCCTATTCTCCCGTTTTTCACGGGAAACCCCCGTATTTTGCTACCATTTCCCGCTGTTACCCAGAATTGATTATATCCCATAAATATCCCGTAAAGCTCCTGCCAGTGGCCATGTACCGGCTCCCAGTTGTCTGTGCATGTCTGTACATGTGCAGAAGCGATTTCTGGTGCCCAGACACGCAGACACGGGCAGCCCAGCACCGGAAGTTGCTTCTACGCATGTCTGGACATGCAAAGAAGTGACTTCTGGTGCAGCGCCGCCGCTGATCCCCAATTTTTCAATCTGGGAGTTGGAGGGTATGCACATGGGCACATTTCCCTATATGGGATGAACCCACTCTCTTTTCTGTGGCTACAAGCTGATGCCTGCCTTCAGGGAACCTACTGTGAACTGAATGTAAGTAAACTTCTTATCATTACTTTTAAAGAAGATTATTGTGCCATTATTGTTTTTAAGAGGGAATAAAGGGGAATTTACGGACCCATGTGGCGCTGTGGGTTAAACCACAGAGTCTAGGGCTTGCTGATCAGAAGGTCGGCGGTTCAAATCCCTGCAACGGGGTGAGCTCCTGTTGCTCAGTCCCAGCTCCTGCCCACCTAGCAGTTCGAAAGCACATCAAAGTGCAAGTAGATAAATAGGGACCGCTCCGGTAGGAAGGTAAATGGCGTTTCCGTGCGCTGCTCTGGTTCGCCAGAAGCAGCTTTGTCATGCTGGCCACATGACCCGGAAGCTGTCTGCGGACAAACGCCGGCTCCCTCGGCTTATAGAGTGAGATGAGCACCGCAACCCCAGAGTCGGACACGACTGGACCTGATGGTCAGGGGCCCCTTTACCTTTTTAAAGGGGAATTTACCAGGAACAATCCAATCTGGAGAAGCCAGACTGGATTGCTTAACTCAAGAGATTCAAATGACTCTACCAACTACTGTAGCTTCCTGCAATATATTGGGGGATGTACTCTGCTACTGACTCACAAGCGTGAGTGAGGAAGGATAATATTTAATCAATATATCCTCTCCTACTGTGCACAACATTCCCACACTGCACAGTTGCAGTGTAGCATTGAACTCTGATAATGCCTCTTGGTGTGTGTGCATGTGTGTTTGTAGAAGCTAGTCTACTGTATAAAGGTAACATTTGCATCCATTGCTCCCCTCACTCTCAGCTTCTGGTCAGGCCAGCCACTGGTGTGTGGCCCCTGGAATTTGGCCCTCCATTTGCAAAAGGTTCCCTACCCTTGCCTTTCTCAGTATGTAAGGAGAAAAGGCATGCCACCCTAATCTCTGAGCAGTACAAGATTCCAAGGGTTCCAGGGTTCGGTATTTCCTTTTGGAAAGAGGTACAATTGAGTTTTGGGTTTCTTTATGACATATGGTTTATTGCACTGATCTGTCTCTGTCTACTCCTCCTGTTGTACTTCTAGTACAATGCGGGTGGTGCTGTGGTCTAAACCACTGAGCCTTTTGGGTTTGCCGATCAGAAGGTGGGCGGTTCGAATTCGCATGATGGGGTGAGCTCCTGTTGCTCTGTCCCAGCTTCTGCCAACCTAGCAATTCGAAAGCACGCCGGTGCAAGTAGATAAATAGGTACTGCTGCGGCAGGAAGGTAAACAGTGTTTCCGTGCACTCTGGTTTCTGTCACAATGTTCTGTGGCACAAGTTTAGTCATGCTGGCCACATGACCCAGAAAGCTGTCTGTGTACAAATGCCGGCTCCCTCAGCCTGAAGTGAGATGAGCGCCACAACCCCATAGTCACCTTTGACTGGACTTAACCATCCTGGGGTCCTTCACCTTTACCTGTACTTTACCTGTCACTGCAACCCTCAACTCTAAACCCTGGCTCAGTCTTTCTAAATATCTGTGAATTGGGGGAGGGCCACTCATTTGCTTTCTCACAATTAGCTCCTTTCCTTTGTTCCCTTTAATGACCCATCACCCAGGCAATCACCTCACCAGGAAGCAGGCCTGGCTTATATTGTAACATTTCCTGGATCAAGGGGTTAGAAGGGGCTTGACATACAACCTACTCCCTCCGCCCCCAAGCATAGGAGCTCACTCCTAGGGGCTGAGGGGTCTCTGCCCCCCTAAAATATTGAGGGGGTCAGCCTCCCCCAAGTGGATGGGCATTGCCATTCAAATGCTGTTTGTGCACCACCTCTCGTGATCCGTTATGTGGGGTGGGACTTACCTGGCTCCCCCCAAATATTTTATTCAAGTTGGCACCCCTGCCCCCAACTCATATCCTTCGGGACAAGAACCTATGCTGTTTGCATGAATGGGGCTGGCACCTGCAGCTGAGAAGGATCTTGGGGTAGCAACAGAACCCTCTGAGACCCTGTACTAGTGTAGATACAAACAAGGGCCAGACCGACTCAGGATAAGGAAAGTTTCTACAACATAGTGGCAACTTGGGTGCATAGTTCAGTCCCAGCACAGTGTGTTCCTATTCAGAGTGATTGGCAGGTTTTAGTTTGTTTGAGGAGGGAGGAGGCGGAGCTAAAGCTGTCTGATGCCCGCAGGGCAACGCTGCCCTGGCTAGCTTCTTCCAGGGCTCTCCGGGAGGGCTCTGTGCCTCCCTTTCTGTCATTCTGATTTATTAAGCGCTTCGCAAGACAAAGTCTCGCCGCACAAAACCTTTCTCTGTTCTGGAGAGGGTAATTTCCACCCAGGCTGCCCCGCCGATGTAAAAGTATCCTGGCTCTCTGCTTACCTGCCGCTGGAGTGTGTTTGGGCAGGTGCTGGGCGCCCCATCCGTCTCTGCCATCTGACAGGCTTGATTTACAGCTGGAAAGAAAAGGGAGACTCGCTCCTCCATCTTCCCTGCTAAACACACACACACGCACACACACACACACACACACACCTCTCTTTGCAGCCAGATAAGCTTCGTTCCAACAGCTCTGAGCGGTGCTAATTCTGTCTACTCGGAATTAAGTGTCGTTGAGTTCAGTGGGGTTTACTCCCAGGCTAAAGTATACAAGGTGGCAGCCTCAGGCTGGATCACACGGAACCCAGTGGGACTTAATTGGGTTGGAGCCCCATGTTGGGCAATAAGATTCCTGCATTGCGGGGGGCTAGACTAGATTATCCCGGTCGGTGGTCCCTTCCAACTCCACAATCTATGATTCTACGGATAAACGTGTAGGGGGACTCACTAGCCAGGATTTAGTTTTTTTGTGGGGGGCAGGCTTTATGTTAGGGAGGGCAAAACCGAGTTATCTGTGACGAAATAAGTCAGTTAGTTAAGTATTTATATTTATTTACTTGATTTAGGGAGGCAGCTGCCCCCTGCCCCGCGCCACGCCCATGGGGGTGGGGTGGGGGTGGGAAAAGCACGTGAGTCCATTTATGGGCTCATTATCAAATTTTGTGTACCACAGAATCTCTAGGCGATAGAAGTTTTATTTTATTTATTATCCCACTTTTTTCCCTCCAACGAGCTCAAGATAGCGCACATGATTCTCCCCCTCCTCATTTAATCCCCACAACAATCCTGTGAGGTAGGATAGGCTGAGAGGCAGTGACTGGCCCAAGGCCACCCAGTGAGCTTCATGGAAAAGTGGGGATTTGAACCCTGGTCAATCGCTGCATCTATATCACAAGAGCTAATTCCTAGGAGCCAGGGGGTCTTCGGCTCCCCCATAAAAAAATTGAGCCCCCCCCAAAGTTGATGGGCATTGCCAGTCAAATGGAGTCATTGCCCTGCATCATGTGATGCAGGGCTGCCCCTCAATATTTTATTCACGTTGGCACCCCTGATCTATATGTAGTGGGGAAACATCACCTGCTGAATTTCTGCCTGCCATGTGACTGTTAAAGGCATGGCAACTGGGAAGGGGCTGCTACCTAATTTGAGTGCCATGGACGACACAAGCTGCAGTCCTAGCCATGCCCCATTGAAGTCCCATTGAATTCAATGGGGGATGCTCCCAAGTAAGTTCTCTTTAAGGTTGCAGCGTTAGAATGCGATTCGTTTTCAAGAGGATACTCGGCTCCAACTTAAAACCATCCCTAGGAAAAGATTGGGGGGGGGGCTTTTGGAGGCTGTTTTGCCAAAAACAGCGTCTAGGTTCTAAACAGCACTTTAAATGGAAACAATACAGTAGTCTTCTAAGGTTGGGCGAGTCTAAAGATTGTTGTGGCTTCGTTCTTCTGTTTTATGGGTATTTCTGGACTGGAAGCGAACTTGGTGCGAAATGGACTTTGTGGGGAGGGAACGTCTCCTATTTTGCGCGTTTTGCATCGCTCACAAAGGGCCCCGATAAAATCTCAGGAGAAAGACTGATTGACACGTATTTCGTGCACCAGAGCCTTAAGATGCGTTTGCATAGACATAACATCGCAACATGTTGTTTTATTGCTCGCGGAGAAAGAAAAAGAGACGGTTTCACAACTCCTTCGTTAGCGTTGCGCAAACAACCGAGTGAAGGAAGCCCTCAATCAGACGGGAAGACGGCACATAGATTCATAGAACTTCAACTGTCGAGTTGGAAGGGATCCCGAGGGTCATCTAGTCCAACCCCCTGCAATGCTGGAATCTCAGCTAGATCATACATGCCCCCAGGGAGGCGGCATCGTGAAAAGGTCTATTCACACTCTCATAGCTGCCAAGTTTTCCCTTTTCTCACGAGGAAGCCTATTCAGCATAAGGGAATTTCCCTTTAAAAAAGGAGAACTTGGCAGCTATGCACTCATCCATTCGTCACTTGTCCATTCGTCTTCGGTCCATTCACACTTGTCCATTCGTCTTCGAAAACAAGGGCAAACTTTTAAACAAAAGGCGCCGAAGAAATATTCACCTTGTCATGGAATTAGCTCTCCTGCCAATGAATGCGAGATCGAGGGTTTCCTTGCTAAGAGCGCAATGTAATCTCGTTCAATAGCGTGTGCAATGCTGCACTTGATAAAGGCGCACAGCCTCGAATGATACCTGTCCGTCGTTTTTCAATCTGCGCACGCAAAAGTGGCCTATTCTCTTGGGGGAGGCGGGCTGTGGCTGCTTGGGAAAGGAGCGCACAGTTTTGGCACCACTGTCTGCCTGATTGAAGAAATGCGATGAAAAAAACACGTGTGGAACCTCTTTGCTTTTATACTTCGGACACGCCTGACTTACCCAGGGAGGGTTGCTTTCAAACAATGCCCTTAAGAATCGGACTGCTGCTGTTTGGAACCAACACGATTGTGAAGGAGCGAGCGAGCGAGCAAAAGACAGCAACTTTATCAATGATGGTTGTGTCTTTGTAACAACCAGAAAATCAGCAGAGGACGTTTTTGCTCAACTTCTGCAATTCTGTTGCCTTTCCCATCCTGTTCCCTTTTAAAATAAATAAAATCAATTTTAGGCCAGATTTCCCGCTCCCCAACTAGTTGGTTAGGAGATTTGTCTTAATGATGGTGGTGAGGTAATGTCAAATTACTGGAACTGACAGCCGGATCCTATTGACGTCTTCTACAATGCAAGTCCTATTTGAGCTCTGTGAGAGTTACTCTCAAATGTGTGTGTATAGGATTGCATCCTGAAACCATAAAAGCTCCGGTTCCTAATTAAGCCAGTGTTGGAGTAGTTCTATTGACTTAAATAGAATTCCTCCAGCGTAAGAAAAGGGCAACCATCTCCTTTCACAATCGGTTAAAACTAAGGCTGCTGTCCTAAATCTATTTACCTGAAAGTAAGCCTCATTTTAAAATCAATGGTACTTACTCCCGAGTAGATGGGGAGTAGCTGCGTTGGAATTCGCCTGTGGATGGACTCAGCTGTTCCATCCTGTGTACATTTTTCTAAATTTACCACATACTCTAAGCAGGAAAACATTCCCCGGGTCAGGTACCCGCCCTGCCGCCTGAACTGCATTCCTGAAAACGCAAACACCATCACCACCTCGAATCCAAGAGGTCATAAACAAATTGTCCCCCGACAACCTTCCTGGAGAATCTGGCAGGCGGCACAAAAGGATTAGGTTTCAACTCTGGCTTGTCCCTGCCCAAGCGGTCTCTCTCTGTCCACGCCTCCGCCCGCCCTGTCGAATATTTTGCATTCTGAGTAAGAGTAAAGTCGAGGCTACAATCCTGGACACACTTAGAACTAAGGCCACTGAACTCACTGGCGCTTGCTTCTGAGTCGACGTGTGTAGGAATGCCCGCTGTCAGGCAACTTAAGAGGTGGCTGTTCCTCTCTCCAAAAATGGTTCTAGGCTTGGCAGAATGCAACAAGTGGCTGCTGCCGCCGCCGTTGACTACAAGCCAGCTGGCCGGCCAATGGCTGACTCAGCAGGACTAGGGCACCTCGGCCCGCAGCCGGCTTCTCAGCAAGCCATGGCAGCCCCGAGGCTTCAGTCTTACTACGCCTTCTAGGTGGGAAATGAATCGCTTCGCCCTGTTCTCCATGGGACACGCGCAGTGCGTCGAAGCACCTCGCCTCGGGTTCAAACGAGAAGTGTGTGAGTGTGTTGGGTGTGTATGACTGACTGAGTCAGCCTACTGCAGATTTAGCTCCGAGTAGAAACGGCTTGTGATGGAAGTGCGGACGCCTCCTTTCAGAGACAAGGCCGGATTGCCGCCTTCCCTCATCTCCCCCACTCCAGCTGAACCGACCAACACCCTCCAATAATTATCTGAAGCCCTTCTTCGTGTGCCTCTCCCTGGAGAGGTCCGGAGAGTGGGCAACACGAAAAAGGCCTTTTCTGCGATGGCTCCCCTTTGTGGACTGTTCCCCCTTGGAAGGCTCGCCTGGCGCCTTCATAGCGCAGCTATCCTATATCCTTGACCGAAGAACGGTACACTCCTACCGTATCTGTGATGGTCTGCCTCTTCCGCACAGCTTCATGAGGGGCATGCACATGGAGCAGTGAGAGAGGAAGGGGACACCCGCCTACCACTCAGATCAGCGGAATCAACCCTAGCGATCACTGGGGTGACAAAGGCACCAGGAGAAATCTTGTCTCTTCAACCCGTTGTTCGGTTGCTTCCCAGGCCCTTTTAAATGTGCTTGTGGGAGGGGAAACTATTGATTTGTTCTTGTTTCATTATGTATTATGTATTTTTCTGTTGTGAACCGCCCTGGGATCTTCGGGTGAAGGGCGGTATACAAATTTATTAATCATCATCATTATCTGTGTCTTTTAAGAGCAGCTACAGGCAGCAGTGCAACAAATACAGCTTCCTACAGCTATGTTCAGCGCCATCCTCTTGGCGCAGCCGCCCAACGCCACCCCACCCCAGCTGTATACAAAGTGGGTTGCCTGGGACAAGATCGCACCTTTTCCCAGTGTATCTTAAGACTGACAAATCTTAAGAAACTGATGTCATCTGCACCTGCGCTTATAATCACCACCAGGCATGGTTAGATAGGGAACTGTACCCGGTTACCTCCACATCTGCGATGTCTAATATTTGGTGGCCCATGTCAATTTCAAACAGAGCGTCTGCAAATCTAGCAGGGATGCTTTCCACAAGGTCCCAGCTGCTGCTGGTGAATGTGTTTCCCACCCTGGCGCTTTATCTCTCTCTCTGCCTCCTATGCATTCAGTGAAGCCGCCACGACCCCCTTGAGCTATGCACAGAGAAGTCAGCACACACTTGATAATTTCCATTCCAACTTTTATTTGAAAATAACCAGGATCCACAGCTTCATAACGCGCGCACATGCACACACATCACCACAGACACATTTCCTGAAACCAGTCTTCATTTTCGGTGGCAGCATTTTTAAAAATCAAGGTTCCGCTTGGCTATCTCTGGATAGTCACAGAAACCTATTTTTTTATTTTTGTAGGGCGGGTGGTGGTGGTGGTTATGAATCAACTTTTAGCAGACTCCCGCGCACACACCCCAAATATCAAATTTGTCCTTTCATTGGAAAAAATAAAAAGCAACGGCAGCATGTGCTGAAACAATAAAAAAGTTATAAATAAGTTACCCCCTAACCCCCTCCCTCTTCCACGAAAGGCTCACCGCAGTGCTCATTCTGGAAAGGTTCACACGTGCATTTTTAAAAGAGCCCTTCTGTATTCGGAGTACTCGGAAACTAGAGGAAACGTATAAAGAATTTAGGAACGAAACCCTGACTCTGTTAGGCATTGCCTACGTTCACGATTTCCAGCAAAGCCCCCCCCCCCCATCGGAAAGAGGCTTCTATTTAAATAAATATAAAAGCTGTTTTGTCTTTTCTGTCGCCCTCCACATTTTGGGCTAGATCTCTCTGGACTGGACTGATCTCTCGCCAGCAGGGAATCTCACCAGTTCACTGCATCTCGGATCTAGAGGCTACGCAGATGTGAAGTCAAACATGCTTACCTCTGCGTAAATATGTGCTAGAATCGGGGCGGTGTTTTTTTTTAGTCATTCGTTTTTGAACGACGGATATTGCAAATAGGGATTCGCCCCATGCAAGTTCACAACCTACCTTCCTTTTCCCCCCTGCCTGTGATTTTACCCCCCCCCCCCAACTTGCTGGCTGGGACTACCCTTAAGCGGATTTCAGTCTCACGGCTGGCTGCTTACTCAGGAGTAAGTTCCCCTGAATCTCAATGGGTCGATCCCTAACTTGAATGTACGCTTAGGAGCGCAGGCTGCAGTCCTGCTGTGTGTGGGTTGTAGTCAACTAACTCTTACCATGATAAACTTAGGTTCATCCATTTCAAAGAGTCTACTCTGAGTAAAGGTTTACTGACTACAACACTATGTTACCCTCCCGAAAAAACAAGACCCTTTGAGTTAAATGGGGCTTAATCTCTGCCCCCCCTCCATCTGTATTTACCGGTAGTTTCTGTTGAAATCAGTGGAGCTCTTAGGGTTGCCAACTTTTTACTGGCCCAGTTTTGGGGCGTTTGACAGCAGTCTGACTAAGCATCAAGGCTGCTAAAGGCACAGGAGCCCCTTTCACCAAGAAGTTGGCAACCCTGCTAAAGTTTGCAGCATACGTACTGTATACAGAGTTCTCGAGAAAGCGGTTTGGATAATCGCAGATGCCACCTTTGCCACGCCCACTTCGGAATAAGACCCGCTGAGCAGCCTTTCTTCGGAATAAACATAGAAGACAGGACTGCGCTTTAATGACTATACCAGAGTAAGGAGGTTCACCCTGGAAACTCACGGCTATAAAAATGGCTTAAAATCTGCGGGTTGGGCGCGCCCCCTAGTCTTATGAATGGGAAACAAAAAAATTGGATGAATGCCCGCTCCCGCCCCCAAACCTATCGGCAGGGAGGGAACTATTGCCAGGAGAGAGAGACACTCTGGTCCATTTGAAAGTTCGGGTTAAAATCAGGTCGAATGACTTTGGGTTTTCGTCTCAGGGGAAATCCATCCTTAAGGCACAGAGTCTTTGTACTTTTCAGTCACTTGATTAAAAATAAAATAAAAGTGTGCTTTCCCATCGCCTGTCCTCAAGTCACCCCTTCATGAGGGAGGGGGCTTGGCTAGTTCTACGGTTACACCGGTAGGGTCTCCGTGGGATAAGGCCGATAGACCTGCTGCAACGACCCGGGCAGCCGGAGGGGGCAGTAGAGCTGAGCGATGCCGAGCGGGACCCCTCGCAGCGATTCCGAGGCCGCGGTGGAAGCGGCGAGGAGGGAGGTCCTCTGGGGGAAGAGCTGGTGGGGATCCCCGGACGTCGAGGCCTCCCCCGCGGAGACCTCCAGGAGGAGCGGGTCGGGCAGCCTGTAGGAGTACAGAGAAGAGGCCGCCGCGGGTGGGAACGGAGGAGGAGGAGGAAGGAGCCCGAAGGAGACGGCGGACTGGGGCAGAAGGCGAGAGTAGCCCGACGGGACGGGCCACAGCATCCCCCTTTCTCTCGCTGGGGTTGCGGGGCGCTGCTGCTGCTGCTTCTCGGACGGCTGGAAAGGGCGGCTCAAGATGCTCTCGATGGCGAAGGAGCTGGAGAATTTCGGGCCCGACGAGGAGCACGACGGCGAGACCGAGGCGGCGGCCGTCGTCGTGGCTGTCCCGGACACCGCTGGCTGGGGCTCGTGGTCGGCGCTTGGAGAAGGCGAGGCCGAAGTCTGGTGCGCCTGGGCAGGCTCCGCGGGGCCGGGCCTGCTGAGGCGCTTCCTCCGCCTGCGGAAGACGCCGTCGGCGAACGTGTACTCGGAGCTGGGGTTGAGCATCCAGTAGTTGTCCTTGCCCCACGGCCGGGCCGGGTCGCGGAGCACCTTGACGAAGCAGTCGTTGAGCGACAGGTTGTGGCGCACGGAGTTGCGCCAGCCCGTGTAGGCGCCGCGGAAGAAGGGGAAACGGCCCATCAGGTACTCGTTGATCTCGGCCAGAGTCAGGCGCCCCCCGGCGGAGTCCCGGATAGCCATGGCGATCAGCGCGATGTACGAGTAGGGAGGCTTCGGGCGACGCGTGTAAGGCTTCCCCGGCGCTGCTTTCGCATTGCCGGGCGAAGGCTCCGAGCCCTGGCGCGGAGAGGCCCCGATGCCACTGGCCGGGCTGAGGGCGGCGCAATCACCGTCGGAGCCCAGCTCGCTGTCGCCGGGCAGTGGCGACGCCGCGCTGCTGCTTTCCTGGTCGCTGCTGAGCTTGTCCTCATAACGAGGGGCGAAGATCTCCAGCTTCATGGTGACGCCTCCAGCCTCGAAGGGGCCCAGCTCGGCTCCCCCCCGCCCACGGGTCTCTTCTTCCCCAGGGATGATCAGTGGGCCTTCCAAGCGCAGCAATGGGGCGGTGTAGGCTCGGATCTCTGGGGAGAGGGGACGCTAACAAAAGTTGAGGTGCATCTCTCCTTTAACACGGTGGTGGTGGTGGGGGGCTCCCCTAAGGGGCGACAGTTCCCTTTCTTCCACGGGGGAGTCACAGAATGTGTCTCGCGGCTTCAGAGCAATGTCTCCGCCTCCCTGGAGGAAGAGAGCAAAAATCGGGGTTCCCACGCTAGCAACCCCCCAAAAAAGCAGAGCTACGGGAGAAGTTTCCGAAGCCTGAATTCCTTTGGGAAAGGGTGTCGGGGCGGAATGTAGCGGTGAGGTCTCTTTCTGCCCCCCCTAGTTTGTGAGCAAGAAGGGGGTTTGTTTCCACACCCCAAGTCGCCTTCTTCGAAATCAAAACCAGCACGTTGCGCTCCTAGCCTGCGTGGAGTCGGCTGCTTTTCAAGCGTTTTCTCTCGGCAGTCCTTGACGGTGCGTTGTTGAGCAAGGCCAGCCTCTGCTGGCTTTTCCCACCTGGATCCCTAGAAGGTAGTCTTTTCTCTTTGGCCCAAAATAAGTATCTGATCCGCGTGGGGGAGGATCCTTCCGAGGAAGATGCGCTCTCTCCTCTCCCCCGCAGCCAGTGGTATTTTATCTTGAGAGTCTCAGACGCAAAGCTGAAGGTAACAGGTGACTGAATAAACTTTGCGTCAACTTTTTTTTTTTTTTTTAAAAAAAAACCATATATCCTGGTGGTGCGATTCTCTTTCTAGGAGTGTACTCTTAGATCTTCATAGGCTTCCAGGGGAAGATCGGCAGCAAGTTGACTCAGGATTTTAAAAAGAAAAATGGAAACCTGATGCGCTGAATCTGCGTCTTTCTGCTCTCCTTTCCCCCACGTTAGTGGCGCTCCCGCTTGAAGAGCCTGGCGCTTGCAAGCTGTCTGCTGGCGATAGCAACCCTCGAGCGGCTGTTGTCATTAAGTGGCATTGTCATTATCTCTCTCCACTACTCTCAGGCCAGCCCATTATAACGCTCAGCCCAGTTGGGGAGGAGGAGGCGGAGCTACCCCCCGCCAGGCTTCCGAGCGGCTGCTGGGTGGAGATGCAAGGTAAGCCAGACAAAGGTAGGTATCTCCCGAGAGACAGCCTGGTTGACAGGGAGAGCTTGTTGGAAAGCTGGTGCGGGCAGGTTGTTTGTTTGGCTCTGGCCAAGTCCCGCCCTCTCCTTGGGGTTCCTCCAATGAAAGGAGTCCAGTCAGGCCCCACCCCTTCTCCTCCCATTTTGCATAGCAGGTTACTCTTCTCAGGTGTAAAGTGCAAATTGACTTATAGGTGGCAGAGTCCAACCTGCTGCGGGATGGTGCTCTCTCTCTCTCTCCCCCCCTATCTTAGAAATCACTTTGCAATTAGGAAATACATACACACAGCCTCCTATAGAAGGTATTGCAACACTTTCCTATTATGGTTTTGAGTTCTGAACTTTGAATTCGCAACCATTCATTAGAACTAAGAGAGTGATTAGAGTGTCCATTCAAATGCCCACTCAGTCCTGAAACTCTCGGCTGGACCTGGGCTGAGAGCTAATGATTGACTACCTGACACAGATCCTCCAACTGTTCCTATTTTCTGGAGACAACCCCTGATTCAATCCCAGAATGTTCCACTTTTCCTTAGGACGTCCCTATTATCCATCAGATAAATGTTGGAGGGTATGGACTTACCTGACCCCTGAGCCATCTAAAGGCAGCCCTGTATAGGGAAGTTTTAATGTTTCATTACATTTTTATGTATGTTGGAAGTCACCTGGAGTGGCTGGGGCAGCCCAGTCAGATGGACAGGGTATAAATAGTTATTCTTATGGAATATAGGGCATCCCTATTTTCATCTGAGAAATGTTGGAGAATACGCTGGCAGGGTTGTTGTGAAGGTAGAGGGGTGAGGGATGCAATATGAGTCCCAAGTTCAAGGAAGGACAGGGTATAGATGCAATTAATATTCATAATCATAGGATTCTGAAAGAAATGTTCGTTCCCAATCATGGGTGTACATGGGGAGAGCAATGTTATCCACTGTGGTCCTGCTGAAAGTTATATCTGTGTGGTATGGTGGCTACAACTGGAAAGACCCAGGTTTGTGAAATTCGCCACATGACCTCTTTGCAAGCAGTGAGGGAGAGCCTGAGACCCTTGGACCCTTGAAATAAATACTATTGATAAATACTTCAATTCAGTAGGCATCACCATCTTCAGCCAGACGAGCCAAATGCTGTGCAATGATTTCAAAAAAACAGGATGCTCCTAGAAGTCACTCGATGTGCTCCCCCCCCCCATATAGCAAAGTGACAATGGAAGTCACAAATGTGTAAAAGCGTCCCCAGGACTGACTTTATTACTGCCAGTCTGTAAATGAAAGCTGCTTGAACACACGACTGCTGTTCTGCCATTTTGTGCCAGAGTGAAATAATGATATTTTAAATTTACAAATGGTATTCACGTAGTAAAATAAAATTCATTAAAAGAGTGTTGTGGTTTGTCTGGACTTGCGATTCATTTTCTGTTTTTATTTGAATTTTGAAATGTCCACATTTATTTTCGCGCTTTCTCCATTTCTTACAGCTGTGAAAAATGAAACTGTGAAAAATAAACATGTCGGGCACAATCCAGCACTTTGAGTCCCATTGCCACTTTCCTTCATTTTTCATCGGGACTTAAACATGCTTTGAGTGCATTGTACCCACTCTTGGGCAGTTGACTTCAGTGGTATATTCCAAATGATTCATAAATTTCAACCAAAGTTAAATCACTTTAAAACTGCATTGGATTTCAGCATGAGAGATTTTGGCATGTGCTTAGTTCTTTCATTGAAACCAGTCCGGCTTTCCAGGTGCATTACTTGGGCTTTGTGCTTTAAAACAAAGGCTAGGACAAAATCTTCTCGCAAAATATTAACTCCTTCTGAAAAGAGTGGCTGCTTTCCTACTACTTTCCTGTGAGGTGGTGATGGGGAAATATTGAGAGGTAGTAGGCAATGCTATGGCAAGAATCACTGTGATGAGCAGCTTAAGGATACAGTACATGCATTTCTGGCTCAGTGTTTTAAGCTCCTAACCTTTGCTCAGCTAAAGATACTCATTCACCCTGGACCATAGGAGCCAATTCTCAGGGGCCGAGAGGTCTTTGCCCCCATCCCAATAAAATATTTGAGGGGGCCGCCCCCCAAGTTAATCGGCATTGTCATTCAAATGGTGTGCGTGCACCACATCATGTGATTGATTATGTGGGGCAGGGCTTACCTGCCCCCCCAATATTTTGTTCAAGTTGGCACCCCTGTCCCAGCTCAACTGGGGCTGAGCCAAAGATAGCTGAGCTGAAGCAGGTATAAGTCCCTCAAAAGGGTGGTAGGGGCTGGAACAGAGAGGGCGCACTTAGTCTATTTAGCTCAGTCATGTGACCTGGCAACCTGGCCTAAAATACTCTTTAAAAGGGTTGTCCCTCTGCCAGGCTTAGGCAGAGCAGCAGCAGCCCCAGTGCTGAATGGGGTTTAGATCCAGTGTAACTTTATGGTGGCTTAAGGTACACCAGCGTGCAGTTATGGCATTTTCTTGTGACCTGGTGTGCTCCCATAGTTTGTGATTCCTTTAATGGGTCTCTTGCCAGGAAGTGAGGCCCATGGGAAGCTATGGGGCACAAGAGTCTTGCCGCACCTCTCACTGGCCGTGCCACTCGGCATGCCTTGGGAGAAACATCCATCTGTCATGGATGCTTTAGTTGAGATTCCTGCATTGCAGGGGGCTAGACTAGATGACTGTTGGGGTCCCTTCGAATTCTACAGTTCTATGATTCTGTGATCATGCTATGTGTTGGTATAACTCCTAAGTCATTCTAAGTAGTGCACCTGCCAGGAAATTGTGAAGAAAGCATATTTTTTTTAACGAAAAAAATCCAGAAGCAAGAAAAAAAAATTGCCTCTTCACGAGGTTAACTAAGGTAAGTGGAAACCCCTTCCTGAAAATTTCAGAGAAATTTCTACCTCCACTCTCTTGATCTTTTGGGCAGGTTTTGAGAAGAAATTTTCAGCACAGCCCATTTTAAGACTGGAATGTTGCTTAAACTGAGGGACACTACAATGTTCACTAAGGCAAGCCAAAGATTGCATGCTACAGTTGCAGAGAATCTGGCATTTTGCCATTTCAGAATGTCAGTGGCAATGTCATTTCAGGAAATTGGCTTAAGTACAAAGATGTCGGCTTCCATAGTCTTTTGGCCAATGTGCAATATGTCTGTTAAGCGCATTTACTTGAAATGGAGTCCTAGGAATTTCAGGGGAGATTCCAACCAAATAAGTATTCACGTGACCCAATCCTAGGTGTGTTTTCTCAGAAGTACATTCCACTGAGTTGAATGAGGTTGATAGTGCAATCCTATAATGTTTATACAGGATCAATGGAGTAAATGGGCACAGGACCAGATTCTTAATTTCAGAAACCTGAGTTTAGAAGTGCTTGTTTAGGACTGTTTCCTTAGGCTGCATGTAAATCTCAATTATATTTAAAAGCAATTAATATAATAAATGAAGCCCTGACAAAAATTAAGTGTAGTACCATAAAATTTATGACGTACACATCCTTCTGCAAATGCTGCACTGGTGGATTTCCAACAAACTCTGATGGATGTCCCAAGACTGGCTACGGTTCCTCTCTGATTTTTGAAGTTGCTGGTGAAAGATGCTACATTCTTTGCAAGATTATACTGTGAAATGTTACACTTCTTGCATATTTTCGAAGCACTAATGTGAAATAGATTTCATACATCAAGTTATCCATGGTGTTAGGTACATCATTATTTATAACTGTGACCATGACTATTTTTCCAAATGATACCTGATCATTTAGGTAAATATGCTTTAGGCTAGACTCCTTCATCATAGCATCCTTTGTCTGCGGTACCAAAATATGAGGTGGGCTTAGTAGCACCCCTACTTTAAAACTACCTTCTGCTGGAGGTTCTCCAAAACCCAAATATGAAGCAATTGGTAGCTGCTGATAAACCAGCTAGTATTTCTTTGTACACACGTGAATTCAGGTTTCAGATTTGCCTGGATTTCTTCTATAGATTATATATTTATGCTTCAACCAAGCCAGGGATAATTCCAAGAGATTAGGCATGACAGAAGATGGTGTGTGTGTTTCTGTGTGTTTGCTAGGGGAAAAAAACTTGTGGGACAGATGCTTGCTTGAATGCATTCCCCACCTTAATTACATAGGTTGACAGCAATTTGCAATATCTTAAAATGCAACTGTATGACTAACTGAGGAGCGGTATATTGGTTAGGAGAACATGCTTGGAATGCATTCAAGAATAACAGACAACTTGTGCAGGTTACAATCTGTTTTTTAACAAGAGATTTATAAGCATGAAGGGTGAGTCATTTACATTGCAATAGACACCTATCAGTGAGTAAGCACCATTGAATATAGTGGGTCTTGCTTCCAAGTAAACATGCATAGGATTGGGCTGCATGTAACCCTTGTAAATAAAAGCCGAGATTCTCAGCAATCTAAATCACCAACCAGATTCTGCCAAGAAGACCCAAACTCAAACCTTCATATAATATTACATTCTTGTTAGCTGGTGTACTTAACATTGCTAAGAATGTGTGCTAGAAACTTTCATTCCTGGTTAAAATATCTCCTTAGCCATGGACTTCATTAGATGATCCTAGGCAAGTAATTATTGCTTCAGCCTCCTATCTGCTACACACAAACCCTAATTTCCGATTGCTTGCTATGCGAAAGTTCACTTATCTGAACACGAGGAATTAGTAACCAAACCTCTCTATACACACCACAGATTCAGACATCCAAACAGAATTTTTTAAAAACTTCCTTGTTTGCCTTCTATTGGTTGGCCAAGGAATGAAGGGAGGGAGGTACAGCGACTGGACAAATAAGCACTTTCCCCTTCCTCAGACGGTTTTCCTGTTTTTTAAATTTATTTTGGGGGTCAAAATTCCATGGCCTGGAATGCATTATAAAGTTTCCCATAGGAATATATACATCAGGATCAAGCAGGTTTCCTTCCAGATAGACAAATGAAGGAGAATATAAGAAATATTTTAAATGTGATAGAATACCTGGAGGTAAAAAATGAAAAAAAGTGGCAATAATGTTTATAGACGCGGAAAAAGCTTTTGACAATGTGTCCTGGGATTTCATGAGAAAACTGCTGGAAGAAATTAATTGTGGATAATTTTTTTATAAAAGGAATACAAGCAATATATTCACAACAGAATGCAAAATTAATTGTAAATCAAGTGATAACGAAGGAATGTAAAATACAAAAAAGAACTAGACAAGGATGTCCATTGTCACCGCTGTTGTTCATCATGGTCCTGGAAGTACTTGCAAGAAATATTAGAGCAGAAAAAGAGATTATAGGGAAACAAACTGGGAAGAATGAATTTAAATTGAAAGTCTTTGCTGATGACTTAGTAATTACGGTAGAGGATCCGAAAAACTCTCTCCCTAAGGTAATAGAGAAAATTCAAGAATACGGAGAATATGAGAAGTAAGCGATACGTTAAGAGTTGGGAAGTGGTTTTATTCTTATATTTGTTATATGGATTTGTTGTACAAATATTTTTCTTTTATTGTACATGTTTTAAAGAATGAATTAATAAAGTTTACTTTTTAAATTAAAAAAAAGAGAAAATTCAAGAATTTGGGAAAGTGGCAGGATTTAAATTAAATAGGAATAAAACTAAATTAGTAGTTAAAAATCTAAAAGAAGAAGAGAAAAAAGATTTGGTGCAAAGTATTGAGATAGAAATTCATAAAAAGTAAAATATTTAGTGATATGGTTAACAACAAGAAATATAAATGTGTATAAAGACAACTATGAAAAAGTATGGTCGGAGATAAAAAGAAATCTAGAAATATGGAGCAGAATGAACCTCTCCCTGCTAGGAAAAATTGTGGCAATAAAAATGAATGCGCTGCCGAAAATGCTCTTTCTTTTTCAGACGGTCTCAGTAATGGTTAAGGATGACGGCCTCAAAAGATGGCAAAAGGATATTTCCAAATTTGTCGGGGGGGGGGGAATAATTAATTAGAGTGTGGGAAAGGTACAAAGATCCAATAGAACAGAAAACATCTTGGTGGCTATCACCAACAGAAGTTTCATTACTCAAACCGCTTGGCAAAAATGGAAAATGGCCTACATATAGAGACTTATTGGAAGAACAAGAAGGTACATGGAAATTAAAAGAATATGAAGAAATTAAAGACCATTTTCAGAGTTGGCTGCATTATAGACAATTAAATGGGATGTTTAAGGAAGACAGACAGACAGACAGACAGACAGAAAGAAAGAAAGGGAGGGTTTAGCTACACAATCTCTAGATTTCAAAAGGAAGTGATAGAAGATGTGAAAATACTGAAGAAAGCATATATGGTAGTATTTTTCTAGAATGGGAAACGAAAGATGAAGAGGTTAAATCGGTTATGATTAAATGTAGGACACAATATACAATTTGAGGACTGTGGAAAACTGGAAAGTAGATTTAAAATTCACAGATTATTCTCTTTTGAAGGAAAATTACATGAAAATGATGTATAGATGGTATATTACACCAGTAAAAATGGCAAAAAAATTATAAAACAGGGTTAAATAAATGCTGGAAATGTAAAGAAAAAGAAGGTACTTTTTATCATATGTGGTGGGAATGTAGAGAAGTTAGAAAATTTTGGAAAATGATATATAATGAATTGAAAAAAAATGTTTAAAAGGACATTTGTTAAAACAAAACAAAACCAGAAGCATTTTTGTTAGGGATTTTAGGACAAGACCTGCCAAGGAAAACAAAAACTTATTTATGTATTCTACAACAGCGGCAAGAGTCTTGTTCGCACAAGGTTGGAAGAATGAGGAAGTCCCGACGAAAGAACAATGGCAAGAAAAACTGATGAGCTAGGCAGAGTTGTCAAAGTTGACATATAAACTATGAGAGAAGGACAACTGTGACTTTAAAGAAGACCGGGAACTTTTTACAAACTATTTAAAAAGACAACAAAAGGATCTGGACTCCTGGGCAGGTTTTGAATAAACACCCACAATTTATTAGTAGAACATATGATAGATAAGGCAATGATATGTACAATTTTATAACATGCAGAGAATAACATGTGCAAGCAAACCAGAGGGGGGAGCGGAGGGAAGTCTTGGGAGGGTGGGAGAGGGAGGGAGGGAGGGAGGGAGGGGAGGGTATAAAAAGGGGAAAAAATGTATTTGGCTGTATTGATTGACAATGTATGTTGTTAAATTTGTTTAATATTTTTTTCATTTTTTTAAAAAAGAAAGTTTCCCATAGGAATCAATGGAAACCATTGGCTCATAATGCAGATACTCATCTAACAAACAATTTACAGGAAATGAATTGTGTTTGGTTAGCGGGACCTGTGTGTGCTTGGATAAGGCATACAAAGCACTTTGAATGTTCAAACAGTGGCATTAATATTACTTTAAAGTTGGCTTTTCCATTCTGATCACCCTCAAGAACCCCGCAGTGAAACTGCAGAACTTGCTTCCCTAAGTTGTGGCAAGGGCCCCCAACCGTCTTGGCATGGACATAGCTGGGCGGGCGGGCGAAGGAGGGGCAGCTGTCCCCCTAAATAAAGCAAATATATAAAAATACTAAAATACTAAAAGTAGAAATGATCAGAATATTTGTAACTGAAATGCTCTCTGAGGTCACTTGGATGTTGTCGTGGCACATTCTAGCGATGCAACTGGCAACCTAACTGAGCGATAGGTGTGGCTTCCGTGAACTGAACAATTGTGTTGCAGGTACCTTTTTTCTGGAATAGGATCGCTGGGTGTCCTGACCTCCCCCTAACATAAAACCTGGCTACTCCCATGTGTTTCAGTGGCTTTAAAATGGAAGTTAGACAAATTTATGGAGGACAAGGGTATCAATGGCTACCAGGTTCCGAGGCTCCATGTCTCTTAATAATAGTTGATGGGGAACAAACAGCAGGGAAGGGAGGTTCTGTTTGTGGCTTCCCATAGCCACAAGGATGGCTACTGTGGGGAAGCAGGTTGTGAGACTAGGTAGGCCTTTGGGGTGATCCATCAGGGCTCTCTTCATTATATATGTGGTTTGCTTAAACAATACCAGGAAGTCGAACAACATGGGCAGAAGAAACCATTGTAGCAACAATCACAGAAGAATCAGCAGCAGCAACCTTGCCATTGTGTTATGGGTGTGCCTGAGTAGATAGTGCTGTGTTGGAAGTCTCAAGCAAGCCGTACTTTGACGGTTGCAAGCAACACCAGCTTGACTGGGAAGCTTGGAGTGGTGAAAGGAACTCCAAACAACGGTCCTTGCACTTCCTTCCTCTCGCAAGGTGGCTTGTTTGGATGCCAGAGTAAAACTCATCGGCTTGGGTTGATCGGTATGACTGAGGAAACAACATGTAGTCAGAGATCTCAGGGATCTGACGAAGGAAAAGAGAGTTTGCTACACATTCTGCAAAAACAAAACTAAGAGCCGTGTTGCAACACAGCTAGGGCTGGTTCAAGGTATTTTGCTACCTGACATGGAGCGGCGAATGATTCCTTAGCCTCAGGTCAAGGCACATAGTGTACCCAAGCATATCACTCCATCCTTGTCAACAAAAATAAACAAGGGGTCGGATGTAAAGGGAGGACAAATTCTCATTTGTGGAAGTGACTAGGATCCAGAGGAGGATGAGAATTTTACATCTCCCTCTGGAACTCTTATGCCATCTTCCACCTTTTCCAGAGGGTCTCCCAATCCTACAGAGGATTTTATTTTGGAGGGGCACAGAGACCTGTTGAGAAAAGGGTGAATTGCTGAAATTCTTCCCCCTTTTGCCACCTGTGGAGCGTCCAGCTAGTGGTAACAGATTTCTGCTCCAGAGAGCAGGATCCAACACAATAACTGAAAGAACTAGTGCTCTTCCATGGAAGTCACAATTAGCTGTCCCACTCTGCCCCATGGTAGGGCTGGCCTTAACTGCTGATTTATAAGGACATATGGAGCTGTCCTATATCAGGTCATTAGTTCATCTAGTTCTCTACTGTCTATTTTGATTTGCAGCAGATGTTCAAGAATCATAGATGAGATCCCTTAAATCAAGGGTGGAGAAACTGTGCCCCTCCAGATGTTGCCGTGGGGCTGATAAAAGTTGTTGGGCCACAGCTCTCACCAGCCCCAGCCTCCATGGTCAATGATCAGTGATGAACACACATTCCTCACCCAATTTAGATTGCAGCAATATCCTGCCATGGCCACCATCCCCAAGCAGCTGTCTTTTGACAGATTAGGGGACATTACTTTTAATTCACATCAAAATTTGCCCTCTGCATGTTGAAGCTTCACTATGCTTCATCATAAGGGTAGCCTTCCTCAAGAAACCTCCTACATGCCCATCACTAACATGTAAATGTACATGAAACTTGGGTAGTTAGAAAGATGGCAAGAGGTAAGCCCCGAGATAACTATTCTGGGCCATATGCTGTTGCAGTCTTGTGAGTTGGTGGTTGTCAGCATTTCATTTGCCTTGTCTCAGAGTTGTCCAAGCCAGTACACCACAGATGGGAAACCTGTGGCCTTTCAGATGTGGCTGGACTCAGGAACCAACTCCAGCTAGCTGGAACCATGGTCAGGGATGATGGGAGTTGTACTCCAACAACAACTGGAAGAACCTAATTTTCTCATCCTTGTCCTAGAGTAACCACTATAGGTGGAGTGAAGGGAGGAAAGTAGGAACAAAGGAAGACTACAACTGACTTTGCTCTGGGGAAAACTACATGTTACACTTAAGATGCATGTGACAAAGTCTCCAACCACCACTTCTCCCTTGCAAAGCCCCTGAAAAGGGGACAAGCAAGGGGAGCGATTACCCACCACCCTTAGCTAATTTTCCCTGTGAAGTAAATGCAGGTCTAGAGTAATATTAGTAGAGGTGCAGTCAGTGGCAGAGGTAAATTGGCTGGCAGGGGGAAGGGTAAAACACATCCCTACCACCTCTACCTCTCATTCTAAGGGCATTTTGCAAAGGAGGAGTGATCTCTCTCTCTCCCCCTCTCTCAGAGGTAGTTTGCAACGTGCAACATGTAGCTTGCCCCTATGCAACTCATAGCTATTTTGTTTTAATTTTCCCCGAACGAGACCTGATTTTTCCTCCACTCCCCCGCCAGTTGCCTTCACAAGTGCCTGTGTTTGTGTTAAAGTTTCAGGGAAAGGCTTCCTGCCTTCAGTCTTGTGTGCTTGAACCCCGACGGCAGGGCCTAGAGGGTAGGTTTCCTCCTCTTTCCTGCTTTTGTTGTAAGTGGTAGCCGAGAAGTGAGAACCTGGCAAGCCTACCTTTTGATGTTTATTTTATTACCTTTCCACCTTTTGTGACTAAAGCGTACACTTCCCACCCCCTTTGGCTTCTGAGCTTTTGTGTAAAGGATCTAAAAGTCAACCCCATGCTGTCAGCAAACAAGCAGAAACTCACTCTCCCCTTCTGGTCCTTTGCCCCCATTGACTGCCCTCTTCCTGCCCTGCAAGCCATGTCTTCCTAGATCAGACCAAAAGCCCACAGAGGCCAGCCACTCGGACACTTCTGTGAAGCCCACAAGCAGGACACGGGGAGGGCAATCACCTTCTCTCCCATGGAAGTTCCCTAGCAACTGGCATATTCGGAAGCACCTCCTGATTTCTCTCTCTTTTCCATTCCCTTCTCCCTCCTACCCCCACATTGTTTAATTATTACTAATAGGCCACACTATTTACATTGGCCATATTCAATAAGCCACATTTCAAACGATAAAAGTACAACCTGCAATAAAATCATAAACAGTAACCTTGCTGCGGCATATGGACTTTGGGATAGTATTTCTTGCTGGTTTTTTTTTTGTATTTATTCATATATCTCCTCCAAATGGGGGAAAAAAGCTCTCCTTTCCCTTCAAAAATAATCCCTCCTTCCTATTCTATTTCTGATCTACTACACAGCCCATAATTACCACAGATTTTTGTTGTTGCTGGGGTTTATGGCGTTTGTTTTTCTTTTCACAGCCCCAGTCCCCAGTTCAGGATACTTCTCTGCTATATGAACTGTACTTTACCCCATAGATTTTCATTGTACAGTCGTACCTTGGTTTTTGAACAGCTTAGTTCTCGAACGTTCTGGCTCCCACATGCCACAAACCTGGAAGTGACTGTTTCAGTTTGCGAACTATTTTTGGAAGCCGAATGTCCGGTGCGGCTTCCGCTTGGCTGCAGGAGCTTCCTGCAGCCAATCAGAAGCCATGCCTTGGTTTCCGAACATTTTGGAATTTGAATGGAATTCCGGAATGGATTCTGTTCAACTTCCAAGGTATGACTGTATATTATAGCCAAGAATTTCTTGCATAGTTTAGTTATTCTTTTTTTTATAGCCCCACTAAAATAATCAAGCTCAAAACCTGCTAATCACCAGCTCATCTAAATACAACAAAGTCACAATTAAGGCTGCAATCCTAGATGAGGAAGCCCAGTCGAACTCAATGAGACTTTGGTGGACTAGAAATCTCCTCTCTTCATCTACATGGCAGACAGTTTAGATTCTCGGAAAATTTGGAATTCTTTGCTCAGAACCATGTTCTGCATTACTAATATGGCATACAATAACAGAATACACTTCACCTTGGTGAAATCCTGTATCATGGAAGTAAGTGACTTTATTTACAGATTTCATAAAAGCAGCAGACAATATTTGAAGTACGTGAATTTTTCCCATAATGTATCATAACTTGCTGTGAAGAGCACATGTCTCTTTCATGTAAGCTGTGTAGATGATCACCCCATGGCTCTTCCTGTTATAGTTTAAATAGACATAGTATTGCCGTTGGATCTATGTGGATTAGTACAATCATAGGAAAAAGCTGAGCCTGCTAAATAAACTTTACATCAAAAGCACTTTGATGTCCTGTTTTATGGTATAAGTATTTATTTGTTTTAAAAAAACACCCTTTAATAAACATGTTGGAGTGCGTATCTTCAGTTCTTTGTTCTAAAATGAAAATTGCCCCAGGTTTTTCGGCAATCTTGAATATTGTGGAGAAAAACATTCATAAAAGAAGAAGCAACTAAAAGAAGAGGAAGTGGTACCCCGTTTCCAAACAATATATGTGAAAACAAGTCTCCTTGACTTCAGTGGAACTCGAATTCCATGCAGATGTGCTTACGATCATGGCCTACTATGGATGCTGCATTTATTCGTTTCCAACAGAAATATGTCTTCCAAAACAGTCCCATTAAGTTTCTTCTCTATCTTCCTTTGCAATCGAGGTTTGCATAATCAGCCCAACAATCCCCTCCGGCAACATTTTAGGTTGCTCTTAGGATTTGTGCAAAAGACTTCTAGTGATATCATCATTTTATTTGAGATACGATCAATCTGTAATACACATCACAATCCAGAGGATATAATATGTTGGACTGCATTATGGCAGCCCAACAGTTCATCGAAGCAGCTCAGACAAAAAGTTACACCTGTGGAACTAGATTGTGAATGGAAGGAGATTCCCAACGAGTGGTCAAAATACTTTTCATCTTTTGGAATCCTGAGAAGTTCTATAGGTGACAGGGCGTAGGGAACCAGGTGGAGAGCCCTCCTGTCAGATGTCAAGGAAATAAACAACTACCCGACTTTTAGAAGACGCCTGAAGGCAGCCCTGCTTAGGGAAGTTTTTAATGTTTGCTCTTTTATTGTGTTTTTAATATTATGTTGGGAGCCGCCCAGAGTGGCTGGGGAAACACAGCCAGATCGGTGGGGTATAAATAATAAATAATAAACCAGAGGAATATGGTCTCATATAATAATAATAATAATAATAATAATAATAATAATAATAATAATAATTTGATACCTCTGGTTTCCCCAGCCACTCTGGGCAGCTCCCAACAGAATATTAAAAACACGTTGTTGTTGTTGTTATTTGATACCATATTCCTCTGGTCCGGATGGAATGCCTCTCAGCTCTCTTTCCGAAGTGCTTGCAAAGGTGCTTCAAGACAGAGACCTAATATTGTAAACAGATCACTGGGATACCATAGATGGGTATTGACAATAGGATTGTCTTTTAATTTAAGGGATTCCCCCAGAAAAGGTAAATGTGGATTATGTAGTGGTGGTGGAATATGGGTTGGCATTTTCATGACAATGACATCATGTGGATGCTGCAAAGGATTTGCATGTATGTGGAACACCAGTGCTCACCTGTAAGAACTCTAAATTGCTAAGGTAGTAATAATGAAAACCACAGATCAGATCAAAGACCTGTGGCAGCTTTTGCACGAGTCCTCTCTAAAGAAGGGATGTAGAACTGGTGGTCCCTCTAGATGTTGTTGCACTTGGAATTTTCATCACATCCCAGCCACCATAGCAAATGTTTAAAAATTATGTGAGTTATAGTCCAGCAACGTCTGAGGACCACAAGGCCCCATCTCTAGTCCAGGGGCCACTTCATGCCTGCGTATTTATTACTTGATGGTGGTTGAAAATGGGAACGAGTCTTCACAAATGAAGCATCTTTGTATCAAATTACATCACCTCAAGCACAATGGTTTTCAGTGGAACAAGTTCATCGTCAGCTGTGTATCATCAAAAGTTAGGCAACCAAGCAAAGTGTGTTGATGGAGAAACAGCCCTGAGTGACCTAAACAAGCCATCGAGTTTGCAGATTGCACTATAATGTGTCAGCCATTTGCTGAACCCAACTTGAAACGGAAGGAAATTCAGTCGGAAGATGGGATAGAAATGGAAAAAGAGCCCAGCCTAAAGCATCAGTGCAGTTGAATCTTTATCTTGCAATCCTACAGAATGGTAGGAACACCCTTTTCTCTGATATAATTAAGATGTGCAACTTGAATTACACATTGTCACATGATTGGCAGGTCCAACAAGCCGAAGGCAAGCAGAAAACTTACATCTCCACACAGATACTGCAATTTAGTTTTTCAGAATATGTAGCCAAGTGTCACCAGTACTTTGTTCTTCTCTGTACAATGGTAGGTAACTGGAGAAATAGGACAGCAAAATGACTAATTTTTAATAAATTTTTCAACCACAAAGCCTGTTTTCTTAAAAGTTATGAAATGAAACATTGCCCTTGACCTGGTGATCTTTCTATGAAATAGAATCACATTCTATTTCTACGTGCGGTTGTGAAATCATGCCTTGTATGTTACACATATTTTACTGAATTAAGTTACAGTATCACTTATGACTGTAGTCATAGCAAATGCAATGTATCTCTGATAATTGCTCAAACAGCAGAATTCCATAGTTGCGTAAGATCTTGCTTTATGCAAATGCAGAAGGAAACAGTGAAATGAAGCACAGTAGTCTTATTTCTCCCTCCCGCCTGCTTTTGCAAGCGTGTTAAAGCAAGTGCCTTCTAAATGTGGATCAGCAAGATGTCTAGGCAATATTACATAATCTCTTCTTATATTCTTTCTGGAACTTTGGGGAATATTTTGTTTATGGGCAGAACTATCCAAAGGAGGCTCTGGGGAGGGAGGAATCTAAGACAGAGGAACCACCAGATTGAAAGCCATCAGTCATGTGTGTATGTATGTATGTACCACCCTTTATGAATTGCTTTCTCCCATTGGTTTGAGTGGGAGGATAAATCAATATACAGTACTAGCTTCAGTGCTGTTGTAGTTCTTTATCCCCTTCCCCAAATTCTAGGGACACGTCAAGGCAATAGGACATCTTCAAATCCAGCAGATGCAAAGATCTTTCCCCAGCAGATCAGAATGCCTCTTTTTACTGGTGCCATGGCAACAGAGTCCCAAGGGCTGTGCCCAAATTGGAGGAGCTTGGAAGAGAAGATTCCCCTTTCCATTCACATATCTCCTTGGCCATGGGCAGAGGGGGAGAGCCATTCTATTTAATCACCCCATGAATGTTCTCCCAAGAGACCACAGGATTGCATCCCTATTTTATTTAAAATATACTTCAACCACCCTTCTTCAAAGGGTTCTGGGGGTGTACAAAAATCTGAGCCTAACCAATGCACACAAAGGTAGAGCATGAGGATCTTAATCTCAAGTCAGTAGAGCATGAGGATCTGAATCTCAAGGTTGTGGGTTCGAGACCCACGTGGGGCAAAATAGTCCTGCATTGCAGAGGGTTGGACTAGATGACCCTCATATTCCCTTCCAGCTCTACAAGTCTGTGATTCTATGAACATATAAATAGGATTAAAAACTAACCAATGTAACAAAAAATGCAATATGCCAAGAGGCAAATAGAAACAAGAACTTGAAACTGAACAAAGCAGAATAGGATTTTTTTAAAGGCCACATCTGCACCATTCACATTGTTTCCCCCAAATAATCTTGGGAACTGTAGTTTACCCCTCACAGAGGTAACAGTTCCCAGCACACTGAACAAACTACAGTTCTCGGGATTTTTTGGGAGGTACACATGTGCTTTAAATGTATGTTGTGGATGTGATGTTAATTTAAAATTCATGAGCAAATAGGAAGGTCTTTGTCTGCTGTCAAACAGCTTGTAATGTTGGTGCCAGACATGCCTCTTGACAAGAAAAGGCATGGCTGACTTTAGGAGCTGACCTACAGTGAAGAACTGCTTCCTGCACAACTGGGGGGATGTGGCTGGTCATTCACTGGATCCTGCCTTGCTGTGCCTTCAAAACTGTACTGTAAAAAAGGGTAAAGGTAAAGGACCTCTGGACAGTTAAGTCCAGTCAAAGGCAACTATGGGGTGTGGTGTTCATCTCGCTTCAGGCCAAGGGAGCTGGCGTTTGTCCACAGACAGCTTTCCGGGTCATGTGGCCAGCAGGACTAAACCGCTTCTGGTGCAATGGAACACAGTGACAGAAACCAGAGTGTACGAAAATGCCTTTTACCTTCCCTTCGCAGTGGTACCTATTTATCTACTTGCACTGGTGTGCTCTCGAACTGCTAGGTTGGCCGAAGCTGGGACTGAGCAACGGGAGCTCACCCTGCCCCTGAGATTTGAACCTTCTGATTGGCAAGCCCAAGAGGCTCTGCGGGTTAGACCACAGCGCCACCCGCTCCCTAAAATTGTACTGTATTGCATCTTTGAGAGAGGCAGTGTAATGGTTTGGTGGCCCAGTCGAGCCTGCACTGTGAGGTTCCAGGCATGGCTCCAACATGGGTTTTGCATTCCCATCTTGGCACGCTGCTAATCAACGTTACATGGGGCACTTTGTGGCAATTATAAAATCAGCACTTGGTTTTTATGCAGATCAGATTGGCAGGGAGGGTGTGTGCAATGAGGCATGCAGATAAACTTTATCTAACTTTGAGATTACTCCAGGAGTCTGTGCCATATCAGGCTAAGTGAGCGATTATGGCGACTCTCTTACATTCTTTCTTTCGTTCTTTCTTTCTGCCATCTCAATATAGGAATGGCTCGTCAGAAGAACTTGGATCATTTTTGCCAATAACAAAAAAACTCGTATCACTTTTATGCAGTGGAGGGGCATGTTCAGGTGCTTCAGCAAGTAGCTCATGCTCTGTTGACTGATAACTGTATTCTTAGCAACTTAAACAGTGTTTGTATTCATTGTGTAAACATGCGGACGGGTGGAGATCTGACTTAGATGAGTCACTGCTGGGGCAAGAGAAAAGTACAAAATTAGAACTTCGTGAGATCTGAGTTGTTTGGCTCATTCATGGATCTTGAAGGAAGGAAGAAAACAAAGAAAATTCTGTTTGTTTGTGTGTGTGTGTGGGGGGGGCAAGCCCCCTCCCTTTTGCAATTCCCAATTTGTGTTTTGGTCAAAAGGACAACAATAAATTGCTGCAGTTCCCAAAAGTGCTGCAGTTCCAAAGAGTTCCTGCAGGCAAGCATTTTGAGAACAGGAATGTGGGATGAGAATAGAAAAAAAACTGTTGCTAAGATGCCAGCACAAAGTGTACAGGGGGAAGAGAGAACGAGAGAGAGAGAGAGAGAGGAGAGAGAGAGAGATTATGATCAGACAGCCTTTATGTTCAGACAGATACATGTAATTGTGAAGAATCATTAAATAACTATTAACCACACCTGCTTGGAGCCTCTGGGCCGTGTTGGGCTGTGCATAGTCTTAAGAGCTGCCATCCCCCTTACGTCATGCTAAACAGAAGGGAGGGGGGAGAAATACCAGGGTTTAGTACAGGATCAGAAAGTAAAATATTATTTGGAGTTTGGAGCCAATTTTCTTTCTGCCAGTGATTCCATAACCTGGCACACCCAATGCAACCTTTTGTACACATCTATCAGCAGTTCTGGTTTGTTTGCTTAAAACAAAGCCTTACTAAGATTCTCTAAAGGTGTCTGTGATGCAACAATTAGTCGACTGTCAGTTGTCTTCTTACGAGCTCCGCTAGTTTATATGTCTGCTGCACTTGACAAGAGGACCACTGTTGGCAGTGAATGTGGCCCAACAGCTTGCACCACACCCGACAAGTAGGCTGGAGATTAGTTCAAATTCATAGATTGCAAGAAGACAGTGTGTCTCTGCCATACTGTACTATTTTCCCCTACTGCCTCCTGAAACCATATATATCTACGGTATATGTCAGGGCATATCTCCCACCCCCAGAAGCCACTTCCCTGCATGCTGATCCCTGGTCATTCATGGTGATGCTTCAAACATGACACAGCGACAGACAAAACTAACCAACTGGCTGCGATTTTTGTGATGCATTGCTAACCAGCTGGGGCTACCCAAATGAACATGTTAAACAAGTTGCCCTGTACATGTTAAATGAGACAGATTGTCTTTCCAAATTTTGGAACGGTTATACAGGGAACACTGCAGAGCAGCCGTTCGTAAGTGGTGGATTGAAACCAGCTGGTGGATTACAGAATCCTTTGTAAGAGGGATGCCAGCATACAGACCACGCTTGTCTAGAGGACCTCTATTTTTCTAGCTAGCCACATATTGCCTGGCCAATCTGAAGCCTCTTCCTGGGTTCGAGACAGGCAGAGAAATGGCATATCAACACTCTCTCCAGCTGCTTGCAGGTGTACCCAGAGTGCACCATAAGTTGCTGAGTAAGAGCAATTTGAACCCCGATGACCTAAGCAGCCAGTCCATCTTCCTGCATTACCACCCAATCATCACCTCTCCTGTTTGTCGTTTCTACAGATCTGAGGGCTTAGACTGGCTTTAAGGATCTTTATACAGCTCTCAGGTTCTTAAAGGCATTAAAATCTATAAAAGTCATCGCTATAAGGAAGAGCTTGTGGACACAGCAAAGGGACCGTCAGAAAAGTATGGAGGGATTATTCTGCTTTTAATTGTGTTTTTTCCTCTGATAGAGGCCTGCAGCTAAAGAGTTGGGTGGTTATTTCAAAACCAGAAGGTGAATTATTCACCTCTTCAGCAATTGGCTATGCAAAGTTCCCACTCAGCTTTGTCTCTTCCGCTTTTCTTTCTTTCCTCAGACTGGTAGATATGGTCTTATCCACTTCCCCTGTCCAGTAGTACAGGGGTGGCTAAAGTGTGACCCACCAGATGTCATTCGCTACAGCTCCCATCATCCTTCACCATTGGCTATGCTGGCTGGGACTGATGGGAGTTTGACAATAACTAGAGGGCCACACCTGCTCTAGGACAGGGGCGGAGGAAGGGGGCGGTCTGCCCTGGGTGTCATCACTGAGGGGGGTGACATTTGGCATGCTGCCCACCAGTGACTCCCAAGCCTACCCAGAGCTGTTGGGGGAAGGGGCGGAGCTGCGATGCCTTGCTACCAGCCTCCCCCTCTTCCCCCTTTGTTTTGACAGCTCGGGGGAGGCTTGGGAGTCACGGGTGGGTGGCGCACTGTTGCCCCCCACTCCCGGGCTGCTTTCTGGGGCGGGGGAGCCTTCACTGAGCTGTCAAAAGGAAGAGGGAAGGGAGGAAGGTTGCTGGCAAAGCGGCATGGCTCCATCCCCCCCCCCCGCCCAGGAAGCAGCCTGCCATGGGTGGTTCACCCCTTGGGATGCTCACCCTGCCCCCATGGCCCTGCCCTGGGTGCACAGCATGTGAGCCACTCCAGGTGCCGGAGCAGCTAGCTCCGCCTTTGCTCTAGGGCAGGCATAGGCAACCTTGGCTCTCCAGATGTTTTGGAACTACAACTCCCATGATCCCCAGCTAACAGGGCCAGTGGTCAGGGATCATGGGAGTTGTAGTTCCAAAACATCTGGAGAGCCAAGGTTGCCTATGCCTGCTCTAGGGCACTCACTCTTGCAAGGACCAACCCTCTTGTCCAAACCCACTTGCTTTTCCTGCCCCATGCATTGTCTACCCTGCCTGTCTTACAATGCAACTGTATGCATGTTGACTCAGAAGCAAGCCCTTCCATGGGAGGTAAGGATGTGCAGGATGCGTAGGATTGCAATATTGTTCTCTTCTGTCTTTCTCTCATCTAGAGCATAGCAATGGTAGCTAAAATCTGTTCTTCCTGCCCCGCTCCTCTGTGACACAAGGGCAACTCAGCCAAACCATGACCAAAGACTCTACCACCCCTAAAACCATTATGGCAGTTACAATGTAATTTGCCTAAATAATTTTAAATGTTCAGGCTTGAAACATGGATTTATCATGAGCAAACATATCTCACATATAAAAGTGCACTTGAGAAATCAACAAACTAATCGCGCTGTTTTTTAATTGTCTTATATTTATATCCTGCCTTTCTTCTGTGAGATCAATAAATCAAATGTGTGATTCTCAGAAGGTATCCTATCCAACCACTGAGCAGATCCAGAACTACTTAGCTTCTGCAATGTGGTAGCCTCATGTGCCTTCAATCCATATCTTGGGACCAGCAATGTTTACAGGGCTTACCTGTGATTAGGGAAGATTGTGTGACTGTTTAAAACAGCTAAACACATAATGGAAGGGTCTACTTGAAGCTCTACAGCCTCCTGAAGATACATACTATTTTTCACATATGGAAACTTCTTCCTTTCCTTCCAGAAGTGTTGCTTCAGGATGGAATGGGCAACGACAGCTGTTTCAATATTTCTCATAGACCTCCTCCCAGCTAAGGGAGCTGTTGAATGCCTCAATTTGAAATCAATTGCACTGGTTGCCAATTTGTTCCAGGCTCAGTTTGATGGGCTGATAACAACTTGGACTTGAAAGGCTATCTCCATGGCCATCTTCACTCATATGAACCTGTCCAAGCCTCACATTCAGCATGGGTGGGGTGGGCTAATTGGTGGATGCTGGAAATGTGGTCTTTTTGGATTGTGGAAGGGGAAGTGCAACAGGCTCCTTTTCTTGGTTTTAATACTTTCTGCTGTTCTTATCAATATCGGCTGTTTTTTTGTGTTTTTTTTTAATGGTGGTTTTAATTCTTATGTGATTTTTATATTGCATTTCATTGTTGTCCTTATATATTTAAATGTGAACCCCTTTTAAAAATTCATTTGAAAGGCGGCAAAGAAATTATTTTGGTTAATAAACAGATATTTCATTAGTTTTAAGAAATGGA
The DNA here is from genome assembly GCF_965207765.1 of Zootoca vivipara. Classification (NCBI taxonomy): domain Eukaryota; kingdom Metazoa; phylum Chordata; class Lepidosauria; order Squamata; family Lacertidae; genus Zootoca; species Zootoca vivipara. The sequence continues at coordinate 23,101,641 of NC_142591.1, forward strand.
TTTATAAGAGCGCAAGTATGAAAATTTGACAAATAAAACCAAAGTTGAGAGAGAGGGGAAGTCAGTTCGGCAGAACAAATGCAGAATATGTTGTAACTAAAGGAGATATCCCTAAAAATGTACAATTTGGGATATGTATACAAAATTATGTTGTGTTTATGTTGAAATACTGATTATGTTTATTTGTGAAGAAATAATAAAAATCATTATTTTTAAAAAAGATATTTCATTAGTTTGATTAGCTTAGTCCCTTTCATGACGACAAAGCTCTCTTCTTCCTTGTTGCATCCAGAATCCATGGACATTTCATGAACAATGCAGTTGTTGACTAACAGCAGCAGCAACAACAAAACAACAACAACAACAACAACAACAACAACAACAACAATTTATTTATACCCCATCCATCTGGCTGGATTGCCTCAGCCATGTAAGAAAGACCAATGAACTATATGGGAAGTTTGGTTTGATACATCATCTCAGGCATTATTTGTTTCAGTTCATTAGGGCTGTATATATCCCCGAGCATCACAGTTGCTCTCTTCCTTTTTCCTTTCCTTGTCTGGATGTCTCTCCAGAGTTTCTTCATTCTTTCTTTGCAATCTGACTCATGCTTTAGGTCATCAGCAATGAGATGCGTTTTTTTAATTTAAAAAAGAAAGGCTTTCCATGAACATTGCATCTTACTTGATCCAGGAATAAAGGTGTGTGCCACCAACCAGTTGCCTTAGCTAATCAATAATCATGATGGCAGCACTGGTTTCAACTGAAAGAGTGCCAGAACATTTTAACTAGACTGAGCTAATAAACGCTGGGGATTCCAGATTTGATGACAGATAGATGAAGTATGCCCTACTTGGCTCCCCAAGCTGTTTATCCTGGTTGTGATAAGACCTGTCAGGAGAAATTTTGGGGAACCTGTCTTTTCATGTTTACTAGAGTTGCCACTGCAGTTTGCCTAAAGTGAAATTGCAGGCAAATTTGGAAGGTGCATCAGGTGAAACACTGGAAGAAATGTCGAGGCAAGTTGAAATTATATTAATAGGAGTAGCAAGTTCAGCTTTGTACATCTGTTAGATTGTTCACTGTGGCTTTCCCTCCCCTCTCTCAATCACTCACGGTGAAGAAAGATGTAATATTTTTAGAGCATTGGGTCCCACTTGAAGCTCTCTCAATACGTTTGTGGAGATATGTGGGAAAGGGCCATAGCTCAGCGGCAGAGCACATCTTTTTGTAGAATCATAGAATTGTAGAGTTGGGAGGGACCCTGAAAATCACCTGGTCCAACCCCCTGCAATGCAGGAATAGACAGCTGTCCCATACGGGGATTGAACCTGAAACCTTGGCGTTATCATCACTACGCTCTAACCAACTGAGCAGAAACCCCTAGGTGCAATCTGAGCAAACTCCAGGGCTTGGAAAAGATGGTTTTCTGAAACTTTGCAAAGCCATTGACACTCACTGTAGAGTGTAGACCAGTGGGTGGGAAAACCTTATTGGCCCCTATGGAGCAGCTTTGATATGTAGGTGGCCAATCATTTGAGGTTAGGTGGCTGAAAGGCAGGTTCAGGGGTAGTGGGAGATACTGCCCAAGAAACGATGTGTGTGTGTGTGTGTGTGTGTGTGTGTGTGTGTGTTGGAGGGGAGTTTCAGTCCTGCTTTCTGGATTTTATGTGTTTTCAAGGTGCTTGACATATATTATCCATTAAGGTAGGGCTGGCTAATGCCTCCAGAATTTGGGGAAACAAGTGAGACTCCCTTTGCTAAGTCAACAGCCAGGGAGGATGGGAGTTGTAGTCCCAAACATCTGGTGGGCTCCACATTGGCTACCCTGGTGTGATGCTTAGTAACTTCAACCAGTTATTTTTGTATGGCTTTCTTAGGGTACATTTGACTCCAATATGAGAATGGTACAGTCAATTTTTCTATCGACAGAGGTTTTAGTGATGACATCCATTATTTGTACTGGGGAGTATATGCACATGATGTGGGATTTTTCTTAGACTCATTAAGGCGGAGCCAGCATCATGCATGCAAGAGTGTGACCTGACCACAAAACTAGTAATAATCAGCCAAGTAGGAACCTAACGGCTGAATGCTAAAGTGAAAAAACAAACAAAACACCTCTAGATAATGTGCAAGGAAGGTTCTGATATGTACAGGGGGGGGGGAAATGAGTTGAGGAAGTATTTCAAGGATTGTGCTTGGATGAGAGATTATGGGGTGCTGTCGACAGAAGGTGGTTTGATAGAGAATGAGCAGCTAAGATGTCATATATTTCCTATATAGTGTGTGTCCTAATGGAAATGTTCTCTCGGACTCTTTGAAATCTCTTCAGTAATGCATTACTGAATAAAGTCTGACCAATTGGGAATTTGGTGTGAGCTTCTGAAGTTGAACCCCCAATGGGAATTTCCTCCACATGCACTGCTTTATCTCTTTACATTCAACATGTCCGGTGCTGTGGTCTAAACCACTGAGCCTCTTGGGCTTGCGTATCAGATGGTCGGCAGTTCTAATCCTTGTGACGGGGTGAGCTCCCGTTGCTCTGTCCCAGCTCTTGCCAATTTAGCAGTTCGAAAGCATGCCAGAGCTTGTTGTTTGTGGGAAGCAACTCAGGTAAGGATTCAAGTACTTTTAAAAAAACTCATTGGATTTTCCACTTGTGATTCATGTCCAGCTTCCTGTAATACTGCGTATGTAATGTGGGATAATATGTGTACTGCAATATATAAAAATGGGGAAGTGTGTTGTACACATGGCATAAAAGCTATGAAAATGGGTCAGGCTCCTGGTGGCTCATGCTCATTCATCCTCTAGACATGGTTTTCTGGCACAACAGTTTCACTTGATGAAAGATCGTCACTCAGCAAGTTATGTAAGAACGGCTGCGTTTTTAAAATTCAATCAAGCAGTTCAATTGACTTAATAATAAGACTATTTTCAAGGAACACCACCTTTTAGCAAGCAACATTGTGACAGACAATTGTGAAATAGTAAAAGCAGCCATTTTTATTTGCTAATAAATATTTCTAGATATTTGAATGTATTGACCTGTCAGCAAATGTTTTCCAGATCTCTTCCTACTGAGTTTTCAGCAGCTATCTGGATGCAACCCCAGTTACTTTGAAGCAACTGTTTTGAGTAGGCTTGTAGATCAGTGTTTCCCAACCTTGGGGCGCCAGATGTTTTTGGACTACAACTCCCATCAGCCCTAGCTAGCAAGACCAGTCAGTGGTCAGAGATGATGGGAACTGTAATCCGAAAACAGCTGGAGACCCAAGGCTGGGAAACACTGCTGTAGATAAAAAAAGAAGGGCTTGCATACACCGCATTAAGTCTACTTCACACTTCTGTCAACCTTTAGACTGAGAATAGGCAGCTACCCAGAGAGCAGTATGTTATAAGGTGGCATAAATAAATAAAGCCGATGCCAGGAGTAAGCATTTTGATGGCACCTTTTCATAGATGCTCTACGAATGTATTGCAGTAATTGGTACAAAAGTCCTTTAGTTAAATTAGGCTAATCTATCCCCATATTACAGATGGGTGTGGGAGGTGTTAGCAAATAATAATGTGCCTAAAACTACCCAGTCATTTCATGACTGAGCTGAAATATGAACCGGCACTGGTATAACTTATGCAGGTATAAGCTACCCTGGCACTCTGTAGTTAAGAGGGCTCCTTTAAAGCACATTTTCCCAACAAAGAATTCTGGGCGCTGTAGTTTATCCTTTACAGAGTTACAATTCCCTGCAGCCCAGAATTCTTTGAGGGAGAAAATGTCATGTGATTGATTATGCGGGGAAGGGCTTTCCTGGGCCTCCCCAATATTTTATGCAAGTTGGCACCCCTTGAGCATCTGCCTTGCATGCACACTCCCAGGTTCAAAACCCGATGTTTCCAGGTAGGGCTGGGAAAAGCACTTGTGTGAAACCTTGGGGAGCTTCTGCCAGCCACTCTAGACAGCGTTGAGCTAAGTGGACCAATGGTTTGACTCAGTATAAGGGAGCTTCCTATGACTGGGTGGGGGAGAGGCACTGTGGTGAGCCTGTGTGTGTGCGTCGTATGTCTAACCATTCCTCCCTCTGCCATTTCCCCAGTCTAAATGGCTCCTTCTATAGTTGATAACCATACAGGTACCATACCCCTCTCCTAGTGCCAATTGTCTCAGTTCAGCTCAGCTCAGTGATACTCCACCATGGCTGTTTCTGAAAGAAATCTAAAGAGATCTCATTGAACTTCAGCGTCCCATCTAGTCTCAGCAGCCCATTTGCCATGTGGAGGAGATTAAAAGCCTGCTCCCTTCAATGTGCTCTATGGGCCCAAAGTACCATGTAAGTGCTAATGATGGTGATGACAAATTTGGGACATATTATGGTCAGAGGCAGTAATGCTGCAGACCACAGCAGAGATTGCTCATGTGCTCGGGTCCTGCATGAAGGTTTCCCAGAGGCATCTGGTTGGCTACTGTGAGAGCAGGATGCTGTAACAGCTGGGCCATTGGCCTGATTCTGCAGCCTCTTATTATGTCACCACAGATAACCTTACATATGAATAAATGTAAATGATGATAGGATAGCAACCTGGTTTCAGATGTCTGCAGGGAGAATGGTGGCCGCTGATTCTCACCTTTTGAAGGTAAAACTAAATGTTCTACATGCTACTGGCTTTGCTCCAGATGCCAAATGCAGAGGGCACTTGGAGTCATCGTGTTGCCTCTTTTCATCCATCTTTACGTTAATTTGGAACATTTCACCGAGAGCACAGATGCTTATCACAAAGGAGATATAATTTAAAGCAAATGTGCAGAACATATACGTGAATTAATACATCCAAGGAACAGTAGAGCACAAAGGGAAATATTAATTCTACTATAGAAGCTTCAGAGTCAGGTTAATGTCTGTTTCCAGAAGAGCTTAGGAACCTGTGGCCCTCCAGATGGACTACAGCTCCCATCATTCTCTAGACCACTGACTGGGGTTGATGGGAGATGGAGTTCAACAGCATCTGGGAGGCCACATGTTCTTCAGCACTGCTTGAAAAGAAATCTGGTCCATTGAGGCCAATGCCACCATTATGGTTGGCAAACCCTTTCTCTTTAACAACTACATGCCTTGGATGAATTCAATAGACACGGTTTTTTCCCAACACTGAAGCTCTACCATGGAGAAAGTTGTGTTTGTTGCATTTCCTTCGGTCATGCAACTCCGAGTGTGCAAGGATTACAATGGTCGATTCCTTTCTAGGCAAGTCCCTGTGCCTCTCACAGCCAGAAAATGGGCAACAATCATAAGGATATTTTACCTTGTTCTACTTGGAAGCCCTTCACTTCAAACTCAGTAATGAAGCTAATTCAGGATAAGGTGTCTTTATGACTGCAGCTTAATTGTGGTGATTAGAAAATGCAGCGCTAGGAAGAGGGTGAGTGAAGCAGGACACAGAATGTATTTGCTCTATAATTGAGTGTACTTCGGAAAGGAAATTGTTACGAGGTTATTGACTAAGGTTCAGATAACCCAATAAAAAAGATTCAATATTGAATAACAACGATCTGACATTATGTTATCTGTTGCATCACACATTAATTTGTCTTTTGGATCCCCGGGGCCAGACTTCATGGAGCCCATTATTTGTAACTCCAACTAGTGTCAACAAGCAGCAGTAACCCAACTAATCTGCCTGTTAGTGACAGGTGACTTTGCTTAATAATGCCTTAACAATTGTCATAATGTCCTTTTGGGGTTGAAGGCCTAGTTCAAACATTAGCTAATTAATCACCACAGCATTTGCCTCAAGTATTATTGCCGCTCACCGCAGAGATGGCAAACAAGTGTGAATAGGCTTGTCATAGTGATAGAGGAAATTGAGATGGGGATGACCACATTATGCACAGATTTTTTCCAATGGGGCTGCTCTGAGGGCCATAACTACACTGCCGTCTTTGGTGCTTCTCTTTCTACAGCGTGGGCCTTCATGTTCAGATGGCTTCTCTAAATGGCGCAGTTCTTGCTTACAATGCCCTGCTCTTTGGTTGTTTGTTCTTTCCAGTGAGAATAATTTCCATGTTGTGTATTCCAGTTTGACCCGCACACTAGTGTATATGAAACCTCATGAGGGCAATACTCTGTTAGAACTACCCCCTTCCCTGCATGGAGGACTCCAGAACTCAACTCATCCCTTAGGTCAGCAAGACCATCTTCTTGGGCAGCAGCAAATCACGATTCTAAGAAACTCAAGTTGAGTTTCTTCTAAATTGTATGTTGATGAGACAACGGCTCCATTTGTTTTGAGTAGGTGGAACAATCCACTAGCCAGTTCCAGAGGATTATGAAATGCTGTCTCAGCGTTCCAAATGTGGCTGAGATTTGTGGAAGCTTATTTATGTGTGTTTGGATGGTTTCATGGTTTTAATGATGCTGATATTTTGATCTTCTTTATTGAAATGTCCGTACAGTGCCTTTGGAACCTTGGTTGAAAACCAACACATGGAAGGGGGTGGTTGACACCATGGATGAAATGGAGAGGCCCCGCAACTCAGTGGTACATTGGATATTTTTGCATGCCGAAAGTCCCAGGTTCAACCCCTGGTAAAGGATAAAGGTAAAGGACCCCAGTCAAAGGCGACTATGGGGTTGTGGCGCTCATCTCACTTTCAGGCCGAGGGAGCCGGCGTGTGTCCACAGACAGCTTTCTGGGTCAAGTGGCCAGCATGACTAAATCGCTTCTGGTGCAACGGAACACCGTGACGGAAACAGAGTGTATGGAAATGCCGTTTACTTTCCCGTCACAGCGGTACCTATTTATCTACTTGCACTTTGACGTGCTTTCGAACTGCTAGGTTGGCAGGAGCTGGGACAGAGCAACGGGAGCTCACCCCATTGCAGGGATTCAAACTGCTGACTTTCTGATCAGCAAGCCTAAGAGGCTCAGTGATTTAGACCACAGCAGCACTCGTGTCCCTGGTACTTCCAGTTAAAAGGGGTGTTTGCACTGACTGGCAGTGGCTCTCTAAGATTTCAGAAAGTGTTCTCTCCCAGCTCTACCTGGGGATGTTGAGGATTGAATGTGGGACCTTCTGGATGGAAATCAGATGACCTTCTGGTAGTATATGGTAGGGTGGTGCTCACCTGACCTCATTACCCATGCTACTGCAGTGTACGGGGATAGAGAATTGGGAGGTGGTGGTGAAGTTGGCATGATACAAATGCACCAGTGGAAGTGCCGGATTGGTTCTACCAGTGCATGGACCTCACTGCTTCTCACACTCTCCCTCCTGGTATGCAGCACCACCGTGCCATCCCACCATATTCTACTGGGCCCTCCCCATAAGTGAAGCTGGCAGGTGATGGGAACCTGGTGAGCATGAACCTGAGAACCTGGTGAGCTTGTACCAGACAAACTAGGCAATACTTGTGTACCAACTGACTTGGTGCAAGGCAGTGTCCTCTGTTCTCCAGGGAGGTGGTTGCAGACTCTTGTTTTCTTTTTTTGCAGAAGCCATTAGTCTCCACTGGCACCTTTTAATGCCCTTGCTCTCACTTGCCCTCTCCATCCCTACCTCTACTGTCTGTCCCTGGCAGATTTATCCCACGAGACTTCATGGTTTCCATTTCCTAGAGCCCTCCAGATGTTGCTGAACCACAACACTCATCAGTCCCAGCGAGCATAGCCAATGGCCAGGGGTGATGGGAGTTGGAGTTGAGCAACATCTGGAGGGTCAAAAGTCCTAGAGGGATATTACCCCAGAACTACAGGCACTTAAATTCAGGATGGGTGGGTGTTGAACTTGAGCTGCCTGGGACCTGATTTTTGTGGGTTATAAATAATCAGAGCCCCATAACTTATAATTGTGCTATACCCTTTGCTACTGCTGTTACCTGTTCAAGACTCAGCTGCTTTTATATATCATCTTGAAAAAATACATGTAGTAATGGTTTCTAAATTGTTTAACGAATTTATTTATCACCAGGTTTATGCCAGCAATTATTCCTCCTAAGCCATTTGTTTGTTTATCCGTCTCAAATTTGCATGTTGTTACCAGAGAATGACTAAGGAGCAAATTATATAAAGATTATTGCATATATGGAATTTAAAAGATGACTCATCTAAATCAGCACTATACTGTATTTGTGGTCTTGGGTGTCTCGGTGAAAGCCCTGCAATTGTTGAGACTGAAGAGTCTATAGAATGCCAGCCATTGAAATCCTAAGTAAAAACATGGCACTAGACAGAGAAGTTTCATTTAATTGAGAATATGGAGTGAACATTTAAATAGACATCTGCAGCTGAATGGCAGCCATATTACACTTGAAGGTTTACGCTTAAACCACTGCTTAATAGCATTCTTCTCTTAACAATTGCTGGCATGACAGCTGAGTGCTCGAAACCTTTTAATGGGGCATCTTTGTGCTTCTACAATAAGCAAAAGGCCTTGCTGGTTTGAATGCTGGATAAATTGATATACAGACTCGTTTTTATCACTTTGGAAGCCCTGTCTTCACATTTACTCAGAAGTAAGTCCCACCAAGGTCAGAATGATATTTGCTTCAGCAAATATGTTTTCGAACCTCGGCTTGCCAAGACAATGGGAAATGTGGCTACTTGCAGGGCAGAATAAGCAGGCAGGAATGAGGAAAGTTTATGCCCTTTTTATATAGCTACTAATTCTTTCCTTCACCTGTTCCATCTCAGCTCCTGCCCACACCACTAATACATAGATTTTCATGCGCATTTTACCCCAGTATATTCATTTTTTGCACATATTACTTGGCTGGATGGGATTTTCGACAACAACAGCAACCAGGTGAAGGGAATGGTTTTCAGCACCCCCCCTCCATCTCTTGTTTCTATGCTGATTAAATTGAAGGTATTTTGTGGCTGCTTTTCATGTGAAATCAAAACCTCACCAGGAGGTTGTCAATGTGAGTTTGTCTTGTTTGACCACTAGTTTTTAGGAAAATAACAAAGTTTTCAAGTGGCAAGATCCGGAGACTTTTAACGGTACATTTTTTAAATTTTATTTCTGCAGGGTGTTAAGGCTTTTTGGGTCCGGGAAGCCCATCCGTACATAAAACACTACATGACAGTTCCCCTGGGATACTGCATAAGACAAAGCAAGGGACCTCTGGAGCCTGACCAGCTCTGAGTTGATCCATTTGTGTGACAAAATCCTTTCTTGGCTTGCTTTCAGGAGAAAAAAAGTGGTCCCTAGCAGTATGGAAACTGGCCGTCCCAGGTGTAAAGAATTGTGTGTCAAGGTGAGAGGATGGGACATAGTAAGATGAATTCTGTTGGATCAACTTCACTTATTTTGTTCCATTAAGAATGGATATGCCCATATTTGTGTCTGAATCTCTCCTTATAGATCAGATTTTCCCAAACCTGACCACTGGTGCTGCTAGGAGTTTGCAGTCCAAAAACAGCTGGAGACCCAAGTTTGGGAAACCCTGTTATAGATCATAGCAACAAACCTCTTAGGTGGGCCAGCATATTATGAGGGTGGGGGATGAGAGACAATGACTTGTGCCAGGCTACCGGTGAGTTCAAGGCTGCAGTGGGATTTGAACCAGGGCTTCCCAGACCCAGCAAACACTTTTGGAAAAGACCTTGTGATTAATGAAGCTGGCTTTTCAAGGCATTCAGAACCCAAAGCAAAACCCGCTGCTCTTGAATGCGACTCCTCCAGCTCTGCCCTTTTACTTACTGGTGTAGCAGCTGGAAAGGCATGCAAAAAATAAATAAATTGCAGAATGGATTCAGGAAGAGACAAGAGGGTGCAACTGAGGATCATCAATTTTAACGGCGTCTCTCATTCTCTCTCTCCTTGTTAAAGGGGTGTGAATCAGCTTACCTGTAAACTTTAATAACTTGGAAGATGACCTCAGTCTTCATAAGTGCTTGTTAAAGGATTTTCTCAAAAGGACCAGTAACACCTGCAGGCTCATTTATCACCTACTGGTTATCCCACCTACACATCGAAGAATGATGCCTGAAATAATGTTTAGACAATAAGCTATGTGAAATATGATCATATAAAAGGTATGGTGCTGGTGGAATCCTGTCTAGTGAGGCTTCTGCCTAAAACAACAATCCTTTATAGAGTTCCCGCTCCTCTTGGATCACAGAGTTGGAAGGGGCTCTGAGAATAATCTAAGTCCAACCCCCTGCAATGCAGGAATATGCAGCTGCCCCATACGGGGATCGAACCTGCAATCTTGGCGTTATCAGCACCACACTCTAACCAACTGAGCTATTGTGTGCAATGGTGAAAACAGGTGATGTGACATGATAAGCTGATGATGTGGAGCAGGAATGGAGAAATGCACTATGTGCTGATGTGATGTCCCATGTTTTCACTGAGCCACAAGGGAAAGGAGGAGCACTTGACTCTGAGCTGTTATTTTTAGTGGCAGCTCCGTGATTTGGGCAATGCCTTATGTCAAGGGTGGAGAATCCTTTTCAACCGGAGGGCCACATTCTCTTCTTGGCAACCTTTGTGTTGGGTGGAGTTACATGCTAAAAGTGGGTGGGGTGAGAGGTAAAAGTGTGTGTGTGTGGGGGGGGGGATGTACATTAATGCTACCTTTCCACACTGGGCTGGTTTCTACATACACTCACAAATCTCTTTGTATCCATCAAGACAAGCAAGAGGCATAATCAGAATTCAGTGACACATCCCTGCTGGTGTCATGTGAAATTAAGATATATTTTTTTTGCTCCAATATGCATCACTTTACACTTGTTTACATTGAATTTCATTATACTACCCCCTCACTCAGTTTGGAGAGGACCTTTTGGAGCTCATTGCAAGCTTTTTTTGTTTTGTTTTAACAGCCCTGAACAATTTAGTGTCATCAAGAAATCTGGCCAACTCACTGCTCACTCCTAACTCTAGAAAATTTATGAACAGGTTAAAATGTACAGGTCCCAATACCAATCCTTGGAGAACTCCACTTTCTACTTCTCTCCATTCAGAGAACTGTCCATTTATTCCTACTCTTTGCTTCCTGAAATTTAACCAAATCCTGATCCACAAGAGGCCATCTCCTCTTATTCCTTGACTGCTAAGCTTACTCAGGAATCTTTGGTGAGGGACTTTCTCAAAAGCTTTTTGAAAGTCCAAGTACACTATGTCAACAAGGTCACCTCTATTTATATTTCTTGTTGACACTCTCAAAGAATTCTAATACTTGTGTGAGACAGGACTTTCCCTTGCAGAAGGGAAAGGTTTTGATCTTCTAGTTTATCTTTGACAATACTTTCCTTCAGTTTTCTAGGGACAGACATGAAGCTAACAGACCTGTAAAATTTGTGTTACATTGGCTACTTTCCAGTCCTCAGGCATGGAGGCTGATCTGAGGGATAAGTTACATACTTTCTCGTAAAGGATTTGTTTTTGCCCTGTACTAAGGGCTATTCTGAAATCTCAGACAGCTGATGTGGGCTGGATGCACAAACATTCTGACTTGGTTTAAGGCAGCTTCCTATGCGCCTATCTCCTTAAAGGTTGGCCGTGCATATATTGTGGTGACATATGAAAGTCTATGAGCCTCAGAAGATCAGCGCTGAAAGTAAGCATCAGGTGGATCATTCATGGAGCACTTTAATGGGATTCTTTTACAGTGGAAGATGCCCTGAAAGTACTTGAAGACACCTCCATTGAGGTTCAACATGAATGAGAAATGCTCCAAGAGTTCAAGGGAAGCTGTGAGAGAAGTCTTCATGCGTTTCCTCTCTCTGTTGCATCCAAGTCATATCCGGAAACGACTGATGTCCAGTCCTAGGGCAGCTGAATCACTGCAGGGATTGGAGCCAAATCTGTGCTCTGCTTGGACCATAATTGGCAGGTTGTGTAGCCTCTTAGGGTGGTCATATGTCCTACTTCCCAGATTACAGTTTTCTATTTGAACAAATCCTTTATTTGAGGGCTGCCAACCCAAATCTGGTTTAAAGATCAGGAGCCACTAAAAAGGGAGAGTAGGGGCATTGAAGTTGCCCATACACTGTTAGCTCAGAAGACTAAGCCACCATGGGAGTCAGCTGGTTAGCCTTCCCCACTATGTGTGTGATGCAGATGCTCTTTTTCAGCAATCTGTAACTGACCAGCCTAGAGCTACCTGGTTAGAGCAGGATTAGGGAATCTGTGGCTATGATGGTTGAGCAAGACTGGCGGAAGCTGGAGTCCAACAACATCTGGAATTCCTCAGTTGGTAGAGCACAAAGCTCTTGAGTTCAGGGTCATGAGTTTGACCCCCACTTTGGGCAAAAGATTCCCGCATTGCAGGAGGTTGGACTAGATGACCTTACCATTGTGTGTATGGTATCTGGAGGGCCACAGGTTTCCCGACTCTTGTAGATTAGAACTGGGCCATCACATTATAAGGGGGATCTACAGTGGTCCTTGAGCTGCTCTGCTCTATGTTGTCCTGTTCTTCACATTCTGCTTTATTAAGCAGAAAGGTGATGCAATGATAAAGCTGTTCTTGCTTTTATCTATTCGAGAAGCATTTTAGATAGATGGAGATACACAAGTACAAATGACAAAGTGCAAAATGCCAAAAATGAAGGTCTACCCTTAAAAGGAAGCAAACATCCTTGTGAAATGTCTAAATCCAAAGAGCAGATTACATACATGCGATAGTGTAATGTATGCATTATCAAGTAATTATGTGGCATGTGGCCCCTTTAAAAGAAAGAGATCTGATCCAGGAGATCAGCTCCTGCAAAGTTGACTCAGAGGTGCAGCTTGGCTGGAGAAGAAGTTATCATTGTGTAGCAATGTCCCTCCCTCCCCAGGAAATAAAAACACAGGACACGGTGAATAGATTTAAGTGGGCGAAAAGGCCACAACTTTATTGGTTTCGGATGTTGAGTGGTATTGGCTTAGGCATTGGAACCTAACCGACTATATCCGACTGTAACCCGTGTGTTACAGTCTGGGAGAAATTAACCACCAGAAAGGAGCCCAGTGATGTAAATCTACTGAGACACCTCCTGTGGCCACTGTTGGGGGGTGCCATCAGGCCCTGACCTCCGTAGGCCCAGGACAAAGCAACCGCCCCCGGAACCCCTTTAACGGGGTTAAATCTCCAAATTGCGGGCAGAGGATGACGCAATCTGCCCCCCCATTTCTCTTATGCAAATTTCCAATGCCTAACCGCCAATCGAGCCCCAAACGCGTTCCCGCCCCGTCCCGGTTTAAATGGACGGAAGCCCCGCCCCGGCTGACCCGATTGGCCAGCCTGCTTATGACGTGGCGGGAATTCCCCCCTCGCGAGAGGGCTGAATCTCAGCCCCCATCACGAGAGTTCTGTCGGGCCAAGCCCACAACCCCACCTCCGTGTTAGCGGAAGTGGTTTTACTCCTCTCTGCATGTTTTGTTCCACCATGAACTCAGCTCGTTGTGAGTTTCTACATCAACAACAGAAGACAATACACATTGTCATAATATTGTCTTGTTTCCTTTCCAGATGCCCCACAGCCAGTGAGATTGACTGCAAAAAGATTCTATGAAAGCAAAGAATCACAAACATTGGGTCCGTAGCCAGAAAGGCGATGTAATGAAAACTAGTGCAAAGAAAGACGTCTTTCCTTGATAAAGTACTGAATGATGCTCTTGTCTAGTGGATGCTGCAGACTGCTAGGGCTGGCCCATCAGTCAGGCTTATTAGATTGTCTTGAGGTTTATCCAAGGCTAAATTAACCCCAAAGCAAAAAATGGATGATGTGGTGTCTCTCTCAACTCAGCAATTAGATGGCTTTAAACACCAACAACACAAGGCAAATAGCTGTATAATTAAGTAGTTACTGAGCTGTGGTCTTGACTGCAAAGTGTGTCTTGAAGCTTTCACTCACTCTGACCAGACATGGCTACAGATTCATCAAAGCTGCAGTATGATAAAACAAAAACAACCCCTCTATATAAATTAACTGGGAATATGTCTGACAACTCTACTCTTATCTTCAGCTTCCTCTCTTGGGGCATGCCCCATTCACTTCCATAGGATTTGCTTTTAGACCAGGCTGTTTAAATAATCAACGCCTCACCTTCATTTCTCCTAGATGTGTTGCAGTCACTGTGGTTGGGCCTTGAGACTAGCTGGCAACAACAATTAAACATGAATCATCTTTCAAAGAAAACATTTTCTACCTGGTAGATAAATTCTGCGAAGAGTTCAATTATCTTGTTGCAACAAGGAAACAAACAAACAGCGCGATCATTTTTAATAAGCAGGAAGGTGGCCTGTTGTTAAATCTAATGGTGCGATGGCACCTAAGGTGTTTAGAGTCAAAGGGTTTGGTTTTAAGCATCCATCTGTATGATGCTTCCATGCATTGATTGGGAAATGTCCCCACTTTCCCCATGCCTTGCCTCCACTGTGAACCTGGGTGTGCAAGTTGTGTGGCTGAGGCTGATCTCGCAACATTCTTGTATGTGGTATGGACTTTCGGAGGTTAAAATTATCATTGTTACTCTCCCCTCCACACACACTGACTCACTCACTTATGAACAGGGCCAGCCTGAGACAGTTGCTTTAGGCGACAGACTGGAGACAGCTGGGAGGGGCAGCAGATTCAGGCCCCAAGGTGCGTGCTGCTCACCACCTCCTCTCCTTGTCACCCTCCTCCTGCTATGCTGCTTCCTCCTGCTGCCTGCTTTTCTCCAGACTCCATTTTTGATTCCTTGTGGCCTTTGGTGCAGCTAGTTTTCCCCAGACTGCCTCCAATTACCTCAGGCAGTGGTGGTGGGTGATGGCAGGAGGCCGCCGTTTTCTGTTTTGTCCCAAGCGGCAAAATGACAATTGCAGGCTCTCCCAAAGAGTGTGTACGGTGCTTTATAGAGCAATAGCAAGGGAACAGATCTCTGCACCAAGAGGCTTATTGTCAAAGCCTCTTGGCATAGAACTTCTCCTTATTTGACACAGGAGAGCTGAAAGAGGGAGAGGGAGAAGATGGAGATGAAGTTAGACAAGAGAAGAAAATAGCATAGTTTATACACCGCAGGTCTGCAACATGATGCTTGTGGGTGCCATGACACACTTAAGGGTTTTCTCTCATGCCCATAAACCACAAGGCACCCCTTACTTGGTGACTCTTTGGTCATGAGGCGGCAAAAGTGTTGCCTTTTGCCTTTGTAAAGTATATAGAGCTGAAGGAGGAAGTTCAAAATGTGATGCTCTTTACCCAATAAACAATAAAAACTTGATCAGAACAGGAAAGCATATTTAACTAAAATATATAATAAAGCAATCCAGTTAAAAAGCTGTTAAAAGAACCCACAGTTACTACTGCAATGCGCACTTTGTGGGGCTACCTTTGAAGGTGACTCAGAAACTACAACTAATCCAGAACGCAGTAGCTAGACTGGTGACTGGGAATGGCCACCGGGACCATATAACACAGGCACCCCCAAACTTCGGCCCTCCAGATGTTTTGGACTACAATTCCCATCATCCCTGACCACTGGTCCTCTTAGCTAGGGATCATGGCAGTTGTAGGCCAAAACATCTGGAGGGCCGCAGTTTGGGGATGCCTGATATAACACAAGACCTAAAGGATCTTCATTGGCTCCCAGTACGTTTCCAAGCACAATTCAAAGTGTTGGTGCTGATCTTTAAATCCCTAAATGGCCTCGTTCCAGTATACCTGAAGGAGCGTCTCCACCCCCATCATTCAGGCTGGACATTGAGGCCCACTTCTAAGGGTCTTCTGGCAGTTCCCTCACTGTGAGAAGTGACAGGGAACCAGGCACAGGGCTTTCTCGGTGGTGGTGCCCTCCCTGTGGAATGCCCTACCTAGAGTTCCCCATCCCTGTCCTTGAATATAAGCTATAAACAGGTCAGGCTAATACATCTCCTAATATGAGACCATGAAGATGGTTAGTTCAGAGGAGTTCAGATACAATCAATTTCGCCAAATATGTCTATGAAAAGATTTCTCCTAGATCCTGAAAAAACCAAAGGAGTCACGGGAGCAACACAACAACAAGAAGTCTGCTTCTATTCAGGAGGGGAGTTTTTCTGAGCCCGCTGATGCTAATCTAATGGTTCCCCTTGAATTTTAGCAGCTTTCTGGCTAGGGCTGTAGCTCTTAACAGCGAGAAGTTCAACATTGCTTTATGCTGGCTCGAGTGGTTCACTTTTGTCTCAAGTTGTTTTGTTGTGAGTTTTGCCACCGCCAGCCTCCTTCCAACCTTCTGCACTGTGAGAGTAGCTAGGGATGGCCGCCTTAATTTCAGCCATCTGCTCTTTTCATTAGGGTAACAGGGAGGCAGTCGAGAAAAATACCCTTTTCAGAAGGTTGTCTTAGGCTGTGTCTATTTTCTATCAATATGTCAAAACAGACTGATATTTGGGGGCTGGGGGAAGAATAATGTCAAAAAGTAACCAAGCAGATTGCTAGGCTTTATTGTATCAAAAGTGGGTTACAATGAGAAAAATAGATGTGAGGTTGAAGGCTTGAACAAGATACAGTATCTAGGAGGGAAAGGCCTGTGTGTTAGTATCGATCTATCTTCCATTACGAGTCACTTCTTATAAAGCATCTCAAAGCGATTCTGCAATGCAGTAAGAACATATATTAGACATTGCTTATATAAAAACAGTTAAAATAATTTCAAATCCATGCTGAATTGGACAAAAAAACATCCCCTTATAAGACTTGTTGAAAGAGGAAAGTCTTCAACAGATGTCAAAAAGGCAGCAGAAATTGTACCTGCCCGATGTGTAACAGGATATATATGAATGGCTATCCAATGAGGCTGTGAGAAAATCATTTGTGTTTTCTGGCGATAGCTGCCAATTGTGAAACTGAGCTACTATGGTATGTAAAGGTTCGTTAAAGAAAATCTCAAGGACATTCATGATTAAAACCATGGGTAGGCAAACTAAGGCCCAGGGGCCGGATACGGCCCAATCGCTTTCTAAATCCGGCCCACGTACAGTCCAGGAATCAGCGTGTTTTTACATGAGTAGAATGTGTCCTTTTATTTAAAATGCATCTCTGGGTTTTTTGTGGGGCCTGCCTAGCCTGGTGTTTTTACATGAGTAGAATGTATGCTGTTATTTAAAATGCATCTCTGGATTATTTGTGGGGCATAGGAATTCGTTCTTTTTTCTTTTCCTTTCCAAAATATAGTGCAGCCCACCACAAGGTCTGAGGGATAGTGGACTGGCCCCCTGCAGAAAAGGTTTGCTGACCCCTGATTAAAACAGTTAACTGGGCATTTAAAGCAATTAAATTTTAACAACCAGTAGGAAAAACATAACAAGCAAAATAGCATTAAATCAAGAATCAACTCAAACATTTTAACCATGGTAAGTTGAGAAAGCTTTCTCAAACAGAGAAGTTGCAAGAAACCCCTTTGAATCCTATTACTGTAGTCAATATTCAGAACATTATAACTTGGTTTACTCTTTAGTTATAGCCAGGCTATCACTATGCGGTGTGTGAGGCCCAGAGCAAAAGGCTTTGCTACCCATCCTTTTCTACATAGTGATGGCGGCAGCCTCCCCTCCTCTCCCCAGATTAGTTGTGGTTATTGTTTTGTTGCCATTTTAGCAGTAGTGAACATGAATGTGCGAATGCAAAAGTAACTGTGGAAGAGTTTTTGGATGGTTGTAGATTGAATCATAGAATCACAGAGTTGGAAGGGACCTTGCGAATCATCTAGTTCTAGTTCAACCCCCTGCAATGCAATGGCAGAAAACTAAATGCCTGACTCGAGGGTGGTTTCACCACCAGCTTAATTAATATGCAATTCTTGCAAACATCCATTGCATGGTTTCATCCCTACTATGCCAGCATATACTCATCACATCCCAAAAGAGAACACCTACTTTTAAAAAATTCCATTGAATTTCCTACCACCCCTGGAAGCTTTCCCCATCCCTAGCTAACTTCTGGTTCTGCTTTGTAGTTCTTTGGCAATGCTCCCCTCCCTATAATTTTTTTTTATAAAAAAGGTTAGTTGAGGCTGTAATCATAATCCCACTTAATATTTTAAAAATAATTTTTATTTGATTTTACAGATCTAAATTTAAAATCCTGCTAATGTTTTCATCTGTTTACAGTGGTCTCCTAAATAAATTGTAATTCGTCCCTTCATTCTTTCTTGAAGTTTTTGTCTTGCAGTTTTTTACTTACTCGGTGGAAGTACCTGAAACTCAGTGGGACTTACTTCTGAGTAGATGTACGTATGGCTGCATGTTTGTAAAAATAATAGAGGCATAATAGTAGAGGTAAAGGGACCCCTGACCTTTAGGTCCAGTCGTGACCGACTCTGGGGTTGCGCGCTCATTTCGCATTATTGGTCGAGGGAGCCGGTGTACAGCTTCCAGGTCATGTGGCCAGCATGACAAAGCCGCTTCTGGCAAACCAGAGCAGCACATGGAAACGCCGTTTACCTTCCCGCTGTAGCGGTTCCTATTTATCTACTTGCATTTTGACGTGCTTTCGAACTGCTAGGTTGGCAGGAGCTGGGACCAAGCAACGGGAGCTCACCCCGTCACAGGGATTTGAACCGCCGACCTTCTGATCAGCAAGCCCTAGGCTCAGTGGTTTAACCACAGCGCCACCTGGGTGCCTAGAGGCATAATAAGAGGCACCAAATACTTACCTAAATAGGAAGATTAAATTATATTGTAGTCCTATGGTGAGATGCCAAATGTATACCACAAAACAATGTAATTCTATCTGCCACCAAGGTCCTTTCAACAACCACAGTACTGAGGTCATAATCCTTAACTATGACTATTAACAGGACTGCCCTGCTCATGAGGTGGACTGCCTCAGCCATCATGGGCAGCAGAATGCCAAGGGCCAGGGCCCTAAGAGGTGCCCCGCCCACCTGCCACGTTCGGGGTCATGCACCTGTGGCTTCCAGTGAGATATCATAAGACCTCATGGATTTCTTGCAAGAGCTCACTGGAAGCCGCCACCACACAACTCCAGTAAGCAAGGCTTCAGAGAGGGCGGTGGGGAATGGGTGGGGAGACATCTTCCCCAGTGTGGTGTACTGGTTAAGAGCGGTAGACTCATAATCTGGGGAACCAGGTTCACATCTCCGCTCCTCCACATACAGCTGCTGGGTGACCTTGGGCTAGTCACACTTCTCTGAAGTCTCTCAGCCCCACCCACCTGACAGAGTGTTTGTTGTGGGGGAGGAAGGGAAAGGAGAATGTTAGCCGCTTTGAGACTCCTTAGGGTAGTGATAAAGTGGGATATCAAATCCAAACTCCTCCTCCTCCTCCTCCTCCTCCTCCTCCTCCTCCTCCTCCTCCTCTTGTTCTTTTGCCTCAGGTGTCAAAATGGGATGTACGGTAGGTAAGATGGTGCCTTGTTAATGGTAGTGAGAGGAATGAATCCCGTATAATGGGATGGTGGTGGTGGGAACAGCTCCGTTCTAAAAGCTTCATAATAAGAACTGAGGAATCTGCAGCAAGTGGGCGGTAATTGGAGTGAATGTGGAAAATAATAATAATAAAATAACATGACATACTCGATAGACAAGTTTCTACTTGACATTCTCAGGATACTTTTAGTTCTCTCAACTGCTTAGCTGGTCAAACAGTTCTGCCGTCTGTGATTACATGCCCCTCGGCAAATGACACAGCTTAGGGAACATAAACAAGGCATTGTGGTAAAAGATGTACTGATGTGACATCGTCTCAGATCTTTCAAACAACTGCTTAAAAACTGATGGAAACTATAGAAAGGCTAACCAGGAAAGAGCACAATGGCTAGCATAGTGGTTCTCATCAGCATGGCAGGAGGCGATGGCAAGTGTGGCAGGAAGATTCAAGGACAATCAAAGAAGCATTGAAACATTTCAGTGTACTATAGTATAGTATCAAAATAATTTTGTTTATTAGCAGAATATGGATAGATTTCCCCCCACCCCTCAAAATGAGAGCAAGATCATCAGACGATACTTTTCTGAATCAAGCACTGCTAGGAATTAGTTAGTTCAATGGGAAAGTTCACTTCAGGTTAAGTACGCTTCAGGTTAAGTACGGACTTCCGGAACCAATTACACTCAAACTTTGGGTTAAGTACGCTTCAGGTTGAGTACTCTGCGGACACGTCTGGAACAGATTAATCCACTTTCCATTACTTTCAATGGGAAATTTCACTTCAGGTTAAGTACGCTTCAGGTTAAATACAGACTTCTGGAACCACTTGTGTTTGTAAACCGAGGTGCCACTGTACATCAGTAGGTCTCCCGCTACTGGTTGGTTGACCCTTACTGGACCACCTGCATGGAGTCAGATAATTGTCAGTTCAATTCCAGTGCCTAAGCCAATACCACTCACATTCTGTAACCAATAAAGTTGTGGCCTTAATTCGCCCATTAACCTAACATACTGGTGTCCATGTGTTTTATTATTCAACAAATGGGGAGAGCTGGGAGCCTTGACATGCAAAGTGGTACGTGAAGAAATACTCGAGATAAAACTCCTTCCTTATCAAGTTCTTAACTGACAAGCAGTTTACAGAAGACCTTAACTTGAAGAGCCACTTAACAAAGGATGTTTCCTTCACACTGAGATAACCTCCTCATGTAGGCAAAATGTCGTATGTGAAGTGATACTCAGTCTGGTTTGAGGAACAGGAATTGCATTTTCAAAGATCTCCTTAGCATAGTTGATTAACAATCCTTGCTAACTAGAGATGCTGTTGACAGGAAAAGGTTAGATTTAGTTCAAAGTGAAAGCAGAGACTAGATTAGCATTGTTCCAGGGGCAAAGCGTCACCATCATAACCCATGTGCGTTTTAGGAGCAAGGTGGCTAAAAATCTGATATACAGTACTGCATGGACACGATCGTATTTTTCTCAAAGATACCATGTTGGACCGTCACACACATGCAAAATCCTGCTTCAATTTAGAGCGCTACAAAAATCACAGATGGTATTCCTGCTGCCATGGACTCTGGGATTCAAGTCAAGATCTGTTAGTACTAGAGGAAGGAATCCTACCTATGATGCAACAGCCCTAGACCAGCTGACGCGAAGGACCCCTCTCCAGAGCCTTTTCATTTGCATGTTTGGGTTGTCTTGCATCTGATGGAACTAGAGCTACAGTGGCTGGCCAGAACTTGTTGGATTCCAACTCCCATTTGTCCCAGCCAACATGGCCAGTGGCCAGTGATGAAGGGAGATGTTGCCCAACAGGGCCAAAGGTGTGCCAATACTGGCCTAGACCATCACTGGCCAGCCTGTTGCATGTAAAAATGGCCATAAGAATTAGTCAACAGAAATAATTTCCATGGGTGGCATGCTCTGTCTTCTAATGCTTGTCATAATCAAGTGGGGGGGGAAATCCCAATACAGCAGTGGGGGGAGAGCTTGATTTCGGACCAGCCTAAAGCACAAGCTCTCTGTATTTTCAAACTAGGGGGAAGGGATGTAGCTCAATGGTATGGCACCTGTCTTGCATGCAGAAGGCCCCAAATTCAATCCCCAGCATCTCCAGGAAGGGCTGGGAAGACTCCATTTATGAAACCCCGGAGAGCTGTTTCCATTGAGAGTGGGAGGGGCCAATGGTCTGACTCCTTATAAGGCGGCTTCCTGTCACAAACTCAAAAGCAACCTTTCCAGTTCTACAGAACTCTGTGAACTGGAAAGCTTGCTCCCAACTTTCTGATATTGGCTTGTCCCTTCACTAGAGTATTATCCTCCTGTGACTTTCTGATTTTATATATTGAATCAGCCTGGCTACCTATTGGGGTGCTAATTTGAATAAAATATTAGGGGGCCCAGGTAAGCCCCAGCCGGCATAATCGATCACCAGAAGCCGCACACCATACCATTTGAATGGCAATGCCCATTGTGAGGGACAGGCACTGTGACACCCATCAACTCGGGGGGAGTGGTTCCCTCAAATATTTTTTTGGGGTGGGCTAAAGGGACCTTGGCCCCTAGGAGTCGACTCCTATACAAATCAAGTGATAGCAATTGCGTTTAACTGCCCTACACTGTGGATCAGTTTCCTAACTGAGTCTATAGAGTGGATGCATTTTCTTACCTGGAAAGGGCAATTCTAGTTATTGTTGTTGTTCTTTAGTTGTTTAGTCATGTCTGACTCTTCGTGACCCCATGGACCAGAGCACACCAGGCACTCCTGTCTTCCACTGCCTCCAGCAGTTTGGTCAAACTCATGTTTGTATCTTCGAGAACACTGTCCAACCATCTTGTCCTCTGTCGTCCCCTTCTCCTTGTGCCCTCAATCTTTCCCAACATCAGGGTCTTTTCCAGGGCGTCATCTCTTCTCATGAGATGGCCAAAGTATTGGAGCCTCAGCTTCAGGATCTGTCCTTCCAGTGAGCACTCAGGGTTGATTTCCTTCAGAATGGATAGGTTTGATCTTCTCACAGTCCATGGGACTCTCAAGAGTCTCCTCCAGCACCATAATTCAAAAGCATCACTTCTTCAGCGATCAGCCTTGTTTATGGTCCAGCTCTCACTTCCATACATCACTACTGGGAAAACCATAGCTTTAACTATACGGACCTTTGTCGGTAAGGTGATGTCTCTGCTTTTTAAGATGCTGTCTAGGTTTGTCATTGCTTTTCTCCCAAGAAGCAGGCGTCTTTTAATTTCGTGACTGCTGTCACCATCTGCAGTGATCAAGGAGCCCAAGAAAGTAAAATCTCTCACTGCCTCCATTTCTTCCCCTTCTATTTGCTAGGAGGTGATGGGACCAGTGGCCATGATCTTGGTTTTTTTGATGTTGAGCTTCAGACCATATTTTGCACTCTCCTCTTTCACCCTCATTAAAAGGTTCTTTAATTCCTCCTCACTTTCTGCCATCAAGGTTGTGTCATCTGCATATCTGAGGTTGTTGATATTTCTTCTGGCAATCTTATTTCCGGCTTGGGATTCATCTAGTCTAGCCTTTTGCATGATGAATTCTGCATATAAGTTAAATAAGCAGGGAGGCAATATACAACCTTGTTGTACTCCTTTCCCAAGTTTGAACCAATCAGTTGTTCCATATCCAGTTCTAACGGTAGCTTCTTGTCCCACATAGAAATTTCTCAGGAGACAGATGAGGTGATCAGGCACTCCCATTTCTTTAAGAACTAGCCATAGTTTGCCGTGGCTAGTAGCACAATCCTAAATCTGAACTTACTGCTTCGGAGGAACTGATTGTATTCATGGCAATCCCACCACTGCTATACCTGCCATAAATAATTAGGCATGTGACACCTGCTTCTCTTTTTCTAAAAGTGAGACTCTTCTCGTGCCCATTATCACATGCCGCGTTATCATCACAAATGCCTTCTGTGAATTTTTGCAGTCGCAACTGCCCAGCTGTTTAGTGGATTGCCAGCCTTCCCCTTCTTTCACCGAACAGCACATTGTCTGAGATCAAAGCAAAAGTAACATAAAGAGGGGTGCGACAAAGAGAAACAGATTGCACAAAACCCCAGATGAATTCAATGCAGCAAAAAAAACGAGTTAAAGGATTCTTCATGAACATAAGAAAGAATAAAGAAGGATCATTGGGAGGCAAACCTTTGGTGCGGTCGCTTTGTTGAGACTCTGGCCTAACAGAAATGATTTTTGTTGTTACTTCTTGTACCGTAATAGTCCCACCCTGTTCCAAGTATATATAGTTGAAGAATAGATCAAAGTGAGCTCAGATATCAATGCAGAGATTATATAACATAATGCACCTTTGCTTCTGCTTTCTTTAGTGCCCGAGGTGATGCTATTGATCCGCTAGCTAGCGAAGCGGATGGTGGATGCCAGGGGATGTTGGGGAGTGGCAGAAAGGTGTTGGGAGGACAGAGCTGTGTGTATTACATCGTCTGCCCTGACCCTCTAAGCAATCCTGCTGCCCTCAGGTGTGAGGTATGCTGTCCTGTTGTCAATGTTGAATTATGAGTCAGCTGTGTAGTGGTTAAAGTGCTAGAATAGGACCTGGGAGACTAGGGTTCAAAGGCCCACTCAGTCACAGACCTCACTGGGTGACCTTGTGCCAGTCATTGTCTCTAAACCTAATCAACTTCACAGGGTGGTTGTGAGGATAAAACAGGAAAGGAGAGAACCATGTATGCAGCCTTGAGTTCTTTGGAGGAATGGTGGATTATACCGTAAATGTAATAACAGTAACAACAACAACAGCAGCAGCACTGATATTAATATAACTGAAATTACCCACTACTACTGAATAAGATGGGGTTGCCATCTTGTCCTTCTGTTTGAACACTAACACATCTTGGGCCAATAACTACTAAATCTAGTCAAACACTTGTTTCCTCTTTCAAAAGTTGTATATATTGCACAATAACAAAATTCAGGATGGGGTGGAAACCCCTAATAATGATGCAGATAAAAAAAACCAAAGGAATTATTTAGAAGTAATTCCATTGGGTGGTGACATTTACCGCAGACTAGATTTTTGTATTCAATTCTTTGCACATTTTACTTGAAGGTATATTCACTGATATCTGTAGGGTTAGATTATAATCTTATTTTGAATCAGGCACAAGAGAAATTCATGTGTAAATCATTTTGGTGATTTTTTTTAAAAATAATATTATTCCTTGGTTGGATACCATTTAAGTTCAAGAATGAGTCTGCTGTCAGTAAGCTTTTTCCATCCATGTGCTATTTATAAAAAAGCACAGCAAAAACCCAGCTGTTTTAAATTATATATCTGTATCTATATCTATATCTAGTTATATAGTAAACCAGGAATATGGAAGCAAAATATAGAATGAGAGGCAGCTCACAACACTTTCTTTTGGCATGGTTTTAGTGTTAGTTTTTAAGATTTAAAAGGTGGAGAAAGAAAAGCTAATGAAACACGCTTAACAATTTCGTTTTATCAGTTTAACAGATCATGATTTCACAACCATGCTGATGGTTCTAAGTGGAGCAACAGCCATATCTGCATCTGGGAAAGCAAAGAACATGTAACACTGAACGTGGTTGGCGATGATTACTTTTGCTCAAGGTTACTGGTGCAACGAGTTGAGCATTTAAATGGCTACCAGTGCCATATAATTCCGGGTCATCAGTCTCAAATCAGAAAGCTGCTCTGTTGAATAAGAGATATATCTTATAGTCCAATGCCTACTGAATCAACATGATCCAGAGAAATCCTGCCAGAAGGGGATGGAAGGAAGGTGAATTGTATGGAATGAGTCAGCTATGGATATGTCTGAAACCAAAATGAGGAAGTGACAACCATCTGGCAGGAAGATGTCTTGAACTCTGATCTTCCACTGTCCACCCCACCCCATAATCTCTGCAACCCTGCATTCATATCCTTGAACTGGGGGGGTGAAGTAGGCATTACCAGAAAAAGACATTTCCCAGCATTTTGGCAAGGTGGGCTAGGTTTTTCCAAAAAGGGTTTCCCCCCCAAGGTGTCTTGAATTCTAATCCTGATAGGAACATTCATATTGCCATGCACTGAGTGTTGCACCACCTCACTTCTCAGTGTTGACATCTTGCCTGAGTGTATCATATGTCTTTATTGAAAAGCATTGCTTGAGCTGATAGCGGGTGACATGAACATTAAATCTGCGGTGATTTCTTTGATGGCTCATTTTCACCCATGCGAGTCATCTCTTCTTGAGTCGAACTGCCAAGCAGTTATGAACATGAATGTGTAAACTAGTCTTTAATCATTTTCTGGGCGAGAATTCATTGCTAATGCAAACAGAGTCACTCA
Source organism: Zootoca vivipara (assembly GCF_965207765.1). Classification (NCBI taxonomy): domain Eukaryota; kingdom Metazoa; phylum Chordata; class Lepidosauria; order Squamata; family Lacertidae; genus Zootoca; species Zootoca vivipara. Next base: position 23,127,333 of record NC_142591.1, read on the forward strand.
AGACTTAGGACCCTATTTTCTCAATTGTATGTTTACTCTGTCATTCAAGGCCATAAGGGTTCAAATGGCAAAATACCCGGAGTTCAACAAAAAGATAATATCTTGTAGGGTCCAAGTATACAAGCTGTTGTTTGCTCGATAATCCAGAGATTGAATTTTTATTATTATTCAAAAAATCATGGTTCTTATTTGGTTGATCAGCACCTAGCGTTCCTAATGATCAGTCTTCCCTCTGGTGGCTAGGCCTCCTTGCACAGTGCTCCTGCCATCTGGAGCTCTTTTGTTCAGTACTTTGAGTTAGAAAAATGCATTTCCGTAGGAAAAATAACATTTGGTAGGGAGCTGGCGACAACAAGTTCATTGTTGCCAGAATGCATGCTGTGTGGGTGGTTCAAATGGCACTTAAACATGTTCCCTCCATGTTCCCTGAGGTATAGCAATTTTACCACCAGCAGTTGACTATCCCATCTCCTAGGCGCAGGGCAAATGGTGAGATCCTGGGTACAAACCCACCATGTAGTTGCTAGTCCGGTATATTGCCAGGAAAGAAGGTGAATAGTGACTGAACAATGGCAGTGAGAGATCTGCTGTGGAAGGGAGTCTGTTAAGGGTTATGCAAGTCCAGAAGCACCAAGCCGTGGCAGTAGGTCTCTAGCGATTCAGACAGGAGTATTTCCCAGCTGTTCCTGGTGATGACAAGGATTGAACCTGGGACTTGGAACATTCTGTGCTACAGCCCTTAGCCACGGTCCTGGAAATGACGCACACACCCTTTTGGAATGGGCCATCCAGGTGTGTACTCCTGGATACATGCACTCATTTGTATTAACTGGTTCCAGGGTACAGTCTTTGGTGATGTTGGTGATTTTAAAAGCGTATCACAAGCTGTTCAGGAGGGGTTCAGATAACCACTTCTCCTCTCTCCTTTTCACTCATGACAGTTTTATCAGGCAACTTAAATCTCTGCTTTAAGGACTAGCAGGCTGTCTAGGAGAAGTGACATTCTCCTATTCCTTTATTTTGGGGTTTTGATGTAATTTTAGTACAAACATATTTAGAAGGGACTTTCTTGTCCTTCTTGCCCTCCTTTTTATCCTTCTTCTTCTTGTCCTCCTTCTCTTTATAACAAAACAAGGAAAACACCTGTATTTCCCTCTTTCCTCCAGATTCCTTTGCCTACTCTGTGCTGCCATCTTTTTAGTCCTGTTTTCTCACATTTATACACAGTAAGGCACATGGTGCTGGAGGAGACTCTTGAGAGTCCCAGGGACTGCGAGAAGATCAAACCTATCCATCCTGAAGGAAATCAGCCCCGAGTGCTCACTGGAAGGACAGATCCTGAAGCTGAGGCTCCAATACTTTGGCCACCTCATGAGAAGAGAAGACTCCCTGGAAAAGACCCTGATGTTGGGAAAGATGGAGGGCACAAGGAGAAGGGGACGACAGAGGACGAGATGGTTGGACAGTGTTCTCGAAGCCACCAACATGAGTCTGACCAAACTGCGGGAGGCAGTGGAAGACAGGAGTGCCTGGAGTGCTCTGGTCCATGGGGTCACGAAGAGTCAGACACGACTGAACGACTAAACAACAACAAGGCACATGTATCCCTTCCACAGAACACAGAATGCAGAGAATTCACCTCCTTGACCCAAAGGCCATGTGAGGGCATAGGCCTTGCTTCCATGTGCACACAGAGCCCTGTGCATGCTAGGCTATGTCCACAATACCATTTACTCTGGCTCAAGTGTGCTCCCACTGCTGGCTTTTGAATCTGTGCACACATGGTGCTACCCATCATGCAGAGCTCTCCCATAGTTTTTTGGAAAATACCACTGTTTGATGTCTTTCCCATTAAATCAGCTTCAATTTGGAACAAAAACCTAAGCCACGTTCACTTTGCGGGTAAGCTGAAATGAGTAAACTTGAGGCAGCCATTGCACATGCATGGATGACAGCTTCGTGAATAAGAGTTGCAGGGGGTGCAGGAAAACCAAACAGGTAATGTGCAAATTCCCCCACCCCATCCCCACACACCCAGGTGCATCCAACGTGAAACACAGTGGAAGGAAACAGCTACATTGTGTTTTAAGCCACTGATTTGCATATAGCCCTAGTGCCAATCTCTTTTGGAATCATTGGCGGAGCTTCATGCTCTGGCACCGGGGGTGGGGCTGGCAGGGGCGTGGGGCGCCCAGCACAGGCGTGGGGGGGGGCAGCCACCATGGCACCCTCGGGATCGCCCCTCCCATCCTACACCCCTGATTGGAATACTCTGTGCACACAAATGGGTGTATGATGTGACCAAGCAAACCAACCATTGTGGGCTTGAACCAGTTCTGACAATGTTTGTGTGTGTGTGTGTGTGTGTGTGTGTGTGTGTGTGTGTGTGTGTGTTGTACAGAACTTCAACTTGAATGGGGAGAGTGAGCTAAGAGAAGACTGTAATCCCCCATCATTTAAAAGCACATGCTTAAATGTTAAGAATGTGGAGGAAAGTGTAAACAAACTATTTTCTTTAATGGATTCTTTTTGCCCAAGATAAACATCTGTTTTGGTGAAAATGAAAAGGAAAGCAATTATAACTTGTGCATGTGGCCTGCACATACGTTCTTCTGCAGTATCCTCCTTAAAATATTCTGAGATCTGATCCTGCCCACCCCTATTGCTCCCCTCCCCTGGTTTCCATCTGCTCGCTTATGAAACTAAATTCCACTTGTGTGCTGCTGTGCAAACATAATCACAGTTGAGTTTTTCTTTCTTTCTAATGAAGGCCTTCCTGCTTACACCTGTAGTCCCGTGTGGGTGATGAACCTCCGGGGGGGGGGGATGTTGGGTTCTCTTCTCAATGAATAGAGCTCTCAGTGAGCACCTGTCAATCTGAAATGGAAAGAATTTCTCTTTGGAAACAGCAATCCATATATAGGGATGCTTGAGTTTGTCAATTTTGATTTCTCCCAGTTTCTCATTTTTCCAGCCTCAAGTTGAGTTCTCCGCATTTCCACATCAGTTTCTGAAAGCGGTTTTTAAGCCCTCATGAGAAATCACCAACTTATCCCAATATTCACACTTTAATGCGATTTTTGCAAACAAATTTCACTGATATAAAACACATTTGTGTTATTTTTCACCAATATACAGTATGCATTCTTAGGTATTTTATATGCATTTTTAGTATATGCATTTTTATAGACATTAATTGGCTGGAGAACAGCACTGTAAAATTCAAAGATGTGTGAATTTCAAAGGATTGCTTTCTATTGCATATTGCTTTGGAAAGTGCGAAATTTCTGGTTCTACCATTGGGCAAAATGAGTTGACTGCCTCAAGAAGCGGATTTGGGGCACCATGAAAAGTTATCAAACTTTGGTTATTTAATTGTGTTAGAATATTGAAATGATCTTTCCTTTCCTTCTTTCCTTCTTTCCTTCTGTGCTATATCTTAACTGCAGGGTTTCCATTGGAGCTTCTACTTCAGATCCCAAAATGTCTTGGGCCAGTCCTGTGAATAATGAGAGTTATAAACATCACATTCCATATTGAAACGAATTCATCACAGTCATACACATACTTGAATTTTTTTTAATCTAAGAATTGATCAAAGTGAACATTATAGAATATCAACCACCCTTTATTACAACAGCAGTTTGTTTGCTTGCCCTGGCCAAGACTCCTTGCGCATCCGTTCCACTCCACCTTTCTTCCTACACAGACAGGGCCGGCTCTAGGTCAGGTCCCGGTGGCGTGGCGCGCTAGGGCGCCGGGCCGGAAGCCAGGCAGGGCGCTGCTAGGGCGGGGGCGCCGGAGCGATCTCTGTGCCTCAGCGCCAGGGCGCCCGACCTGCTCCAGACTGCCCTGTACACAGAGCAGCCCTGCTCTCTGCCTGCCCCCCAGAGCCAGTGTGTCACACAGGGCTGGGCCTTGGCAGTGGCGGACTTTTCTCCTCCTTGCCTGCTCTCCAGCAGGTGCTATGAGCTGCCAAAGGGAGTAGACCAGCGGCAGCAGCCATGTAGAGGCCACAGGATGCTTCCTTGCAGCAGCTGCCGCCACAAAGGATAAGCGCCAGCTCATCCTCCTCCCCAAGCTTGGCAGCGACAGCACTGCTAGGGGAAATAGGGAACGGCGCTGTGGGTTAATCCACAGAGCCTAGGGCTTGCTAATCAGAAGGTCGGCGGTTCGAATCCCCGCGACGGGGTGAGCTCCCGTTGCTGGGTCCCAGCTCCTGCCAACCTAGCAGTTCGAAAGCATGCCAAAGTGCAAGTAGATAAATAGGTACTGCTCCGGCGGGAAGGTAAACGGCGTTTCCGTGTGCTGCTCTGGTTTGCCAGAAGCGGCTTTGTCATGCTGGCCACATGACCTGGAAGCTGTACGTCGGCTCCCTCGGCCAGTAAAGTGAGATGAGCACCGCAACCCCAGAGTCGGTCACGACTGGACCTAATGGTCAGGGGTCCCTTTACCCTTAAGATCAAATCAGAAGCCAGGATGGGTTTCATAATTCTGTGACTGTCCCTGGAAAATAGGGATACTGGGTGGGTATGGCTTAAGCACATAGCAGGCAGCTACATCTCTCTCTCTCTCTCTCTCTCTCTCCCTCTCCCTCCCCCCCCTCTCTCTCAGATTAACAGGGTCAGGGGAGCCGATCCTCACTGCAAAAGTGATGGGCAAGAAGAGGGAAGCTTTTCTCTTCACTCTCCCACTGAGTCTCAGGGTAAAGGGCCCCATTAATGCCAGTGGTGATGCATGCCACCTCCTAGCTACATGTGAGGTTGCGGCCGCAATCCGATTCTCACGTTCTGCACCCTTGGGCTTCTGCACCCTTGTAATTACTTAAGGATAAACAAATGCACTCCATTAAATATGACATCTCTAAACAAAAGGGCTGTGAAATGTTCATCTCCACCAGTATAAACATTTACGTAACACTTCTTGGAATTTCAGGGTGATGCGCTAATTAAATCTGTAATGCCTCAGGCATTGCAAAATATTACGTAATACCATAGCGATACTCTGCTTGGTTGACCTGGTTTATTTAGACAGCAGGCCAAGGTACATCAGTGCTCTGTACCCTGATCAGAATTATGAATTAACGCTCTTCATTTTTCTGTATTTATAGAAAGGCAAAAATATGATAGATGATTTAGAAGCCTAATAGGGGATAACAAATCAGGTGCTACTTAAGTGATAAGCAGTGAGACAGAAGTAGAGACAATCTAGGTCACCAATGGTGGCCTTTTTACTCATTCACTTATTCATTCATTCATTCATTCAATTTATATCCCACCTTGAACTCATTTGAAGGAAATACTGTGATGAACTGAATCTACTTATGTATCTACTTATGTGTCACTGTTTATCTCTTAAGCCAGGCATAGGCAAACTCAGCTGTCCAGATGTTTTGGGACTACAACTCCCATCACCCCTAGCTAACAGGACCAGTGGTCACGGATGATGGGAATTGTAGCCCCAAAACATCTGGAGGGCCGAGTTTGCCTATGACTGTCTTAAGCTGTTCATTTTGTTATCAATTTTTAGCCTTAAAAAATTCATCTTGATCAACTGGGCTTTTAAAATGAATTGCATTTGCCATGAGAATAACAAATAAATGTACATAAACTGTTTGTTAACCACTTCCATGTGATTAACACTGTTATAGTTTGTGTTGATACTGAAAGTCATAAACTTGTCAGAGTATTAATTGTTATAATAGCACTCTATAACTTGGCATCGAGCCGGGCTTCTTCCCTGGCAAAACTATACAATTAGCCATTTATATCCTTCACTTGTAGAACAAAAAAAACCTCCAGGGGTCCTCCATTTATAAAGCCCTATACATACATTGTGCCCTTGATTTCATTAAGAAAACATGCAGCTGCTAACAGGGACCTCCTAATTTAAAAAACAAGCACAGGAATATCCCTGCTGTTTGCAGATAAGCACACACTCCTCTTTATCTCTTTGAAGTGTTCATGAGCCTCGTGACAAATTATGAAACCTATATCAGGTGATCTGAGATGGAATCTAATATCACCCGCTGTGATGTGTTGCCAGTTATCAGAACAAAGGTGATTCCTTGAAGTTTACCATTTTGCCTTTGAAAATTCCTATATACAAAGGGTGGTTGCAATTGTATTTGTGCTCTGCATTGTAACCCATATAACAAAGCATTGTTTAAGTAATGCGATGAACAAAACATTTACAGAATGTTTATTTAAACCCACAGCTGATGAGGGAAGCAATCCAATATAACTGGCAAACAAACATTTTGTGTCCTTGACCCACCCCTTTCGGTTATTAGCTTCTCTTGGGTAATGCATCAATTCCCTCCCATTATACAGGGTGTATGGGGAGTTAGGGAAGCGGTAGCACCTATTGGGAGCAGCTAGCGCTGTGGTCTAAACCACTGAACCTCTTGGGCTTGCCGATTGGAAGGTGGGCAGTTCGAATCTGCATGATGGGGTGCTATCCTAGCTTCTGCCAACCTAGCAGTTCGAAAGCATACCAGTGTGAGTAGATAAATAGTGGTGGGGAGGTAAAGGGCATTTCCATGTGCTCTGATTTCTGTCACGGTGTTCCATTGCACCAGAAGCGGTTTAGTCCTGCTGGCCACATGACCCAGAAAGCTGTCTGTGGACAAACACCGGCTCCCTTGGCCTGAAGCGAGATGAGCGCTGCAACCCCATAGTCGCCTTTGACTGGACTTAACCGTCCAGGAGTCCTTTACCTTTACCTTTAGCACCTATGGTGGGGGACACGCCGTGCTCCTTCTGGGGTAGTTTGTACACAGCTTTTAGAAGACATCTGAAGGCAGCCCTGTATCAAGAGGTTTTTAATGCTTGATGTTTTTATTATGTTTTTAGATATGTTGTAATTGTACGCCTGCTCCCTCAGCCAGTAAAGCGAGATGAGCCCACAACCCCAGAGTTGTCCATGACTGGACCTTATGGTCAGGGGTACCTTTACCTTTTTAACTGCCCAAAGTGGCTGGGGAAACCCAGCCAAATGGGTGGGGTATTATTATTATTATTATTATTATTATTATTATTATTATTATTAACCTTTGGTCCCCACCCTGCACTCAGCTCTCACCTGTGGCTTCTGGAAGCTGTCAGCATGCAACAGTGGCCACACCCCAGGAATGGATTTGACCTGTCAGCTAAATCAGGTGAGGGTAGCTGGTGGGTAGCTGGACCATAAAGAAGGCTGATCGCCGAAGAATTGATGCTTTTGAATTATGGTGCTGGAGGAGACTCTTGAGAGTTCCATGGACTGCAAGAAGATCAAACCTATCCATTCTGAAGGAAATCAGCCCTGAGTGCTCACTGGAAGAACAGATCCTGAAGCTGAGGCTCCAATACTTTGGCCACCTCATGAGAAGAGAAGACTCCCTGGAAAAGACCCTGATGTTGGGAAAGATTGAGGGCACAAGGAGAAGGGAACGACAGAGGATGAGATGGCTGGATAGTGTTCTTGAAGCTAAGAACATGAGTCTGACCAAACTGCGGGAGGCAGTGGAAGACAGGAGTGCCTGGCATGCTCTGGTCCATGGGGTCACGAAGAGTTGGACACGACTAAACAACTAAACAACAACAGCTGGTGGGTCTCAAACCCTTGGTGAGTTAGGAACGTCCCCAGCTCTGGTGGACTGAACAGACGAGATCAATAGTGGTCAAGAATGTGGTTTCTGTACATGCTGTAGAGGGAAGGGAGGGGCAGATGGGGCTTGTTGACCTCGGGAGGCAGAAGAAGGGAAAATCTGATCCCAACCCCCCGCTGCCTTGCAGAATATCTTCTGCAGAAGAAAAAGCTAAGGAGTAAACAAATCCAGAGCGGAGTCCTTAAGTTGGTTGGATGACACTTTGTACAGCTCATTCTGGCAGCATCTGCAGCCAAGCTGGTGCCAAACAGATTGCTCTGCTTTCATTTGGACCACATCAGCAAGGCTGAGAGCAAGGCCCAGGACTTTCATGCACACTGCCCAGGCTCGAGCCCAGGGTTGGTCACTTCGGTGCTGCTAAAGCAGAAGTTTGAATTCACCCTTGGAGGCACACTCCATTGTCTCATGAGACAGGGAGATGACAACAACAACACCACCAGACTATCTAAAGTTCTTTGAGCTACTTAGAGTCAAATTAGATGAGACAGTGGCTAAGTTAATGTGGCAGCCACCATTTTTCTTCCATAAGCTCTCTCTGAAGGATGCTAAGTCATAATGTAGTGCCTTTCCAGGGACATTGGGGTGAGGATAGTGGCCACTAGCTGGTGGCTGATAAGAAGAGCTCCGCTGCCTCCCTCAGCACAGATGGCAACAAAATACAATCTGGGGGGGCTTCCACACAGCCCCACTCCCGGGGACTTGGGTCTGATCACGCATACAAGTTCTGCACCACACCCACGCGATGTCACTCTCATCAAAATGTTGTCCTGTGTTATTTTAAAAATTAAACTGCAGAAATGGAAAATCTGGATTAGAAATTGGGGGAGGGATCTGCACTTTTGTTTCCTCACTTTCCAATCTTAAGATCAGTATTCAGTATTTCCACATCAGAGAGTCAACCCCATGGCAGGCGGAGGACATGGAAGCAACCTGTTTTCTTATGAACTAGCATCGCTACCCTTGCTTCTATGTGTATATATATATATATATATATATATATATATATATATATATATATAGAAGATTTTTAATGTTTCTTCCTACATCACTATTAATCAGTCTTAAAGCCTGTTATGAGCATATCTAAAGCTGTATTTCTTGGTTTCACATACGCAGTGTGAGAGAGGCAAAAACAGCACTTGGAGTGTCTTTCCCCAGGAAATGCCTTTTTAAAAGTTCACTCTGATGCAACATGTAGCACAATTTCCTGACAATGCTCTTTGGTTAGATGCCTCTTAGCCCGAGGGAGGCAAGTAATCTCTGGTTGTCAAAGATGATTTAGCAGTATCTAGACCAGAGGCTGGCAAGCAACCTTTATAAACTCCCTTCCATTTTGTATATTGTTCCCTTTCCAGCCTCTCCCGAACAAGCAAAATAATAAATCACCACTTAGGGCAGACCACGTATTATGAAGCAAACAAAGAATTCCGACTCCCAGGTTTGCCCGTAACGTTAAGGTGGGGTGGCATTTGCAGAAAGGAAGAAACAGAAGAAGCAGAAAGGAAGAATCTGCCCCCCTCCCTGCGGATAACCACACACAGAAACACACGGTGCTCACTTACAACTGAAGCCTCAATGTGCCCAAACTTTGATGTTACACCTCAATCCTTTTCATGCTGAAGAAATGCTCTGGACACTATAGGGCATGAGCATCTACCCTCATAATGGCCTTTCTTTTATTTGGTTTGCTGAGTAGTATGGCTGCATTTACCTGTAACCCTAAACCACATTTTAGTGTTACGAGGGTGAACGGCACCAAGCCAAAAGAGATTTGTGGCTTACAAATATCATGTGGTTTACAAATGATTTAATAAAACAACACCAAAGGGCAGCAACCTGATGGATACGCAGGCAAATGAAGCTTTGACCATGGCCTTGTTCACACTTAACAGTTAAGCAAACAAAGCCTTACTATGAATGGAGAGTCCCAGCTCGAAAATTAAGCTGCCGCAACACTTCCCCCCCCCCCCCAGCTCCCACAATACCCACATCAACAACATGGTTTGGCTAAGTGTTACACATGAACTTGGGCTCATGGCTAGTCCTGCTCCAAATATACAATGAACAGCGACCAAGGTTTGTTTGGGGTTTACTGCTCATGGGAAGGCAAACCATGAGCCTAGGTTCACACGTGACACTAATCCAAACCACGGCTCAGCTTCTGGTAGTGAGGACCGTAGCAGCAGGACTGGAGTAGGGGGAATGGGGCTGCACTATTTTCTCAGGGCATCAGGATCTGTCATTTGCTGTCTGCCACATTTTGCAGATCCTCCAAGTGTCCCTATTTTCCAGGGGCAGTTCCAGATTTACAGACGTCGTCCCGATTTCTGATTTGATCCTGGAATATCCCGCTTTTCCTTAGGACGTCCCTATTTTCATCAGAGAAATGTTGGAGGGTATCGTGTTATGCAACCCCCGAGCCAAGGAGATAAGTCACTGTACAAGAAGACATCTGAAGGCAGCCCTGTATAAGGAAGTTTTTAATGTTTAATGTTTTATTATGTTATTAAATATGTTGGAAGCTGCCCAGAGTGGCTGGGGCAACCCAGTCAGATGGGAGAGTATGATGATGATGATGATTATAATTTAGGACGTCCCTATTTTCATTGGAGAAATGTTGGAGGGTATGATTTTGGCTTACCGCTGTGTGTGATCCAGGCCAATATGCATTATGTTTGTCCATGCTTATCAGCATAAATGTATTTATTATTATTATACAGGTTCAGCTTATTAGAAAGGTTCAAGTGGTATAGCCCAGTCATATTTGAAAAGTGGTACACCATGCAAATATGGATGCGACTCACGCGATCAAGTATTGAGCTTGTATGCCCGTGTTTAATTTCTTTGACTGCCTGCTCTTTGCTCTTAGTGGCTGCAATTCAGAAAATTTGGAAGTAAGATCCACTGAAATCAAGAGACACTTCCAAATAAATGTGCTTAGGATTGGGGTGCCAAGCTCTACTTTTAGAGCCAGCAATAACAGGTGGTGCTTAATTGCTTTATATGTCAGAATGAGAACTGTTACAAACTGTTCACCCCGTGACATAATCTAATGAAAATGCCTTTCACAACTCTTGTGTCTGCCATCTTCCATTGTTACTAGTCTGTTGTCTCCTAAAAGACAGAAGAAAGCAAATTGCGCAAAGCTCCTGGATTATTTTTGAGCCCCCTAGCATTTCTGAATTGTGGATTAGTAGCTCCCACTTTGCATATCTAGAGGCATTTTTGCTTCTTCCTGGGCCACAATCACATACACTTACCATACACTTAAAGCACTATGATACTGCTTTAAACAATCATGGCTTCCCCAAAACATTCTGGGAAATGTAGTTGCTTAAAGGCGCTTTTTGGGAGACCCCTGTTGCCTCATGGAGCTACAATCCTCCTTCACAGGAATTCTGTCAATTGTAGCTCTGTGAGGGGAATAGGGCCTCCTTATAACGCTCGGCACCCATAACAAACTACAGCTCCCAGAATTCTTTGGGGGAAGCCATGACTGTTTAAAGTTGCATCATAGTGCTTTAAATGTGTGGTGTGGGTGTGGTCACAAAGAAAATGGCAGACCAATACTTAGCTCTTCTAGTGAGAGCTGGTTTTAAGATTTTCTCAATAGGCTATGGGAGAAAAGTCGTATTGGGTCGTGGCGTAACATACAGCCATTTTTTAAAAAAAAAAAAAAAGTCTGCCCTGGCTATTGTGCAATCATTATGCAATAATGTATTCAGGGCAAGGGAATATTTTAATTTGAAGAAATATGTTAATACTTGTTTTGGAGTACATATTCCCTTTTCCCTCAGGAAAGGAATTTCCCTTCATTCTGGAGCCACTACCCAAACCTCTCATCTGTAAATGAAGACCATTAGAGCACCTGACAGTCAGCATGGCATAATGGGTAGCATTCAGCTATGGTTGTTGAGACCTGAGATCAAAGCCCCACTTCTCCATGAAACTCACTGGGACGAGTTTGTGCCAGTCCCTATCTCTCAGACTAGCAAGGTTGCTGTGAGGATGAAATAGTGTCAGTGGGGTAGAACCACACAGGTAACTTTGACTTTCTTGAAGAATGGAAATGGAATAGTGCTCTGGAGATATCCATCAAATCTTGCAATGCTAGAGCCTGGGGAAATCCAGGGCCTGTTTAAAACACCCCCATTTTATTCTGGCTAGCAACACCAGATGCAGTTTTCTGGACTGAGACAGGAACACGGACATTGCCCTCAAAGTCATTGTAATACCCAAATAGATCTTGGAGCTCTAATTACCTGGAGTGAAGCAATTCAAGTTAATTCAATAGCTTGTCAGAAGACATTGCCCAGGTATCTGGAATGCATTTACTAGAAACCACACCTACCTGGGGAAGGGAGGAGGATATACTGTAAACTATTGTGTTGTTTATTCATTTGATGCCTGTTGCAATAGAGGCTTGAGAAGCAGTTTGCTCTGATTGTTGGATTATAAGGGCACGGGTGAGGGTTGCCAGCTTTCCCTAGAATCACAGATGCATCCCCTTAACAGAGCCTGTCACATGGCATCTATACTTACTCCCAATTTAAAGTGCTGCTTTTGACCTTGCAGGCCTGACCTTGGGACTGAGTTTCAAACCGGCATACTCAAAGGACCACTTGTCTTCATGTCACTTCCCCACACAACACGGATGTTCAGATGCTCTTCTTCAGATGCTCCCACCATCTGAGAATTGGTTGGTGTCTACGCGGGGGACCCTCCTCAGTGGTGGCACCTTGACTGAGGAATGATCGCAATTCCACTTATCTCTTATTTCCCAACTTCCAGAACAGTACAGTGGTACCTCTACTTACGAATTTAATGCGTTCTGAATGCACATTCGTAAGTCGAAAAAAATTGTAAGTCGAATCCCATAGGAATGCATTGGGAGAAAAAATTGTAAGTAGAAGCAACCCTACCTAAAAATTCATAAGTTGAAAAAATCCTATCTAAACCACATCCAAGATGGCGGACGGAGCTCCATTCGTAAGTAGAAACATTCGTAAGTAGAGTTATTCGTAAGTAGAGGTACCACTGTAGTAATTTTGCCTATGTTTCCTCATACTGTATATTAAAAAGGCCAAACAGTTCTGACCATGTATAACAGCAACAACATTATTTGTACCCTGCTCATCTGAGAGAAGTTCTTAATATTTGATGTTTTGCTGTGTTTGATGTTTTAATTTGTTGAAAGCTGCCCAGAGTGGCTGGGGCAACCCAGTCAGGTGGGCGGCATATAAATAATATATTATTGTAGAAAATAGAGGGTTGCTGGGAATTCTATAACTTGGTGACCACATAAGGAGGGTTAGGTTGAGAAGGAGGGACTAGCCCATAGCGGTCGGTGAGTGGAGATTCCAACATAGGTCTCTTCAGCCCTAATCTGAAATTTAAGGCTGGGGGAGAAATTTGATTCAGTTCACATTTATTTATTTCAAAATGTCATATTTGCTTCATAAAACCAATACACCGCTTGATTGTAAAGAACCTCAGAGGAGATAGATTCACATTTAATAGTGAATCTATCAAATTTGTACTTTCCTAAAGAATATGAGAACTGGAGCACAGCTTTTCTTCAAAATTCACAGTTATTTGAATCTTTCAATGCAGTTTTCCAGCCAATCAATGTATACAGAAATGCATAGACTAGGGGAATGTGTGCATAAGAATTACTATACCGTATTTTTCTGTGTATAAGATGCCCCCATGTATAAGACGACCCCTATTTTTCTGAACCCTAAATTAAGAAAGCAATATTTTAAAGCAAAAAACATTGTCTTATACACGGAAAAATACGGTATTGGTGAAAGTACCATAAAAAATAGGGAAGTTTTCTTGCAAGAAATGTATGCAACTGTCAAAGCGGCAAACAAAAACGTGTTCATTAGGAGAAATTTGTACTAAAATGCTGGGGAATTTTTATGAGGATTTTTTAAAAAAGAAATACACAGAAATGTGTAGGACTGAATTTAAGATTGGAAAAATGATAAACTGAGAGCACTAGACTATTGTATTTTAATATTCTGTTGGAAGCTGCCCAGAGTGGCTGGGGAAACCCAGCCAGATGGGCGGGGTATAAATAATAAATTATTATTATTATTATTATTATTATTACTAAAATGAACAGATCCTTCCCTACTGACATGTAGCCAGCCACTCTTCCCTCTTTCTCTGTTCCCTGCCTCCCTATACAGAATTTTGCACCTTTTTGCAAAAGGGTGTGACAAACTGCTGAAAATACCCCCGGCACCACTAAGTAAATCAGTATTGTCACTGTAATTGCTACGTATTGGTATTACCTCGCTCAGCAATGTGTTAGACAAAGGTGGGGATTTTTCTTCATCTGTTAGGCAAGTGAAGAATTTATAATGAACACAAATAGCTTTGGATTTTTCTATAAATACACCTGGGCGCATGCCCTGAGGATCTTTCTTCTCACTTGTCAAGGAGGGCGGGAGGACAGCTGCTTTGCAGTGAAAAGGTTTAACTGTCTTAACAGCCATAAAAAAAAGGCATCATAAAGAAGGCTGGCCAGTTAAGGATGTGCAAAACTTGTCTTGGCTAATTCTGAACCCAGTCAGACCTGGCTGGGGCATGTGAACAGCCTGTTGACTCAGACACAGAACTTTGGGCTCACCTGCCCGTTGCACAATGTTTAAGGCCGGTAGGAGGGAATCAGATTACATCAGAGAAGCAAAAATAAAATAAATTAGCAACCCAGAGGGACCCAGGTGGCGCCGTGGGTTAAACCACAGAGTCTAGGGCTTGCTGATCAGAAGGTCAGCGGTTCGAATCCCTGCAACGAGGTTAGCTCCCGTTGCTCGGTCCCAGCTCCTGCCCACCTAGCAGTTCGAAAGCACATCAAAGTGCAAGTAGATAAATAGGGACCGCTCCGGCGGGAAGGTAAACGGCGTTTCTGTGCGCTGCTTCTTGTTCGCCAGAAGCAGCTTTGTCATGCTGGCCACATGACCTGGAAGCTGTCTGCTGGCTCCCTCAGCCTATAGAGCGAGATGAGCGCCGCAACCCCAGAGTCGGACACGACTGGACCTGATGGTTAGGGGCCCCTTTACTTTTACTAGCAACCTGGTATGAAAGAAGACATTGGAGGTAGGAATTATGAGCTCAGTTTCCCTCATGCTGGAAATTCAAATGTTGGAACTGACAAGGTGTCTAACACAGAGGTACCCAATAAGGTGCCCTTCAGTTGTGTCTAAACGGCAACTCCCATCAGCCCTCACCACCCTAGCTAGTGGTCAAGGATGATGTGATCAAGGGCACCAGCGTGCCCCCTGGTGTAATCCTTTTGGGTCTACTCATAAGTAATCCCCATTGAGTTCAATAGAACTTACTTCCAGGTAAGTGAGCAGCACTGACCCAAGGCATTTTGCCGCCTGAGGCAAAGAACAGCATGGTGCCTCTGTCTGCCCACAAACCATGTACAAAAGCTGTATAGATTGGATAGATTAGCCTTGAGACAGCATCTTCCATGGCTTTGGAGAAAAGCAGATGAGATTAAGGAGTGCAGGTCAGGCCATGCGGCACACTTATTGAAATTGGCACCCCCACCCACACTTTATGATGCAGCATGAGCCACTCAATGGATATCCTACTCAGAATGTACATCACCGTGTGAATATAATGTATCCACACATCCAGTCTTTGTGCCAACATTTCTAGAGGCACAAGCTTGGTGGATCAGGGGAACACTGTGGACATAGTGTATCTTGATTTGAGTAAGGCTTTGGACAAAGTCCCCCCCCCCTTTCTTGTGGAGAAGCTGGTAAAATGTGGTCTGAATGAGGTTACTATTATGTGGATTTGTTGCTGGTGGGCTGACTGAACCCAAAGAGTGCTCAGTAATGGTTCCTCAATCATCCTGGGAAAAAAGTGGCAAGTGGTTCTGTCCTGGGTATGTTGTTGTTCAATGTCTTTACAAATGACTTGGATGAAGGAATTGAGGGGGTGTTCATCAAATTTGAAGATGACACCAAACAGGGAGGGGTAGCTAATGCTGCAGAAGACAGAATCAGAATTCAAAATGACCTTAACAGATGAGAGCTAACAAAATGAATTTCAGTAGGGACAAATGTAAGGTTCTGCACTTAGGCAGGAATAACCAGTTGCACAGATATAAGATAGGGGACACATGACTTGCCAGTGGAACATGTGAAAAGAATATGTGGTCTTAGACCACAAGCTTAACATGAGTCATCAGTGAGATGCAGTACAAAAAAAGAGCTACAGTAATTCTATTCTAGGCTGCATTGACAGAAGTATAGTGTGCAGATCAAGGGAAGTCACAGTACAGCTCCATTTTGCCTTGGTCAGATCTCATCTGGAGATGTTGACAAGCTGGAATGTGTGCAGAGGAGAGCAATCAAGGGTCTGGAAACCAAGCCTTATGAGGAATGGTTGAGAGAATTGGGTATGTTTAGCCTGGTTAAGAGGAGACTAAGAAGAGATATGATAGCCATCTTCAAACATCTAAAGGGCTGTCATATGGAAGATGGAGCAAGCTTGTTTTCTCCTGCTCTAGAGGGTAGGATCCGAATCAATGGCTTCAAGTTACAAGAAAGGAGATTCTGACTCAACATCAGGAAGACCTTTCTGACAGTAAGAGCTGTTAGACAGTGAAATGGACTCCCTGGGGAAGTAATGGACTCCTCTTCATTGGAGGTTGTCATGGATGCTTCAGTTGAGATTCCTACATTGCAGGAGATTGGACTAGATGACCCTTGGGTCTCTTTCTACTCTACAATTCTATGATTCTATGCCTCAGGCATCTTCTGCACCCAGAACAAGCTTACTGAATTGGAGTGACCACATTTCTGTACTTCAGAGACTTTATAGATTTGAAAAGCTAATGCCTGCAACTAGAAAGTCATAAGACACACTAAAATCAATTCAATGGGCATTAGGAACGCACTTAAAGAAATATTAAGTTTATAAGAGTTTTTTTTTAATCCCTTTGC
Source organism: Zootoca vivipara (assembly GCF_965207765.1). Lineage (NCBI taxonomy): Eukaryota > Metazoa > Chordata > Lepidosauria > Squamata > Lacertidae > Zootoca > Zootoca vivipara. The sequence continues at coordinate 23,143,959 of NC_142591.1, forward strand.
ATTCTTTTCTTTTAAAAAATTGTTAAGCGTTTCAAAATAAATATGCAGCCCTGAACTTGAAAAAAATAGGAGTATTTAAAGCATATCTTTATTTGTCCAGCCTTTACTGAGGTAAATAAAAAGATAAAAAATGGGATGCTCACATCATCAGTCACTGGTTAATAGCTCCAGTTTGCAACCATTTGGTAACATGATGAGATCACTGGTTTAGCCCAATCCCCATCCTTTTCTCACTGTTGAAATAGTAACTTTCTGCCAACACTAACAAAGCTGATAGAGAAGGAAAAATCCACTCTATACATGTCTCAATGATATCACCGTCTATTTTCCATTTGCGGAGAACAAGTGGCATTTCCCTGTAATATAGAGAGGGGGGGATGGCAGAGCCCCAGTTTTAAACACTCTGATGTTGAAACTTGCTTCATTTCAATGAAGCAGACATGGAAACTGTTCGTGCTTAGAATCAGCAATGAGGCTTACCTAGAATTAAATTCTGTACCAAACAGCAAGTGCAGGATATAAACTGATTAAATCACCGTCATCAATACCATATAATGTAACATCTGAGTAAGCATGATATTTGTAAGTGTAAGCACCTCTTCTCCGCAGCATGTATAGAGCGAGAGCAGGGTACATACTATCAAATAAAGTGATCTATGGAATAACAAATGACACAATGATGATTGTTTGCACAGATAGAGTTGTCACTCAGCAAACCTACCCATTTATGTTAATTTAAAGCTACTGAGGACTCCTTACACAATAGGAGTTAGAGCACTGTGAATAATGGACCAGGGCAAGGAGTAAGTAAGGCACTTAATGGGAAGCAAACCCCATTAAATTAAATGGGAATTTTTTTTAAAAGAGTAGACCTAGATCATGTGGCACTGTTTTGCCTTACAGGATTATTTCGAAAGCAAATTTCCATTTATTTATTTATTTTATATTTTATATAATAATAATAATAATAATAATAATAATAATAATATTTATTGATTTTTTGACATATAACAGCAAAACATGCATCACCCACACACCAACCCCAATACCTAAAATAAAAAAGAAACACAAATAAAAACATTAACATATCTAAACATAACAACAACAACAACAACAACAACAACAACAACAACAATAAAAACAGAAACATACACATATAGTTCAAGAACCATTCATCTTTTCTGACATTGTAAGTTGACCTCCTCAGCCCCCCTTACTGTGGTTCATCTTATACCCTCTTTGGCAATTTCATAATCATCATCTTAACATTATTTCTTTCTATCTTGAACATGTTTATACCTTTTAAATTTTGCACCAAAATACAAATTTCCATTTAAACATGAAAGTCAGCCTCAGTGTGCCACCTTTTCAGCTTTATCTCTTCCTTGCGCTGATACCTTAAAATTTTTTATTTTACTCTCTTCTACACACATCACAGAAATATATCCTTTTGGTTTTGCAGCATTCTCTCACACGAGCAATTTTCATGTATTACATGTATGCAGAGCTATTGCTGCTAAGATTTTGCAATGCAGTTCTCCAGCCAAGTAATGTGTACCAAAAATGCATATATCAGAGGAAAGTGTGCATAGATGCATATGAAAATAATATATATGGCATGCATTGTATTAGGGTGAATTGTGTGTGTGTTTTCCTGTATGTGTGCAAAACAAAATTGCATACAAAAATATTTATATTAGGGGAACTACACAAGTTTTTGAGGACTTTTTTTTTAAAAAAATCTGAAACTGTTGCAGAAATGTGGGAAACCAAAATTGAGAAGGGGGAAAAAGTAATTGAGAGAAAGCTAACTTGACAGATTTGTCCATTCCTATCTGGAGAATGGCATATCAGAAAGTTGATTTGAAGGACACATGTCTTCTCTGGGAAATAGATGCACACACTCTTCTTACTGCATCATGTCTGCCCATATGCACCATATAACAAAAAATCGAGGCATCCTGTCAGTAATCATGCTGCAGCATTCTGCACTAACTGCAGCTTCTGGATCAACTGCGAGGGAAGCCCCACACAGAGCACATTGCAGTAATCCAGCCTTGAAGTAACAAGTGCATGAATGACTGGGGCCAAGCTCTCCTGGTCCAGGAATAGGTATTGCTGTCAAGGGCTGGCCTGAGGAGGAATGGTGGGGGCTGCCCCCCTTCTCCTGAACCTTCCTGAGAACAGTATAGATTTAGAACAGTGGTTGGCAGAAGGACATAGTTCAGAGACTGCAGAGGGCAAAAGTTGGGAAATATTGGAAGAGGAACAGCAGGAAGAAGAATCAACCGGGGGAGAGACAGCTGACAGACTCAGTGTCTTTGGAAAGCATTCCTGACCCCCCCCCTCTCACGGGACCAGGCAGGCATTGCAGGTAGTAGAACAGAGAGCTCAGAGACAGAAAGCTCAGATTAGTCAATGCAGGAGTGACGTAGAATAAGAGGGACGCAGGGGGGTGGGATTTTACTTGGAGCAATGCCATTTCTAAAGAGAGACCACGTTCATTGTCTCTCACTGTGATCATTGAATAAACTAATTGGCAAGAATTCTTCTTTTTTTAAATCTGCTTCTTTGCTGCCACTGTGGGAGGGATCTAATTCCCTGAAGCCTGACAATAGCTGTTGAATCATTTGCAGTTAAAGGCATTTCTAGCCACTGAAGCTACCTGAACCTCCAGTGACAATGCTGGACCCAGAGGCACCCCCAAATTGCTGGCCTGCTTCTTTAGAGGTTGTGCAGTCCCCAGTGCTGAATTTGCATATAAGCTAAACAAGCTATAGAGTAGGGCCCCACTCTCTTGGGGGCCCCAAAAAAATTAAAGGAAAGAAAAACACTGGATGTACATTTCCCAAATATAATACAATTACTTTGATAAAATACATATTTTGTTATGTGCAAATGGCTTTAGATACCTATTCGTTCCATAAATTACCACATAGCATATATTCAACACAAAAAACAGCGACTATTTTTTGTTGACAAAGGACAGCTGGACATATAAAGGGCCCCATTACCTTCAGTAGCTTGGGGCCTCATCAAACCTAAATCAGGCCCTGGCAGCCCCATCCAGGATAAGCAATTGACCCATTTCTCGGACGTGGGAACTATTCAGCCACAAATCAAGCTCAGCTTGTTTTTCCTCATCCACCTCACCCCTGCATCGAAGGCAATTGCCCAGTGATGGTGTGGCCTCTTCCAATTCAGATGTTATGGTGAAATAGAGCTGAGCGACAGCAGCATACCGATGGCACCTTGTCCTGGAACTGCTCCCATGACTGCTCCCAATGGCTTAATGCAGGGGCTGAGGAAGGGGGAGCGGTGGGGGTGTCTGCCCTGGGTGTCACCACTGAGGGGGGTGACAAAATGCTGGACAGCACTCACCACAGGGCCTGCAACGTGCCCAAGCCAGGTGTCTCTCCTGGGAGTGACGCAGTGGCTTGGACACCCACAGGCTCCATGCTGCCCCAAACAGTCCACCCACTCCCTCCTCCTCAGCTGTAGGGCAGCTGAGTGGAAGGAGGCAGGCAGGCTCTGGAGGCAGCTCTTGTCCCGGCTCACCTGCCCCTGGGTGCAGGGCACGCGCACCGCCCCAGGTGACCGATTGGCTTGCTCCGCCGCTGGCTTAATATAGATATTAAAATAGCACTGAAGATTTGGGGCATAACAGAGCTGCCCAGAGGCTGGAAAACACTCTTCTCTTGCTACTCTTTGGACTCCATGCTGAAGGTAGGATTGGAACCACTAGCGAGAAAGCTATTGGGTCATTGTAAATTAGTGGCTTTGTAAAGAACAAAGTGGTCTCATTTGTTAGCGGGTGTCTCCCTTCAGAAGAAAAAGAATGGGAGTTTTTGTCTCCGATGCAAGGCCTTTCATACGATGCCAAGATAAGCAACAGTCATGCACTGGGAATGAAAATTAGAAGTGTCTTCTTGTTGGTATACAATTACTTGTGCCCCGAGGAGGCAGCATCTTAGGTACACAGCTGCACTGCAAATGTTCCTCCAAGTTTATTTAGTGAAAGGAGTGTGTGTACTTTACATACTGTGCCAGTTGATTCCACTCCTTCGCTGAGCTGTATGGTGACTAAGTGAGAAACGGTCACTGAAACCCGAGGAGATGGGGAGCTCAGTGAAGAAAGTGCCTGGCAGCAGACAGAGGCAGGCCTTGGAATATTGCAAATGGTCCCTTCAGTGGAATGATTAAGACAGCGCTCCTAAACATACTAAACAGGAGTAGGTATCACCAAATGTTAGTAAGACTAAGTCAGGGGTAGGCAACCTAAGGCCCTTGGGTTGGATGCGTCCCAATCACCTTCTCAATCTGGCCCACGGATGGTCCGGGAATCATCTTGCTTTTATATGAGTAGAATGTATCCTTTTATTTAAAATGCATCTCTGGGTTATTTGTGGGGCATAGGAATTCGTTCATTTCCCCCCCAAAAATATAGTCCGGCCCGCCACATGGTCTGAGGGATGGTAGACCGGCCCACGGCTGAAAAAGGTTGCTGACCCCTGGACTAAGTAAATATGCATAGGATAGCTACAGTTCTATCTACACTTACTCAGGAGTAACCCCCACCTAGTACAGGGGGACTCAGAAAATTTCCATAGGCTACTCTGAGCCTAATAACGTACCCTCCAACATTTCTCCAATGAAAATAGGGATGTCATATTCCATAATAATAATAATAATAATAATAATAATAATAATAATACCCCACCCATCTGACTAGGTTACCCCAGCCACTTGGAGCAGCTTCCAACATAAAGTGGAACTTCAGTTTTCGAGCGTCTTTGAAGCTGAACGATTCGGAACCCGAACGCCAGAAATGAATGCTTCCGTTTTCAAACACGCCTCGGAAGTCGAACGGCTTCCGAGGTGCATCTCTCCATTTTCTCAATAGAATTTGCCAACCGCCCATTGTGCCTCGGTTATCAAACGTTTTGGAAGTCAAAGGATCTTCTGGAATGGATTACGTTCGACAACCAAGGTACCGCTGTATATAAAAACATAATAAAACATTAAACAACTTCCCTCTCCAGGACTGCCTTCAGATGACTTGGGGGGGGGGGGTTGAATAGCTCCATACCATCCAACATTTCTCTGATGAAAACAGGGAGGAAAAGCAGGACATTCCGCGATCAAATCAGAAATGGGGGTGGCTTCTGTAAATCCAGAAAACAGGGACACTTGGAAGGTCTGTAATAATACTACTAATAGATGGTAAGGGAGAAGTTTAGGAACTGTGTGTGTGTTTGAAGTTCCAATTGCAACATCACTTTACATGTTTGAGAATTTAGGTCTGATAAAAACAGGCAGTGGGGAGGAATTTGATTCACTTCACATTTAAAGCTTAATCAATCAAATGTACTCTTTGGAAAACAAATCTGAGAACCAAAACACAGCCATCCTTTAAAATTAGTGCTTGCCTGAATTTTGCAATGTAGTTCACCCACTAAATGATGTTTAGAAAAATGCATTGATTAGGAGGAATGTGCATAAAAAGAATATAGTGGTCAAAATAACAGACAAATGTATCACAGGCTACAGCTTCAGCTTCAGGTTACAGACTCCGCTAACCCAGAAATAGTACCTCGGGTTAAGAACTTTGCTTCAGGATGAGAACAGAAATCGCGTGGTGGTGGGGCAGCCCTAGCAGAAGTTCTTCTTCCAGCAGCAAAATGTCTTCACCCAGCATGGATGGATATAACAGAGAGGGAGAGTCAAAGAAGCTGGAAAGAAACTTTAATGTGGCTCCTGATCAGGCAGATGATCAGAATTACATCTTGTTTATATCCAGTCTAGTGGAGTAAACTCAGCAAAATACACAACCAAATTCTGTTGAGTAATTTTTCTGTGGGGGAGAGCTTGAAGACAATAATAGCACTGGATGGATGTTTGGAAGACATCAGAACCACCAAATTATGCTCAATTTTTATATTCCGACAGACAACCTCCTATTGTGGTTTCCCCCCTCCGTTATGTACATTGCTTTGTGTAATTGTCGCTTCTGCAATTTGTGACTGTATTATCAAACCACATATTATCTCATGCACATGCTGGTTATTGCTGGACTTGTTTGCATAGGTGAATTGCTGTGTGTTGATGGAACATTGTTTGCATATGTAAAGATGCCCACTTTCTGCTCCAAATACAGTTTGGGTGACTAAGGATTAGGGCTGTCTGTTCTGATTGAATTGGCATTGTGCTGAAGACTAGTTGGTAGTAGCTGACAGTACACACCCCAGCCCTTCATAAACATAACCTGTCTTGTCTGTACAGGATTTGAATTACGAGTCTTTTTCCTCCCTTGCTGTTTCAATTGGGGCTGCACATCAAGCTTTCGCTTTGAATTGATCACTGTTTTTTCTTCTGCTTTTCTGAGTTCAAAATGCAATGGCTCTATGAGCTTCATAGATTATAGGCAAGTTTATGGTCAAGGTTTCAATCCTACACCCAGGGCCGTCTTAAGACTATCCAGCGCCGTGGTTCA